>NC_142200.1:127641335-127951431 GCF_049639895.1 Pseudopodoces humilis
ACAACAACAACAAAAAAAAAATTGCTTAGAGAGTTTGAAATGCCACCAGCTAAAAAATATGGGGGAAGTGGAATCTCCAGCCTGCCAATAGCTGAACAAAGGTGACATTGGAATGAGACAACAGCATTTACTTAGGACAGTGACTCAACAGACAGCTCATCCTACTGTTTCTGTGTGGGAGATGGCAGGATCTTGCATGTCAGGGGCTGGATTCAGACCTCCAGGGATGCATTGCACATAGATGACCCTTGGCAATACAGCTGCAGCTGTGTCAGGGACCTCCTGCCAACTACTGCCCTGAGGAGCACAGAGTGAGGAGATTGGATGCTGATGTAAGTTAGGCTGAAGAGCCAAATAGAAGCAGTGACACCTTAGCATGAAATTTGGCTGCAAAACGTTTGGATTTTTCTCAGAAAACGTCACAATGATTTTTTTCTTTTGTTTATTTACAAACAGGTGTAAGGCCAAATAACACATAAATACTTGTTCCCAAGTCAGGACTATATGCTTAATGACTGCACAGACACAGCCTCAGAAGTGATTACTATCACCACTTGTTTGAGAAAAGTAAAACATCATAATGATGTGCAGAAGGGCAAGAGAAGTCTAAATATGTTTTTTTATATATAGTACCTGCATCTTAGCTAGAATGTGACTATAAAATTCTCTGAGTTTGATTTATCTATTTCTCCTTGGACAATTGCCTGGTTGAAATCTGTTATCATGTGGAAAACACACACAAAAAAATTAGAGACATATAGAGAGGTCAAATTAATTCAAACCTTCTTTTTTTAGTCTCTAGTTTAATGCAGTTTTTCAACACTAATGTCACATATATACAGTTTTTACAGTATTCATTAGGTACAAGCAGGAAGGAAACAAAGTGCTGGTGGCAGGGAGAAATGGATTCAAATTCTTCTTCCCTCTTAGATAAATTACAAGTATATTTTCAGATAGGGGCAAGAAACTGCAGACCATGACATCTACTCTAGGACCAAATTTTTGGGACTGCCAAACCCAGTTCTCAAGGAACCCACACTGTAAATGGCAAGAGCAGCAGCCCTGAGGCCCCAGCATGCCCGAGCAGGGTGACAGCCTCCTCTGAGGACACTCAACCTGCTGACTGTGCAGCTTACACTGGCAACTCTGTTAGGGCAACCTTCTCATCATAAACCCTCAAACCAGGCACAGACAAGGTGGGCTGTATCCCAAAGTCTCTGCATATAGCAGAGCAAGCTTCTTAAATCCCCTCCCTGTCCAACTGCACGTGTAGTGTTCCCCCTTGTTACCGGTGAGCTGTGAGGCACTTCCAGCTTATCCCACAAAGGGCTGGCTTTCCCATTTATGGCCAGATATAAGCAATAAATTATACATTAACAGCAGGAAAGTGATATTAAATGCCAGGTTATCACTTCTTTATAGCCACAATTCTCCTGCCTGAGTCCACAATATATTTCTGTTGCCTGTGCTGCTTGCAGGTGAGTTGTGCTCAGACATTCCCTGGGAAAATCTCCCATATCCTCTGCCCAAACCTGTCGGCATCTCCGAGCTCAGAGGGACAGGGACAGACGCTGAGCTGGAAGCAGATGTGGGGCCCATGGGAAACCTCATTCAGCTTACTTGTTTCTTTGGTTAGTAACATAAAAAACCCATGGTGCAAGCAACATCAGCATCTTTGAGAGCTCTCATCCTCTATGTAAGAGAGGACGAAAAGTCACTCTGTCACCCTTGACATCTCTTTTCCACTTCATCACTAAGGGCTATGGCAAGGCTCAGACTGTCAGAATGGTGGGGTGGTAAATTTTTCTCTCCCCTTCATCCTCAAGGAAATCCCCCTTTCATACTCGTATTTCACAGTTATCTATCAGAACAAAATTAAAATTTACACAAAAGTTGATAGAAGTGTTTCCCGCCTTTCAGAAAAAATTAATACAATACTATGATTTAGGCCATAAGGATACATTTTCCTCTGTCTCTACTTTTTGGAAAACAGAATTCTGCAAAATAGAGTAGTTAATGATTGCAGTCAATTGATCTGTGATTAATAATCTTTTCATTAATCTTGTAGTCTCAAACCACAATCAGATTGCATTTTAGTCTGCTGAGGACAAAAGAAGATAAACTCAGCACAGTGTAGCTTAGTTCATACACTGTCCCTGGGGGAAGTACATCATGACTGTACCATCCCCACCCTGAAGAAATCAAAAGAGCAGGAACCAATCATTAAAGAAGGGGTAAACACAGGAAAAGAGAAGAGGTGAGATAGTCCCTTCTTTTTGCCACAGAAGAGAAAGTGCACTTGCTGTGCTGCTGCTTTCGGAGGTGTTTATCTCCACATACGATTAACTTCTGGCAGAGACTGATCATTACTGCTTTCTAAATACAGAAGAAGAGTCTGTTGGCAAGTAGGTCATGAAGTACGTGGATTTTAGCAAAGAGCAAACTTGGTTTTTTGCTTCAAGTTGTAAGGTTTTGGAAGCTCTTTCAGTGTCTGGCTGGGAAATGGTTTGGGTTTTCTACACTCTAAAACAGATGCTGTGTTGATTGTTCTGGTTGTTTTTTTCCAGATTATTTTTCTGTTTTGATAAACTAGCACATCCTCATTTTCTGTCATTTGTACAAATAAACCTTCTCCCATCCAGCAACATCCAAGGTCCACAGTATTTCCTTAGTTCCCTTGAGCTACGGAGAATCCACTTTACTTCCATTGAAAATAGAAGACAGGGAATATTTTATGTTTCTAAATAGTCTTTATATGTGAATGGATTAATGCAAGAAATGTATACTCCCCCTTTTAGCCTGCACGTGTCTATTCTGGGATTTGCACCCGAGTTCTCTGTGAGGAAATGGCAAAGGGCTCCTCTTCCTGGAGTCTCCTGCAGCTGCAGCACCGAGGCTCAGGCTGGGCTCTGGCCTGCCCTTCACCAAGCCCACACAGCTGATAAGCTCCCCTGCTACAGTGGCCCTGGCCATGTGAGCCTGCTGAGACAGTACTGCCTGTGGATCAGCTTCTGCTGCAGCTTCAGAAGAGATAAAAGGCCACAGCTCCTTGAAAATCACTGAAACCCCTCTACTTCCTGTCTGGTGAATGCTGCCACATTTACCTTGTTTGTAGGATGCCAGAATCAGGTTTTCATCTTCCACTTCAAACACTGTGTCCACGTCTATTTTCTTTTGGCTCAAGAGCTCTTCCAGTGTTTCAAAGGCATTGGACTTCAGGGCTTCGAGGAAAGCTTTTTTCACCAACTTAGCAGCTGCAGCTCGAGTAATTTTCCCCTCTGTGTTCTCTCCCTCTCTGTATGTCTCCTCCAAATCCATTTCCAAATGTATCTGTTTGTGCTGTGAAGAGGGGCACACTGAGGTCCCTACAGCACAGTTGCATGCTGAAGTTTCTGAAGACCAGAAGGTAATTTTATCACTCAGTCATGCTGATCTGCTTGTTCTATTTATATGAGGAGCATTTCGGGCATCGAAATGCCACGCTTAGATATCACCACGCTCTTTTGATGAAAGTGAGGACAGACACACTGGCAGTTAAAACAAAATAAGAGTTATCTCCATGGGCTTCATACACATTAAGCTTCATTAACCAGCTGATTACCTTCTGGTCCTGCCCATACACTTACATTAAAAGACACTAGTTCTGGGTGTTTTTTTCTCAGCTGGAGAAGCACCCACACTCCCTTTCAGAGTTGCCATGGCTGATTATTGGCTGCAGTGGGATAGGATGCTTTG
Source organism: Pseudopodoces humilis (assembly GCF_049639895.1). NCBI lineage: Eukaryota > Metazoa > Chordata > Aves > Passeriformes > Paridae > Pseudopodoces > Pseudopodoces humilis. The sequence continues at coordinate 127,645,071 of NC_142200.1, forward strand.
CCTGCAGATGACTTTTAACTAGTGCAATTCAGGGGAAAAAAAAATCTAAAAAATCTGCAAGGCGCTCTCCATGTGGGAGGTAACCCACTCTTCTCCAGGACAGCATCCTGCTTGCTGGTGCTGAGTTCAGGGGAAACAGGCAGTTCTCCTTGGAAGGAGAAATGCTGGCACAAGGGGCCTGCAGGGCTGTACAGCTGCATCATGGGGTGGGGGATCTCATACATTGCAGGGGGTTTGTGTGTGAATTGACTCAGCTGCAAGCACAGGAGGCTTCATGAGTCCATAGGCTCTTCTTCCCCTGCTCACCCTTCATCTAAATTCAGAAGTTCTCTCTCACAAGCCCATCACCCACTGAACACTGCCCCCTCCCTGCTTTTTCCTGCAGTCTTTGCCAGCCCCATTCCTATACTGACAGCAGTTAGAGGATGAAAACCCACACGTAGCTAGCATGAGTTGCTGCCATGCATCACCTAGAAGTGGTTCACACCTGCACCCACCTGGGCTTCTGGGTGAGACCATAGCTAGAAGGACACTATTTACCCTTGATTTAAATCACCCAGCAAAGCAGACACCGCCACATACACCATTATAAAGCAATCTTCATATTTCTCCTTCCTGTGAGTTTGGCTGCCAGCTGGGCTGATGGAGAGATGTGAGCCAGGTGACAGTGGAAGTCAGAGCAGCCTCTCTGCTCGAAGGGTTTCCAGGGGCCAGGTTCCTCGGGCAGCCCCATCAGCACCTGCAGGACCCCTGTCCATGGGACTGCTCACCAGCTGTCTCCTACAACCTGTGCTCAGCAAAGGTGGTACCAGACAGCAGTTCATATTTGTGAGTTCCTTCTACCTGTGTACTTCCAAATGAAAAATGCTTTACAAAAACTAATTCCCCAAGGTAATGTACATTGTAATAGACACAAGGGGAAGGAAAATGTCTTACCCTGGTGCTATAGGTCCCAGGGAGCTCATCTGTGTCTTTTGAGGCTTAAGAGCAAAGTCAGCATTAGGCTCTTCATACCTTTACATTCCCTCCTGCAGAACCTCCTGCTTACTTTGTTACTTTCAGTAGTGGCTGACTTCAGGCTTTAAAAAAAGTGTACCAGCTTCTCTGGTATGAGGAGAGGAACAGGATGTGAACTCCAGATCTTACAGGCTTCTTGCTACCTGCAACTTTATTTTTGAACCATTATATTCCTGGAAAGTCATGGATGCACAAAGCACGGATATCTGGCTGCAATCAGTTGTCCACCTCAGCTACACTTTCAATTTGGAGTTGATTAGCTTTTTATCTATCATCTTTCATAAATGGTATTACATGACAGGAGGATGTTCAATCTGGCTGAAAGGCTTGTGCTGGGACATCTCCATGCCTCTTTGCTGCTCAAAGGTTGGCATGCACGAGCACATTGCTGTAACAGATATTGCACATCTGCTGATCCATCCTGCTTGCTCTTGGTTGACAAGCAAGGTGAAGTAATTTGTGCTGGCTTGGCCCACAGTGAAAGAGAAGGCTGCTTTAAAAATTACCTTACATTTGTCATGGTCCAAGAGTATGCACAGGAAGGAACAGCACCTCAGACCAGGTTATGCATTACAACTTGCTCACCTTCAGCAATTTGTGTGGCCCTGCTCTGACTCCCACAGAAATTTTTCTTAACATCATTAAGTTTAAAAGAGAGAAAAGAAGCAATTATACATATGTATATAGCTTATATAGATACCTATGTGGCCTTACTAGTTAGTGTTTTCCTGTAAGCAGGACTTGGGTTCAACGTTGAAAAAATTTATTCATATGCATGGTTTCAGTACAATTACACAAGAATAAGGAAATGTTTCTGTATTTAGCATTGACAAACAATCATAAAAAGATAGTCTTTCTAAAGCATGACATAATTTTTTATTAATTTGCCTGAAGAATAGTCAAAACATATTGAAGAATACGTAAATGCTGTAAGACATGGGGGGAAAAAAGGGACCCGTTTTTACTATATATTTGTATTCCTGTTGTCTGTACGATTTCCTGCAGAGTTCTCCCACACCATACCACAAGGTGGCAGTTTGATTTTGAAAGTCAGCACCGATGTCACCCAATCCCCAGCTCTGCCAAATACTCTGAACATTGTACTGTGAAACAATAGCTCATCCCTTGGTTAAACAAGTGGCAGCTACAGTATTTACCATTTTTATAAGTTAGACTTGAGGCTACTTTCATGGGTGCTGTGCATTCACATACTGTGCCCAGTAAAAAAACGTGGTTTCCACATTTAGGATCAATTGTCTAAATTACAGAAATAATGCAAAGGCACATTTTTTTTCCAGGGAGACAACTCCTTCCCCCAACCCTTCCTTGTGCTCCACTCAGTGCCACACAGGACAGGACGAACCACAGGCACACAAACACCTGCACCTCGGGGGACAGGCTGGATCTGCCCCTCAAAAGTGGTTACAGCAGCTCATACATAGCAGGTGTGAAGGTTACACAGCAAACAAGAGCACAGCAGACAACCTCTTGAGGTGCACTCTGCTTCCCACTTCAGGTGATGAGGTCTTTGTCCCTGGCCTTAGCTGGGCTGCTGGGGTCACTCTCCATCAGCATTACCACAGGCTTATTCTGAAGTTCACTGAAGTCAAGGGAATATTTCCACTGCTCTCAGTGGGTCATGTCCTTTATCAGGTTGGGCACCAAGCAGCTGAGCTGAGCAGGGGATAGCTGCCTGGAGGTGAGTGTGTGAGCACCATTGGGGTGGTGTTATGAGAAGGATGACGGCACAAGAGTGTGAATGAAAATCAGAGCTGGGACTGCTCATAAGAAGATAAAGACAGGCTTAAGCAGAGAATGACAAAAGACATACTGCCAGACTGTGCAGAGCACGATTCCTGAGGAGCCAGCACCCCTTCACTGACACTTGCTGATGTAGAGCAGTAATCTGTTGGCAGCCACATAATTCACAGAAGTGCTGGGAACAGCTTGAAGGACTCCTGAACTCTATGCTGGAGCAGGCAGGAAGCCAGCAAAAGGAGAAATGCTCCCAAAGAATGGTGGTGATGCAAGCAGAAGCATGGGGCTGCTCCAAGTTGTGATGGTGAACATCCTGGCAGTCCCTTGGCAGTCCCCTGGCAGTCCTGGCCAGCCAGCCTCTCCTGTAGCAACCCTGTTCCTGTGGCAGCGCCACAGCGTGTGGAGAGCAGCAGTGGATGCAGGGTCACCCACACAGGTGGTGTCACAAAGGTTCTCCTCTGCCCAGCTGCAGAGGGAGCTGCCCTGCAGCAGTGTCCCAGCACGCCTGGCCAGGGAGGTTGGTGGCCAGCTAATGGGGGTCACTTCAACAGCAGGAGCACACCTCATGTTCTGCTCTGGAGCCTTACATACTAAGGAGGGAAATGCACTGGATGTCAGATCTGTGGGCCTGAAGCAAAAAGCAGATCCTTGAGTTAATCCCACACTTTGATCTCTTCTGAACAGCTCATGCTTGTAGAAATGCTGTTGCAGTAGTGATCACAACCCCTCACTCTGCCCTAGCCTTTTCAGCATCTCAGCATCAGACCAAGTCTGACTCAGTGGGCAATATTACCTCGTATATCCCTTGTGCTGCCAAGTGTATCCCTTGTTTCTTGTCAGCTCTTCGCTCCCAAACTGGATTAAGCCCAGCTCTCTTATTCATCTAGCACATTTTTTTCCTAATATTAATATTGATTTTTTTTTTCACTGCTGCACATCTTTCTGCCAGCTTTAGCCATCATTATATTTTATCTGATTTTCTTTTTCCAGGATGCTGACTCTGGGTGTGAAGATTACATAAATCATCCCCATGCTTCTTGCTTTATTTCTTATTAGGACAAAAGCACTTTAGCTCTGCCAGGTGCAAACTATCTTCTTCAGGTGCTCAACTGTAAATCATCTTCTGAGAAAAATCATCTCTGTAAATTCATCTCTGTGACTGGTTAACCTGAAACCTTCTTAGTATCATTAGTTTTGAATCCTCTGTTTGTTCTTTGTTATATTATTTCACTTTTGTTCTCTTTTGCAAGGGATGGAAATGGTCTCAGATACTGAAAGGCATTTAGACATAAACTTCCCAAGTCAGTGAAATACAGCTCCTAGGAACTGGGAACCTGTGTGCCCAGGAGAGCTGGGATCTTGCAGCTTTATTTTCAGTAAAGCAAGAGTCATTTAGAAATATGGAGCAACTGATGAGCTTAAGCCTTAAGGTACACACATGTTACAAAATCAAAAGCTGCTGGAAAAAATCCAGATTTTTGTTCTTCTGGAGGTTCTTGTCTTCATGGTGAAAACTTAGCCCACCCTTCCACAGTTCTTTTTTTTATTTTTATGCCTGTTCTTTCCATCTTCAGCTTCCCCAGTGGAACCCCCAGGGATCCATTTCCATTGTTCCAGTTCCTGCTATCAGTGTATTTATTAGCATGTTCAGAAATTCAGAGTTGGATTAGCCATTGTTATTGGAGGGGTGGTGTTAAATTTAGGGTATTTTACATTAAAGAATAGTCTTTCAAAAACTCCTACTAAGATAATTATTAGTTTATTGGCCTATAAAAGGTATGTGCAAAATGCATTTGTTTTACAAAACCATTATAAGAAATACCATGGATACCAAACCAGAATGCTTGAAGGTTCTCTTTGGTTCAAAGGGCATAAGTGTTGTAAGCACAAAGCATGAACACAGAATTTAAAATCAGGTGGCCAGTATTTCTAAGACATGAAGAAGACATGTCTTGCCTATCTATGTTTAGTAGAAAATTCTTATGTATTTTGCAGTTTGATGTCTGAGTATCCAACCGTATGTAAAACAGTAGGACTTAAACATGAATGTGAATCTTTACCTCTTTTTCCTCCTGATGCAGTGAGGTTTGGACTATGGTTTCAACAAAGCCTGTGGAAAGCAGTTCTTTAAAGACAAGCATTCTTTCAGAGCAAAAATAATCCACTGCCCATCGAAAGTGCCTTGCAGGCAGCTGCCTCTCCCCTACCCACTCTGATGTGGAGCTGCTGCTGTTTGACTGGGCTCCCTGCTGGGGCTGAACCATGGCAGCAGCTGGCTGAAGATGATCATCAGCAGCTCTTCCCAACAATTTTTGCCTTGCCTGTCAAAGTGAGATTTGTGTAGACCTGAGATGGTGTCTCTGAGATGGTTCCTATGTATTAAATTATCTCCTTGATATTAAATATATATTGAATAAAGTGACAGGAGTTTTAGGACAGGCAAACAGCCAAAGTGTGAAAGGATCTCCAGTTCTGAAACTGCTCTACAATGCCAGTTTTCTTGGATCAAAATGCTGATGTATGAAAATATAAACACTTTCAGCAGAAGCAGTGTTGGTATTCTTTAAACAGACACCAGAGAGCCAACTCCTTGCTGGCCTGGGAATAAAACTATTCTTGTTCTGAAGGACTGAATTTGTAGCAATGCCGAAATAAAGCATATGGAAGAATCTGCCGAAAGGGTAAATGTGTGGAAGGGAAGAGGAGATATCACAAATTAGGCAGTGCATCACAAACACGGCTGGAGGCAGCAGAGAGGCAGGGACAGCGCAGGTCCGATGCGGCTTCATAATCGTCCTACGCCCACGGGGTTGTGCCAGTGCTCTGATTAATGTTTTCAATCTCTGCTGTTGTCTGTGTTTCCCAACCATTGCTGATAAATCAGTCACTCATACACGGTGGCTGCTTGCTACATTTCTGAGCAATGTAAGCTGTTAATCTTGCTCATTTGGGGTATTGACCTCTACCTTCCCCGAGCACAGCGGAACAAGTTGGAAGGTGAAGAAGTGACAATATTGTGTGACAATATACTGTGTTAATCTAAAATAAGATATGCACATCATCTTATACGCTGGTTTTATTGCTAGTGGACAGGATAAATCCTGTTCCAACTGCAGGAATTCCAGCTCTTGTAGACAGACATCCAAAATGTGCATCCATGATGCAAGGCTGGCTTGGCTTTGATGCTGTTGTGTGGGATGTGGAGCAAAGGGAATTATCTCCATCACTGTGCAGTGGGAGGATGTATGAACAAACTCTTGCATCATGGAATGGAGCTTAATATGTTTATTCACCATTCTGAGACCATTAGTATAAAAGCCAAGAAAATAAAAGCAAATATTTCTCATTTAAGCTTACAGTTGCCTTGATTTACACCAGTTATTAAAATACTCCCTGAGGAAAGAAAATAAGTAATGTTACCATTTACCTCCTAAGCCTCTGAATGACTGAACCAGTAATATGGTAAAAGCATCATATCATATCTTATAGCTATTTATATTTTGATTTTCTGTGTACTGCTGCTTCCAACATTATATAGAATACGTATTGTAAAATTATGTTCACTTTAATGAGCCTGAGTTAATTTACTAGATCTGTATAGAAAAATGTGCCTGCAGTATTAAAAGCATTTTATTTCCATTTAAAAATCTGTTGCCATAGTGACCAATCACAACTTTCTCAGTATCTTTGTCTAGGCATTGGATGTAGGCTTTATCTTTGCTTCATTTTATTTTTTCCTTCTGCATTCTCCAGGCCAAGTCCTCATTTAACTCATTTTTTATTCTTTTTATAGTCTGTCCTTTTCCAACCATATTCTCAATTAAGTCATTTTAACTAAGTTAAAAATAAAGATCACAACTTGGCTCTTCCTTTTAAATCATTATGTAAGAAACAGGAAAATACAGTGCTGCATGCTGTAGGCTTTCTTTGTTGTCAGCAGATTACCTAGATCTAACATAAGAAGTCCTGAAATTTCAAAAAGCCCATGAGTCTGACACCTTTTAGTATCAATATAGTCATGTCAAAGATCTGGTGAATTGCATCTACAACTGAAAAGCACTTGGAGAAAATTCTTGATATTTCAAGAAGATTCTTTATATTTCAACCTTTAAAAAAAATCAACCCACTTACCATTCTGTAGAAGCACAAATCTTGTCAGCAATGTATTTCCTTCTGAGAAATGGTAACTTAGAGTGGTGGTTTTATTCCAAATTGAAATATATAATTTCTCCAAGAGAAGAACAGGCTAAAGAGCCTGCACATTGCTGTATTCTCTCCACCTAGGGCTGGTGGAAGATTTTTTACATGAGGAGAGGCACAAGAACATTTCTGAAGCAAGGATAAGTGTAGAGAGGAGATCTAGTTACTCACTTTTGCCATCACCTTCCTCAAGATGAGACTTTCGTGTCCTTGGTAGGCACAGGGAAGCAAATAAAACTATTCAAAGACAGACGCAAGCCAGAGTGAGATATCTGGGAGGATTATGTGACTCTTACAGCACACCCAATGCTCAGCTCAGACAAGAAAATTTCACCTTTGCCCAAACATTGATACCTACATAATAAATAATTATTTGTTTATTTAACTACAGCATAAATATCTGAGTCTTGAGTTTGTCACATTGTCTCTTGCAAGAGTTTGTGGAAACACTTGTAGGGTGCAAATTCACTTGTCTGAAGATGGAAATCAAAACCAGATCAAACATACTCCGGAAACATTGAGTGTAAAATAAAGCAAATATAATCTGTGTTATAAATCTGATTGTAAAGTAAGCCAAATGAAAGAAGGCTACAAATAACCCTCTGAAGGAGAGTATTTTTAGTAGTAAATGATAGATGTTTGTCAAAAGCAGTAATTTAATCCATATTTAGTTGAGTTGATTTTTAGAACATATTTAGTAATAATATGCATAAATAAAAGTTAATTAGTAAATAAGGTATGTGCCATGGTGATGGTAGAAACTGCTTTCAAATACTATGCAGAAACAGAATACTACTGGTTTTTATTAATTGAAATTTTTGCTTACTTAACACTGAAATCAAATTGAAATCAATTTTTGATACAAAATCTATTGTGCTATTCAGCAAGCTACTTTTTTTTTTTTTTTTCCCCTCTAAATCCATCTAATTTCTCACCTCTGGGTCATTGGAAAGTGCACTGAAAGATCTGGTCATCATACAGATATGCCTGATTCCTGGAGGAAAGTCCACAGAAGAAGTCAGAGAAATCCCTTTAGAAAAAAATTCCAACTTTTCTTTCTAGGGACATTCTGGTCTTATTTAAAATGACCTGCTAAAAGACAAATTTCCCCAAACCATACTTATATAATTCTGACTCATTTTCTTACAAAGGATATGCATTGTTCGCATGCTAAAAACTCTGAGAAAGTTGGTACTGCGAAAAGTGACCATAAATATCCAAATTTCTTGCAATCTAATGCATCTCTGAGGAAACAATTTGAGGAAGATTTCTGTCTGATGTGCAGTTCTGTCACTGCTGTTTGATGTCCAAAGCAGGGTGGTCTGAAGAGAGAAAACTACCACAGGATGAAGAGGTCTAAATATTTGGTTTTGGCCATTGGTGCCTGTGGTTCCTGGGGCATGTGAGGGGTGGAAGGAAAGGTTGTGGCTCCCAGCAATGAACTCTTTGCCCAAACCATTCCCTCTCAACACCCAAAGACCAACACCCTGGGGGACACCCACGGCACTGTGTTGGCAGTCTAGTGGCATCTGCACCTACAAGTGCCCAGTGTACTCCTAGGGGAAGGAAAAGAGTAGGAATTGCAGACCAATCTCTTAGCCATCTCCATAAAACACAAGACATTTTAGGCATTTTAGGACTCAGAGCAAAACTAGACTCTTGGTACAAAACTTGGGGGAAGCTGCAAGCAAGAGGCAGTGGTGTGTGTCCTGCTGAGGATGTCAGGGTTAACAGGTTTCCCTTTCTGTGCTGTCTCTGGTGACGCCCAAGTTCTGTGGCTGTGTCTGACCTGCTGTGCAGAGACGCCCCTGGGCCGGCCTGGGGCCAGCAGACTCATCTTTTATTTTGAGCTTTGCATAGCACTCAGTTGTGTCAGTGACACATTTTACACAACAGTTGAAGCCCCACCTAGGCTTTAAAGGAAAATGCTGAAAATTCCAACTATGGGCAATTGTATTGAATTGTAGAAGAAAACATGAATTCAATGAGTTTTGAAGCTGCTAATGGGAAAAAAAACTCAAACCCAAACACCAAACCCACTTATATGAATACAGATTTTAAATATATTGAGATAAGAGCTTAATAGTAGATCACAAGAAAGTTTTAACAGGTGGTTCTGAAGTGCTTGACAGCCTTCTGACCACTGTATGTAGTATTGCTGAAAGATGAAAGTACATGGCTTTATTTCTTGTTCATGGTGCTGGTATCTGTAAGTCAAATTAATGTGGTCAAAAATTGGAACATGGTCAGCACTGTGTGTACCACACTTTGATCAGAAAAGGTGAGTTTCACTCAAAGTTGCTAATCAAGGGTTTAACATATAATCACTGCTGCTTTCTTATCATACAACAGAAATCTGCTGTTTGCTTTTAAATTTCAAATTTCTGCTCATGTTAGAACAAAAGGTGAACCACAGAAAAAAAAAATGTGTGCAGTGTCTCCTAAAAACCGTTGTCAGCCAAATTCCAGTGGTTTTGATATCACATGCTCAAGCTGTCTACCTGCTGGAGGGCTGCTGGAACCAGTCACCCAGGATACTCCAAGGAGAAATACAGTGTTCTGGGGGTCCAGCATGCAGTACTCTGTGCTGTGTACTCTCCAGCTCTGCTTTGTTTTCCTTGTCCAGAAAAGACAAAGTCTACCTTCTTCTAGCAGGCTCATCAGAGCCAAATGAGATTCAAGTACAACCTGTTCTTGAGCTGAATTAGGTTGGGAGTGAGACAGATGTGTACATCTGACAGCGCTCTATAAGATCCCGTGGGTGCCATGTGATGCCTCCTCCACAAAAGCAGAGTGAAGACGGCAGGGGTGGAGGGTCTTGTTTTTGGATGCTACAAAGGCTCTGGCACTACCAAGGCCACGTTCTTTGCTCTTCGGCACACATTTGCAGAGGAGAGGCTATGATGTAGCAGCTCTCAAGGATTTCAGTACATGTTGGATTAGGTCCTACAGTCTTTTTCACATTATCTGTTCATAGTTTATGCTTAAAAGAAAAATTAAATAGCTTATGATTCCACATGAATTATATCTTTATATGGTTATGTTGGACTGTCTTTCACTTTGTGCCCCAAAACACAGCTATGTGCAACACATAATATGTGATATATGCCAGTGTACATAAGACTGCAAGAGTCTTTGGCAGTGGTTAATATTTGACAATGGATCAAATCTCAGCATTCAGGACATTGACTTTTCAGTTTTTTTATTTGCAGATGCATGAAAGTAGTGCACATAGAGTGGGCTGAGAGTCAGAGCAATTGTTGTGTATTGCCTGAGAGTCTGGCCATACAGAGGAGTGATAATGACAGGAACATGCTCTCCTTTACTTGTCTTTGAAGTCAGGAATCTCCTTGCTTTTATACACAGCTTTAATCTTTCAAAAGCCACATGGCCCTCTCCCTCAGCTGAATTATCAGTCGCAGTGTTTGAGGAGCTTGCTGCCACGATAGCAGAATGTCACCTGCAAGACTGAAGGATTGTACTGCCAAGGCACACTACTGGCTCAGCATGCTTCTGGCTGAAAAAAGACAGCGTTATTTTCTTTATGCTTGTGACAGGGCTGAACTGTGGCTGTGCAGTGAAAACCACCAGTACTATCCTGCACACCCAGCACCCTGTCAGCACCAAAGGGCAGATTGCCTGAGAGAACCTCTCTGACTTTCGATTTACCCTGGCATCTCTCCAGTTGAGCAATTCTGCCGCCTATAAAATAATTAAAGCAGCTTGCTTTGCCACTCCTTCCAGATGCAGCAACAAAAACTGCTGCATGAAGGCAGTAAACAAGAGCTGGGCTTGGACATAGCCTTGCTTGAGGCTGTTTTTGACAGTGACATGTTTTGACATCTTGTCATCACAAAGAACCTTTTCATTACCTCACATCATCATGAAAGAACCAAAATATACTCAGAAACTTATCTGGATACCCAAATTTATGCAGATGCCTCTGGGCTGCTCATGGCTGGCAGTGCTGGAATCTTCACCCAGCTTTGCAAAGGCCAGGTAGAGACTTTCACTTGCTTTGAAGCAGGACAGAGCTAAAAGCCAGACTGTTTCTGCAAAAGCCTTTTCAGCACCCTCACTCACAAATCTGCTGATGTCACTGTGACAGGTATTTTTGTCAGCAGTTGAGAAAATCAATGTATCTTGCTGTCACTGCAGGAATGTTTTTACCTTTTTCACTGTAAAAGGTACTATGCATATGTCTTCTTGAATGCCTTGAGGTACCAATCTCTTTATTAGGTGATAGTAGTGAACTCATGTTTTCTAACTGGTTGGTGACACTCACTGTATTTACATGCACTGGTAGGGTGTGAGCAGGGACTTTGCCTTGCTCTGTGGTAATGTGGTAGTCCCCAGATGTTGTAGGAATTTCTGCTCCTAGTTTTTGAATGGGGAGCTGAGAAGTGGCTTTTAGGCCTAACAGGGCTAAGGAATGCAAGGTTTAAGAAATTGCTGAGATATTTGAGTAGGCCATTTGCAATTTCCCTTTGATCAGCTAACTGGGTTAAAGTGGTTTTAGGCCACAGCATTTGTAGAGAATCTTGTAATTTCCATGATCTGCAGCTTTAGTAGCCTCATCTTTCCCTCATCTTTCAGTTGGCAAACCACAGGCTTTGCTTCTGATTTCTGCCTGGTTTTGTGGGAAACAGCTTTCTTGCCTGCCAGTTATTTTTACTTGAAGCTAGTTCAGCACCTGCATGTCAGCAGCAGTGTGATGCATGTGGCCTTTACATTAATCCAGTTTCAAAATCTGAATTCAGCAAAACCAGTGAGTTCAGTTTAAGATCTCATTAGACTCTCTTTGAACCTTTCCACACTGCTGACATCTGCTTGTTTCTACAGTGAAACTATAGCAATGTCTTCTTTATCTTCACACCCACATGTCTTCTGAATATCATTCAGTATTTGCAGAGCAGCTCTGGGTCACCAAGCACTGCCTGACTCCTCAAGAGCTGTTGATCAGACTTGCCCTCAATGCCCTCCAGAGCTTGGGGCCCTCAGTGCCCTCCACGAACTGAAGGATCCACCTGATATTATCACACCTGCATTGAAGGCTTTTGTATTTAGTCAGGTAAGCCCCCCAAAAGTGCTCTAGAATTATATTCTAACCTTTAATCTTTAGTGTAAATTCATTGTAAATACTTTGGTGATGCAGATATCAGTGGATTTACTTCAGATTAACATCACTATAGGAGAAAGTACAATCTGGATAAAAAGAGAGTTTTGGATTTTTAAAAGTTTGTTTGGCAAAACATATCATGTTTCATTAATGACTCAAGAATGATGCATTATGAAATTGTTGTGAAATCCAAATCTGTGTGTACATAGCTTCTGTATCTTACCTGTTAAAAAAAAGATGATGATACAAGATAGAAAAGCACACATAAAGGGCACATCTTTTCCAAGTGAAAGATTTCCAAAATTTGTAGTAGAAAAATTTCCCTTTGCCTTAAGTAATTTAAAAGCCCCCTTTTATCCTCTCAGTAAGCAGCGTCATTTCCATCAGTCAGGAGAGAAAGGGAGAGAGGAAGCCTAGGCATCTACAGACTCTACTTGTCCTACTTCGTGCATGCTTTCCCAGATGGAATAAATCCACCCTTGGACTTGTTTACTGAGGGTTTTTTTTCTTTCATTGACTGTACAGGAGTCTAAATGACTAAATTAGCATAAGACTTTTCTTGTCTCCCTGCTCTGCTAATTTCCTTCACTACCAGGCTTGGTACATATCCCTCTCCAGCTGATTACACACAACTCATTTCTGCTTTTAGTCATATGCTGTGTGGCAGGGGCTCACCCCCAGGTCTCTCCTGAGTGTCCCAAAGCAAAGACCACAGGGGGATTTGCAACAGACCGAAAAGCAATCAAGAGTTTTCCAGCACTGCTGCAGCCGCTTGGCCAGCCTGGGCGCCGGTGAGGGAAAGCCAGAGTGGATGTGACAGTGCCAGTGGGCAGACCCCAGGCTGGCTGGGACATGCTGAGGAGGTAGGCTGCTGAGAAGCCCAGAGCTTTCCTTCGGTCAAGGCTGACTTGATAAGCAAAGACTTCAAGGGAGATTCATTCCATCTACCTTCAGGCATCTACAGAGCAGATTTCTGCACTTGAATTAGTCACTGTAGGCTCCTTTCTGATGAATGCAGACAAATGTCCACTTCCTAGGGAAGATTTCTTTATCTATTTTAGGCACCTTTTATATGAATTGCTACCTCAAAGTAACTGTTTTCCTGCTGTGACCATAAAGGGTGCCTAGGTGGCTTGAGACCAGAAAAAGTATTGAAAAAGCACAACTCGCTTCAAAGAAAGACAGGAAAGTACCTGAATGATAACTCTGTTAGGGGTTACTAAAATGGTAAAGCACATCATACTGAGCTAAAAAGAATTAAGAGTTAGGAAAGAAGCTTGGGAGATTTATCCAGTTTGCTCCCCATTTCCTTACTCTTCCTAAGCCCCTGCTTGCTGCCTTTGTTAGCTGTTGGGCTGAACCCTTGATCTGATACAGTATGGCCACTCCTGCAATCTTATGACCAGCTCTGGTGCCTTCATCTCCTCTGCAGACATCGGCATTTTATCAGATGAACTGTCTCAAAATTGAGTTCCGGACACTAAACAGTATGTGCTTTTGCAAATTAAACTGCAGTGTAAATAAATGAAAAATACTATGCCAGGAAAGTGGTCTTAGTGTGAAACCTGAGATAAGAAATCAGCAGAATCTGTATTTTTTCATCATGGCTCAATCTACATGACAGCAGTTATGTTTGTGACAGACGGGATATGCCTGATCTCAAAGATCTTGCCCAGTTAGAAAGGCTCTTTGGGAAAGCTTTAAACTAGATTTGAAGGGGAAAGGGGATAGAACCAGTCTAGCTAGAGATAAGCCTGGAGGCAGTACATCAGTGTTTGATGGATAGTGTGCCAGCATGTTCCCTTAGTCTGCTGCCTTTGTGGCAGGGGGATGGAGGTGGATGGAGATTCACATGGCAGCAAAGATGCAGGTGTCATTGAGGTGTTAGAAATCACAGAGATGTGTGAAAGTGGTCATGCAGGACTTAGGGCTTCTACCCTAACAATTGCCCAAATCAAGAACATCTGCACCAGTGCATACAGCATGGGCAACAAACAGGAGGAGCAGGAATTCATCATGCAGCAGGAAAAACCATGATACAGTTGTTAGAATGGAAATAGGGTGAGGAGGCTCACACAACTGGAGTATTGCAGTGCAGTCCTGTCAGCCTGACTTCAGTGCCAGGGAAGATCATGGAGCAGATCATCCTGAAGGCCATCAAATGCAATGTGCAGAACAAGCAGGGGACCAGGCCCAGCCAGCAAGGGCTTGAGAAAGGCAAATCCTGCTTGCCCATCCTGGTCTCCTCCTGTGACAGGGTGACCTGCTCAGTGGATGAGGGAAAGGCTGTGGATGTGTCTACCTAGACTTTATAAATCCTTTGACATCATTTCACACAGAATTCTCCTGGAGAAACTTCTCCAGTGTGGATGGGTACACTGTCCACTGTATGAAATAACTGTCTGGATGGCTGGACCCAAAAAGTGTTGGTGCAAGGAGTTAAATCCAGATAGTGGCCAGTCATGAGTGGTGTTCTTCGGGGCTCAGAATTTGGGCTAATCCTGTTTAATATATTTATTAAATATATTATTTAATATATTTATTATTTATATTTATTATCTATAGTCCTGTTTAATGTATTTAATATATTATCCAGATCTGGGGATCTAGTGCACCCTCAGTAAGTTTGAGGTGACACCGAGCTGTGTGTGAGTGTTGATCTACTGGAGGGTAGGAAGGCTCTGCAGCAGGATCTGGATTGAATCCACGGGTTGAGGCCAATGGTATGAGGTTTAACAAGGGCCAAGTGCCAGATCCTGCACTTGGGTCACAACAACCCCATGCATTCCTCCCAAAAAGTCTCATCTATCTATAATTTCAAAGTTATCAAGGACTAGAAAAGGGTCAAGGAGTATTCCAAAACTGAGAGGGAAAGGTATTTTAGAGTCACTCCTCTTCCCTGAGACGCTTTATTTGAAGTACTACTAAGTGCGGAGCATCTGCTTGGCCTTGAGGGCGAGGGCAAAAAGAGCAGAAAAGCCCTTTTAAGTGATTGCTCAGATGTTCAGAAAAGTGCAAAGGAATGTGTGCAGGGGAGGACATTCACTGAGCAGGGAAGGGAAAGATAACTGCTGAGTGGGGCCATTAACCTGCCAAGTGTGTTCCTCCAAAAAGCAGAAAGCACAGGGAGACCAGCACTAAAGATGATGCAAAAGCAGATTGCTGCATGGAGGAATCCTGGAGCCCCGAGGTGGGTTCTGCAGCCCCTCTCCTGCACAGAGGAGAAAGGTATTGGTGGGAGGGTGGCAGTGGAAGAAACATCATTGCGGGGAGAGCTTTGGTATTTGGTATGTGCACATATTAGCGTGCACATTCCAGCAGAGGCGTACACGGAGCACCTGAACGTTCAGCATCACGCAGTCTTGGTCTGACACACTTACTTTTGTACAAGGCGTATGTTTTTTTATAACGGAGCTGGGAGTGGGTGCTCCTGCCTTGCCGGGGGGAGCCGTAGCCCGGAGGCCGCAGGGAGGCACAGGCTGGCCCGGTGCCGCGGGTGCGGGCACGGCCGGGCGGGGCCGGGGCGAGGGGGGCAGCGCCGGGCCCGGGGGCGGGACGGGACAGGACGGGACGGAGCGGCCATGGGGAAGCTGCTGCTGGTGGCTCTCGTGGGGATAGCGGCAGCCTTGGCTGCGGAGCGGCTGCTGGCGTTCCGGTGGGTGAGCGGGGTTTCGGAGCCGCGGGTGTCGGTGCCGGTGCCGGTGCCGGTGTCGGTGCCGGTGCCGGTGCCGGTGCCGATGCGGTGCCGGCGGGGCGGGACGCGGCTGAGCGACCCCCGGGTGCGGGGCTGAGCCGGGCGGGGCGGCGGGCGCTTCCCTCCGCCCTCCGAGCGGCGGGACACCCGGGCTGGGGCACAGCTGAGCGAGCACCTGCCCTTGCATCAGCGCAGTGTCAGCCAGAGGGAAAGGGCTCTTCGTCATCATCATCATCATTGTCGTCAACATTATCAAGGGAACCGTTCTTTTCCCGGAGAAAATAGAGGCGCTGTGATGCCCTTTTCATCCGGTTTCGGCATGAACTAACTTCGGGACCAGTTATGCAGCGGAAATGCCCTTTGCACTGAGTGGATGTGAAATACTCGCCAGGACGATGTTGGGAGCGAGGGGGACAAGGGGAGAAGGTGCCATGGGGCAGGGGGGTAGCACTTCTGCTTTTATAGAGCCTGCAATTAACAGGGATGTGCCAAAAGCACTGTCTGTGAATTTACCTCATCTCCTGACAGCTGGCCAAACAGTAACCCCAAAACAATTTGCCAGGAACTTGGGTTATTTTCTACCAAAGCTGGACAAAATTAGCCCCTATGTACATGTGGTTTCCTCTGATGGAAAACAGACTTTGGTGATCCTAAGTTGTGACCTCACTTGCTGTGAGCTGAAATACCCAGCCATGTCATGCTCCATATCACACACCTCATGCCATGAGGCATGAATGTGAACACTGGTGTTACAGCAGCTTCTGTCCTGAAAGCTCCCAAATGTGTAACTGGTTCTTTCAGGTCACAAAACTGAGGCTGAATTACTATATTGGGAGGTGACTAAGTCATTATAATTTTGCTGAAGTTCACAAGGACTCCAAATGCCTGATTTCAAAGCCATGACATCCAGCTAATTGACCTTTGGGTATATAGTAATTGCATCCAACTACAGAAGGAGAGCTTTACTGCCTGCACCCTGGTACCTGGCATGGATGATGGCTGCATTAAATCCACCTCAAGTGTTATTGGTGATAGCCACAGTGGTAGTGGGGCCCTCCTGTCCTGGAGTTGCATAAGGTGGGATAGCAGAACTGGAAGATAGTCCCAGGCTTTAGTGGGGTGAGCCATTTCAAAGTGTGAAGAGCAGGGGACTCCACCTCTCCTCCAAACTGAATGAATAAATGAAACATTAGGAATCTGGTAAAGGAGAAGCTCTATGAACAAACAGGATCCCTCTGTCTCTGTATCTCTCTGCGGGTTTTTCCTGTGTGCTGCATTTCCTGCAAACTGCAACGTACCAGCAGTCTTAAGACAGTTGCCAAGTTTGGAAACACACAACCTCAGATCACAATGTACTCTAAAACTAATTTAACACAGTCTTGAGAGGAGAAACTGTAGGTGGTGTTAGCTCTTGCCAAGGGTCTCTTTTATTCATCCCCTACCCAGAGGGCAGGAATTCAGCAAAGACTTTGTGCAGTTCCTTTGGAATTTGTAAAAAAAAAAAAACCCAGAATCAAGTCCAGAAAGATTCATGATTGGTTAGGCTAGAGGTGAGGAAAACTAAAAGAGGTCTTTGACAGTGCAACGGGTTCTTTCTGAAGAAAAGGGAAGGCCTATGGTCTGTGTCCCATGAAGTAGGACAGCAGGTGGAGGACTGAAACTGGAAAGAGAAACTGTGAGGGAAAAGGTGCCATGCACTGGAGTTGCACCAAGTAGCAAAAACCTCTTGCTTTCTTTGAAGTTGCATCCCACACATGTTGCAGGTCCTCCATATTCCAGGCTGCTCTTGGTACGGCCAGTTTGTAATCTGGGCCATCTGGCTGCTTGGCTGAGGCTGTCTGAGCTAGATAAACTGACACATTTTGGAAAAGCCTCTATATATGCTGCAGGCTTGTGACTAGTGTCCTTTTGAATTATTCTCATTCCAGCCTATGAAGTGTTTCCCTGGGAATGCTGTCGGGATATCATCATCCCTTGCTGGCTGCTGGCTGAGTCCCTGCTGTGATTTTGGCTCAGGGTGGCTTGCAGCCTGCCTGGGAAAAGCTGATGAAAATAGGGAAGGGAAAAGCCCTAAGCAGGCAGCAGTGCAAGCTTCAGGCAGGATCACTCTGAGCCACCCTCGAGGGCTTGGTGGGTTTGGCTGTGCCAGTGGGTAAGGGAGCAGCTGATAGCCCTCCTGCGCCGTCTGTGGGCTGGGAGCCAGCGTGATCCTCTGTCAGTACCTCCTCTGCTGGGAGGGTGGGCTTGGGAGGGTAAAAATGCAGGGCTGACATACCCTACAGTGCTCAGCAGTATCACATACTTTTCATATCACTGACTGATACTGCTGTTTAGTTTATGTTTATGCCTAAAACTATAACATAAACATGGCAAGGTTTTGCTATGGGATCTCTGCGTTCAGAATTTCCTGTGCATGCAGCAATAGCCTCAACACATTCATATAATAGTTACTGTGTTAGGTTAAGTGCTTCCTTCTGGGCAGAAAAAAAATTAAATTCTAGCACGCTAGAATACATAGAAATGCAACATATTTTCTTGTGTCACTGTGGACCAGCATGGTCAAACCTCCTGGTTGTGAGGCGTCATTCATGCAGATTTGCAAACAATTTGGAACTGAGGAAATGGAAAAACACAAACTTGTGTGTGCCTGTCTGTATCTGTTTGTACAATGAAGTATGAGCCAGAGGTGGAATTTCATGAGCATTCATGAATGAAATACACACTGATGAAAGGTAATGCTTGGAGTGGTTACCAGGAGAGAAGAGGAGGGGATAGGGTAATTGCTGAAAGCCATACTACTAAGTCCTGCTTGTTGCAAGGAAATGAGCACTCCTGCCTTGCAACACTGCTATTGCTGCTTTTGAATGCAGACCAAAAATGAAGAAAGTGCAGCTGCTGGTGGCCCAGTCACCAAAAATAGGCAGTGGGTTGCAGTAGAAGATCGCCCTCTCCTCTTGTGAAATATTAGTCCTAACTCCAGGGTGCTTCTATATTTAGGTGTCTGAAACCTGAAGAAAGTGTGGTTATGTTATCATCTGAGCTGCAGTGGGTCATGAAAGCTTATTGCTGAAGCTCATGAACAAAATGAAGTTTCTGAAATTACTCAGTGTAGAAGAATCACTTAATCCTTGGTGAAACCATTGCCATGATTTGGGGCAGTTGCTGTTGTTGGTTCTGGAGTTTGCTTATTCAGTATTTTACAGCTGATTTGTTACTGCAACATGGCAGACAAGAAAACTGAAAACTAGGAAAGTTACCTGTTTTAAAATTGTCTGTGTGCTGTTTAACCCTGCTCTTTCCTCTTGCAGGAACAGACTCAATGCTTCACGGGAAGTTGCCCCAGTGAGCCTCCCGAACTGCCGGCTCATTAAAGGGATTGGTACGTGCTTAAAATTACTGAGCACATTGCTTTTGTCCAGCCTTCTTTTGTCACGGCTTCTTAAAGCCAGCTTCCAAGCCTGATCCCAAAACCAAAGTGCTGATTTGACTTTCATTTGCTACTTGGACTTGGAAATAGGGAGAAACTGCAGGAAGAAAATGGTACTGGAAAACTAGCTGGGTATAAGCTGGTATTTAGTTTCTTTTCCTTTTCTTGGAATTGAGCACCTTGCAAACACCTCTGCTTTGCTAAGCCACTTAGGAAGTGATTTGGCTTTCAGATGAGGTGTGCTGGTTCTTCAGGCAGGAACCCACAGGTGGCTCAGCTGGTGGCATCTTGGAGATGGGAAGTGCAGCAGGGGTGGGAGCTTTAGGAGAGAGCCACAGGCACATGGCAAAGGAGTGGCTGCTAGATGCCAGCTGGGATGTCCCTCCTCAGCTGCACATTTTGGGGATATTTAGGAGCTGGCTGGTGCTGTGGTGGCGGTTGCAGCATGAGCTCGGTTGTGCAATGCAGCTGTGAGGTTCCAAAGAACGAGAGGTCATGTTTTTCATCTTAGTCTGGTTTGCAGAGTGGCTGAAATGTTGACTTTGTACTTTGGGCCATGTGTTTGACACACAGCAGTATTTCTGTCTTGTTTTTTTCTCTCCATTTCAGAACACCAGTTTATAAAATGGATAGCTTTGAAATTGATTATTTTTTTGTGTCTCCATTTCTCCCAAAAAAACCCAATGCAGGCTTGATAGCTAAGCATTTCCCCCTCCTTACTATTTTTGGAAATATCTTAAATTATGGTGACATTTTTCTGGATTTTTCATGGGTAAAAAATCATTGGATGAGCTTTTACAGCCTTGCCTTTGAGTTTGCTGAGTCAGTGAGTTGATTTCATAAATCTTGTTCTTCCTTGTGTCAGGATTCAAACGTCTTTATAAAGTCAAATTGCTACTATGGATGCATATACAAGGAGTTCCTGTACTTGAAAATAGGTACAGAAAAAATTTGCATTAAAAAAATTTCCAGGTCTTCTAGATTAAGCTGTAATTTACTCATACAAGACAATGAATAATGCTTGTTGGATGGTGATGAATATAAAATAATTTCTGAGTGATTTTTTTAAGCATATCACTATTGCAATCTTTCTAAGACTTTTTTGCAACACAGTTGCAAAAAAGAGGAAAGAAGGAAACCTAGAAAAGACAAATAGAGTTGTGTTTCATTTCTGAACAGTATCTTGGTTTTTGTGCCTGACATTTACATGCAGATTAGGTTATTTTGGAGAACCTGTCTCTGCTTAGAGGCAGTGAATCCATTTACAGAGCTTCATTTCTGCTTCTTGCTGAATTTTCTTAACGCTGTCCCTTCACACAGAGAACTGCACCTTGCCTTTGCTCTGCAGTTTTCTATTTATTAGAAAAATAAAAACACCAAAAATTAGTTTAGCAGGTCCAGTGTGGCAGAAAGAGAAGTTACAAAGGATTGTACAAACTTAAAAGTTGGCATGTTCACTCAAACATCTTCTAAAACTCATTTGCTGTGACTAGGGGGCTTATATCACTCAGGGTGACCAAGGATCCCTAAAGCTTAAATGCTGCCTGTGTAGTACCACTCAGACATGGGGTTCTGCTGTACTGGATATGCAAGCTTGCTTGCGTGGGTGACTTTGTGTGAGGATGTCTTTGTACATGGATGTCTTGGCCTCCTGGGCCTTTTTCCTTTAAAATGCTAGGATAAAGCTGCATAGACAATCTCTCTTTATTTTAATGTTTAAATCAGTCCTTCTGAACTCTTAAATGTGACATAGGTCCCAGAGCTGGATCAGCTGGATCTGAGCAAAATAACTCTAAACTATCCATTCTGTACATAGAAGAACAAACCTCTGGTACAATCTATGAATTTTAAGTGATGGATTTATAATAAGTGAAGCAAACACAGAGTAAATGGAAGACTTCTCTAGTGGACCCTTTTCTTTCTGTACAATTTCATTTTTTATCTTTTTTAAGACTTTAATCTATTCTGCTTTTCAAATATTGTGCAATATAAGCACAGATGCAAACACTGAACAAACAAAAATTTCAGCTTGTCCTAAGCCTCATTCACAAATACGTAGGAAAGGCTATATTTCTAGAATAAACACTAGCTTCTGAGTTTTATTGGTGTCTCATCATGTTACTGGTTTATAATAAACTAATCATATCTCCTGTACTAATTCCTAAAGTTCAAGAAGCTACTACAGAAGTTGCTAGGAATACTTGCATCTTGGAGCAATTTGTGGGATATGGGCAAAACAGTGTCACACTTTTGGACATGAAATCCAGATAGGTTTTTTCATTAGATACACCTGCAGAGTACATCATACTAAGACAAAATAAAGAACAATAAAAAGCCAACATTTCTAAAGTAGGCAGCACTTTTCAACACTATCTTCTGATTTTTCTTAAATGCCACTTCTTCAGATAATCCCATGGAGAAGCTGGGCTCGGTGATAGAGTTAAGCACCAGAGTGCATGGAAGTGATACCTAAGGGGTCAGTTCCTAACTCTGCCGGCTCACAGAGTGTCTGGAGCAGCAGCAGCAGCAGCACAGAGCCCTCCCAAAACAGGGCGTGCAGGAGAGTCCCTGTGGCCAGCTGTGTGTCTGCAGCCCCTCCTGGGTGTGCTGAGTCAGCAGTACTGTGCTGACTCAGCATTCCACTGCTCTCCTGACACCACTCGCTTCCACACATTCCAGGGCCTGGCCAGGGAGCACCCAAAATGTGCTTTGCTGGGCAGTTTCTCTTGAAGCAGCTGGGTGCAGGGCTCTCACTGCGTTCCTTCCGCGGGAAACTGGTGGTTTTTAATTATCTGCTCCCAATTAGCCTGCTCATCTTTCTGCTTGGCAGCCTCACTGATTCAGTAGCGATAAATGATTAGATCTCTGTTTATTCGCTTGCCACTGTGTACTGCCAGTAAAAGCTGTCTGTCCAGCTCATGTCACCATGGCAATTGAACCTCTCGGCATTTATTTATGCTATTAGCCTCGCAGCAATCCTGGGAAGTGGAGAATTGCAGCCAACCCCATTTTATAAATTAACCCAGAGCTGGAGAGACTGGGGCAAAAGAAATGAGTTTGTGGCTTAAACCAGAATGTAAGCTGAGCTGAGAAAAAAAGGGAAGAAGAGCCCAAATTCAAAACTTTAATTGAAAAATACAGGCTCTAAGTGTCTCTGGACACATCAGTACAGATGTTGTCTCCTGCCTGAATTAGTCAAAATTTAGAACCTAGGGGTGGGATAGCAGCTGACTCCTCCCAAAATGCATCTTCAGACTTTTTGCTCTTCAGAAGGCAGGGATACTCTGCTTGTTGCTGTCATGGGACAGAGCAGGAACTTGCTGAGGCTGAGGAGCTGGCCCTGGCCAGAAGTGAGATGTTGTGCCACTGCATCTTCCCAGGATTGAGCTGGGGAGGAAATTTCCTGAATGGGTGAATTTGGGGTTCTGGTTCCTCTCCACAGAGGCTGTCAGTGATCCCAGGATAAATTACAGCCGAGCCAAACCAGTGCTTGGATATAGGAGTTGCTTAAAAGCAAACAGTAAACCCAGCTCAAATTTGCAGGTGCTTCCTTGGAAGGAGGTGTTGAGGTGCAAGGGATTGTGTGACCCATGCAGGCTCACACGTGTGGTTATGGCAAAGCAGGAGGGGGTGTGGAGACATGGGACAGCTGGGTGGAAAAACCTGGGGTTGATGGCTCTGATAAAGAAAACCTGCTGAAGAATTTTCTTTAAGCAGATGCTCCTGAGTGGTTTCCCTTATCATCTGGAAAGTGGCTTGTGAGGAATGCTGTTTTTGCTGGTGATTTGGAGAAGAGAGGAGAGGCTTCTCAGGGGAGTGGTGCAAACGTGGGATGGCAAACAGGCTTCAGCACTGGAATAAAAGCTCTTTGGAGAGTGCTTGATGAAAGCCTAAAATTGTTCTAGTGTTCTTACTGAAGGGTTTTTATTTTATCTTTCTTTCTTAGCAGGGAAAAATATTACAGGAGCTACAGGAACTGGCAATATTGGAAGTGATTACCTGTAGTTGAAAGTGAGGTCTAACTATGAAAGCCCTTAGCTGTTACAGATATAGTAGGTTCTCTGTCACTTGAGAGCTTTAACTAAATATTTGGCAATCCATCTTTATGAAGTGTCCTAGCTCAATCAGGAGAACTGGTGTGCACAATTCCCACAGCTGCCTTATGCAAGCCTGAGGCTTGAGTTAAGGGTATGGTCCCGGCCTGGAAATCTCCTTGCCCACACTAATTGCTTGCTGCAGAACATATCCTCAGGAGCTGGTGGTTCATCCCACACCTGGTGATTAATCTCACAACATCTAGGGGCACATGGAGCTGGGTAGGAGACTGCCTGACCACTGCAGGGGCACCCCTGGGCCCCCAAAATAGGTGAACCCTGGTACTGTTTCCTAACCTGATGTGTTGTCTTCTGTCTTTTAATGCAGTGTGATCTTTCCTACCAAACTTCATCATGTGTGCGGTCATATCAGAAAGGGTCATTCATGAGAGCTGGAATTGTAGTTAAAGGGATTTTTTTTCCAATGGGAAATACTTAATGTCACTTGAAAACCCCTGTTTATCTGTGTTTTGCAGAAGCTGGTTCAGAAGACATTGATATACTTCCCAATGGACTGGCTTTCATCAGCTCTGTAAGTTCCCATGCCACCTCCCCATGCTGGGCCTTGCCTGCTTCCTTATCTGCAGAAACCATAGGTGAAAACAGCAGGAGGGGCTCTGTTCTACAAGGCTGAGTGGCTCCAAAAGAAGAGCCCAATCTTGTGTTGGCTTAGCCATCATTTCCCTCTGAGCAAACATGTTTCTTGACACAGAAGTGGTGTTGGTGGCTCTGACACAGGTATCCTGTTGCACAGACTTACCTGGCCACGTAACCTTGACTTTCTTCCACGCTGCCTCATTGAAATGTTGAGATGTCAATTCTCTGCTGTGTTAAGATGTGTTATTTCCCTAACTTAAAAAAAAAAAAAAAATCAAATTTGTGTATAGATTTTGCTGTTCCTGATTTTTTTCTTAGCCTTTAGGAGATAGGTTTTCAAGCTTTGCAATTAGGATGGCTGGCGATTATTTTCTAAAACAAAAGCTGATGTTCTCATCTATGTGCTCCAGGGGCACCGAGGTAATGATAATGTTGTAAAATCCACGCCAGGAACTGTGAGCTGTGCATTGCTGCTGTTTCCCATGGCTTCACCATGTGTGATGCAGTCTGGCTGGGCTGCCAGTTTGTCCCCACTGTGTGTCAGTTTGCAGACGCACGAGATGTGGCTGTGGTGCCTTGGGCATGGCTGCTTGTGCCCCAACACAGCCTCCTCCCTCTGCCAGGGGTGGGCAGAGCCAGTCCTTGCACCTCCCTCACTGCCCAGCAGCCTGGAGCAGAAGGACATCCTCATGTGTGCTTGCAAGTCCCATCACGGCCCCAGCCTTTTCAGCCCTGTGATGCTCTTGTTTACCTTTATCCAGGAATTATTTTCTTATGTTTGGATTCTACAGGGCTTGAAATATCCAGGATTAAAGAGCTTTGCTCCAGATAAGCCAGGTGAAATATTTTTGATGGATTTGAATGAAGACAGTCCCAGAGCAGTGGAACTGAGAATCAGCCGAGGGTTTGATCTGGCATCGTTTAACCCTCACGGAATCAGCACCTACATAGACAGAGGTAAAGAGCTCGAGATGGTGGCAAATATCAGCCTAGAGAGCACAATCAGGAATCCCTTTGCAGCCTTGTCTTGCACCCTCAATGATTGTTCTTGCTGGAAGACAAAAAGGTTTTGGGGTCTTTTTACCTTTGGTTTGCTCTTTTCTAAATGTCAGTTGCTAAAGGAAACACACTTCTGCAGAATTTCAGTTTGTCTGAAACAGAAAGATGCCCTGGATTTTAAAAGGAAAGAAAACATGGTAAAAGAGTAGAAAACTGCAGAAAATTGATTTTATGTTTACATCTGTCTTACACCATGTTCAAGTGTTTTGAGGAGATACATCCTTCACTGACTAGTAGTGCCCAGAATGGAAACTTTTGTGGCAAAACAGGAAATTATCAAATCTCTGTACATCACCAAAACCTCCGTTACTCTTTGGCCAAGCCAGGATTTCTTCTCCAAGATACGTTCTCCTGTGTCAGGGTCTGATTATCAATAAAGTATTTTTTTTTCCCCTGTCCTTTCATTGGGGATTTTAGCAGGGCAATTAGAGTTCTGCAAATATAAAGAGAACAATTGCTGCAGCTTGACCTACATCCCCATACAGTCACCCTTTAAGGGAAGGTGTTGGAAGAGTCAGTGGTGGCTAATGTAGGGTCCTGCCAGAAAGGCTGGACAGATGGGCTGCAGCCCTGCACAGAATGCAGGAGAAGGATGCTCCTTCCCCTCTCCCAGGGGATGTGGTAGACAAACCCAAACTGCCTGGGCCACAAACCCTTCTTCCAGCTGACTGGGGCTGTTTCACAGATTGCAAAACCCAGTGGCTTGGGTATAAGGATGAGGTGGTCACTTCTTTCTTCCTTGGAAGAAACAGCAAAATTCTAGTTGTCACAGCAGTTCCCTGTAGAACAGCCTGGGAGAAAAGCAGCTGGAGGTCTGGATGTGGTTGGAGGCATTTTGCAGAATGTGGGTACTTGTCCCTCTGCCTCTGCAGAGCCATGAGACACCAAACTCAGCAGGTGCTCTGTACTTGAGGCTGCCTCAGGGCTGGGGGTGCTCAGCCACACCAACTGTTGCAGAGAATTCAGCTGTTTCCATTTCTTTTTCAAGATGACACCGTGTACCTCTTTGTTGTGAACCATCCCCACCAGAAGAGCACAGTAGAATTGTTTAAATTTATAGAAGATGATAATTCTCTTGTACACCTGAAAACCATTCGACATGACCTTCTGACAAGGTACTGGACTCAAATACAGTCTTCCCTCAGATCAGACTGCATCGGTGAAATCCAGTGTAGGATGATTTTTGGGTTTAGGCTATTATTAATATGAGATACTTCCTCTTTAACCAGCATC
The DNA here is from genome assembly GCF_049639895.1 of Pseudopodoces humilis. Classification (NCBI taxonomy): domain Eukaryota; kingdom Metazoa; phylum Chordata; class Aves; order Passeriformes; family Paridae; genus Pseudopodoces; species Pseudopodoces humilis. The sequence continues at coordinate 127,671,269 of NC_142200.1, forward strand.
CCTGTTTCTGTTATTGATTACTTCTTATCTGTGTAATCAAAAGCAGTGTTTCTTCAATCTCTTCTCTAAATTAGAGTTTTAGTAGTTGTATCACTAAATTAGTCTTAAGCACTGCTGTGACTGATGCCAGTGAATTAACTTGGCATCCATTTCTCCTTTGTTCATGTAACCCACACTCAGGTCATTGCAGATATGAGTCTCCAGCTATTTTATTCTCTTTTTTTATTTTAGATTTTCTACACTGTAGAAATAAACATACATTTAGCTTTTTCTGGTTTTTTTTTTAATACAAAATTTTTAGATCTGTCCTACTGTGATATGATTGTAAAATAAACAGCCAGATTGATAAAGCTGTCACAACACCTACTTGTTCTGTTTTCTACTTGAATGTAATGAAAAAGAAAATAATAATAATGGTATAATCATTTCCATGTACTTACAGTCAGGTAGCCAGATCTTTAGCTGATGCCATATAGTCATGTTCAGGTGTCAGCACTGCAGTAGTAGAAAATAGAAGTAAAAAGGATCTAAATAATTTGGTGACTACTTTAAATACGTCTATAATTGCAGCCTCTTTATGGGCATTAATGACCATGTCCTGACTGTATTCTGGGCAGTCCTAAAAAGGTCCTTCATACCTCTCATTTAATTTTTATTTTGTTTAAAATTTCCCCATCTCTTTATTTCTTTTTTAGTGTGAATGATATAGTTGCCATGGGACCAGACAGTTTCTATGCTACCAATGACCACTACTTCTCCGACTTCATCTTGATGTTCTTAGAAATGTTCTTGGGTTTAACCTGGTCAAATGTTGTTTACTACAGTCCAAAAGAAGTTAAAGAAGTCGCATCTGGGTTTTATTCAGCCAATGGAATTAACATTTCACCCGATAGGAAGTAAGTTTCTTCTTACATTAGATTTTGTTTGATCACACAGAAGTGTCTGGAGATGCTAATTTGTGCAGGTGGTACCTCTGTGGTCAGGTGTCTGAACTGGTTCACGTAAGGCAAGGTGCTGCCCGTGCCACACAAGTGATGCAGAGTGTTTGTAGCACAGAAGTTTAGCAGCAATGTTTGCTGCACGGTGTGGTACTTTATAGGCAATAAGGTCAACAGTTGCTGCATTTTAACCAGCTGATACAGGAGTTTGTGTGTCTTGTTTGCAAGGATTAATGGGGCAGGGTTTCTGCAAGCAGGGAGTGCTCCACAGTCCTACATCTGTTTGACTAAATCAACCAGTCCTGTGGTGCGGACAGGTGATTTTAAAAAAATAAATCGTAATTGTGACTTTCTGGTTCCAATTCTTATTTCAGTGTCATAATGGGAAAATTGGCACAGTGTGAAGCTACACTGGCACTCAGCAGGTTGTGTTCAGTGCCCTGTGGCTGGCTTGCAATGTCTGTTTGTGTGTGGGCTTGCACAGGAGGAACTGTCTGGTTTTGGTGTCTGCTTACTCATATACATTATGAGGTGCTTTTCTTTCTTTTGAAGGTACATCTATGTTGCAGATATATTGGATCACAATGTCTATGTCATGGAAAAACATGCTAACTGGAGTTTAACCCATGTGAAGGTAAGGTGCTGCTGTTCCATGAAGAAGAGGCAAATCTAGATTTTGAACAGAAAAGTTTTGATGAATGCTTGCGATCTCAGCATGATCATCTGTAAAGCTCTGATCTGGGTGGCTCCTGCCATTACAGAGTTTCAGGTCTTCCACCCTCCCACCAACAACCAGGGAAGAATCCTTGGGAATGCTGTTGAGCTGTAGTGGAAGGCTGCCTCAGGCAGTGTGGGTCAGAGCACTGAAAGCATCCACAGACCGGTAGGTGTGAATGAGCTGATGGGGGAAGCTGAGAACAGCAAACTGGTTTCTCACAGCATAGGGGTGGGGATGATGCATACCATGGGAAAAGGAAAACAGAAATGGGGGAAAAAGTTTTTCTTAAAAAAAACAAACTAGTCTAAGTTGTGTCAGATGAGACAAGTCTGTTGGTTATGTTGTAGTTTATTTCCAGGATTTCTGATAGATTTAACTTCCTGTTTTTCCTGTGTTGGACAGATGCTGCAGCTGGACACTCTGGTCGATAACTTGTCTATTGACCCTCACACTGGAGACATCTGGGCAGGATGTCATCCCAATGGGATGAAGCTGTTCTACTATGATCCTGAAAATCTTCCTGCATCTGAGGTGCCTTTTGGGAGACATCACTGGTCTCTTGGCTATGTCTGTGCCAGAAAGTTGTTTTATTAAAATGATGCTGGTATAACTTAACTGCATTTCATACAAAGTGCTTGGCACAAAGTGCCTTTGTTAAAGCAGAGACCAAGCTGGCTTCTGCACCCAAGTGAGAGCCTGATCAGCATATACTCTCTAACAATCACCTATTCAATAGGCAATAACTAAATAATTTCCAACCAGTAGCTCAGAGTCACTCAGAGTGACCAGAGTAATTCTGGACTCTCAGGCCACTTCCTGTGCAGCTGTGGGCATGCACACAGATTCTGATGAAATGCATTAATTACCTCTTTGCCAAGCTAAATATAATTGACTGAGTGCAGAGTGTGACCAGAAATGTTTCCACAGGAATGATTAATCTGTGCAAGTGTAGTTCATCTGTAGGTAACACTGTAATTCTTTCTAAGAAATCAGTGAGGTACTGGCATCAGGGAGATAGTGGCTGTGAGTGCAGCTGGCTCCATTTGATTTCAGCCTTGTCTGAAGCTCCCTGTAAGACACTTCTCAAAATTACTATGTTCAATAGCAAGAGATTTATGATACCAGGCAGTTGTTTACTCTGTCTGTGAGAAACATGAAAATAAGAAGATATTAACTAATTCCTAGTCTGGAAAAAAAATACGCATGTTCCTAGTGGTGGGGACAACTGCCTTACTTCTTTACAGATGTTGTACAACAACTATTAAAAAAAATCTAAAAAAACCCCAAAAAACTCAGTATTCATGGACCATGCTTCACTAAAGCTCTCTTACAGGAATCACATGGTTGTAATTATCAGCAGCTAATCATTCTTACTAATTTGTTTAAGTTAACATGCTGATGCTCCCCCTATCCCTGGAGCATTTTCACCTGTGACCATTTCAATGGATGTATCCTCCCGCTCCGGCAGGTCCTGCGCATCCAGAACATCCTCTCGGAGCAGCCTGTGGTGACACGTGTCTACTCTGACAACGGCTCTGTGCTGCAGGGAAGCTCAGTGGCATCCATCTACGAGGGAAAACTGCTCATTGGCACCGTCTTCCACAGAGCTCTCTACTGTGATCTATAGCTCGTCACGGGGAAGACCTGCTGCGGTGGAAAGGATTTAATTCCTTGGGAACTCAGTTTCTGCTAGATCTGCTAACAACAAGACTGTTCCAATAAAGGTTAACTACAGTAATGGAAATGTATTTTAGCCTTCCTCTCCAAAATGAGACTTCTACACAATAGTAAAGGAAATGGAATTGAAGGTGAGAGATCAGTTTGTCTGTGTAATGGGGAGGACTCTACGTTGTTAACACAGGGTAGCCTTGAAGTTCAATTTTGTATTGCAAATGACTAAACTGTCAGACACTGAACAATGTGCTGGCTGGATTTCTAGTTTGTTGTTTGGTTGTTTTTTTCCTCCATGAGAAATCTGATTTTGTAAATGAGAATTGCTGGCTACCGGTGTGGTGTGCATTCTTGTCATTGACACCTGGGCCTTCCGAGGGACTGATCTAGGGGTTTTTCTTCCAAACCTTCCTGTTGGCTTTCCCTAATGCTTCCAAAATAACTGGAAAGAGAATAAGTGTTATTTTAGTCTCGTTCATTTCCCCTTCCCCCTTAAAGCCATTTCCTAATGTTGCTTCAGTTTCATAAATTTGTTTTAATTTGATGAGAAAAGAGTAGGGAATTGCTTTGGAGAGGTTTCTTACTGGGAGAAGGGAATTTAGAAAAGCATTTTTTTCTCTTAAAGAGTAGTAAACACCTCCTGCACACCTTCAGCAGGAAGTTCATTAGAAGTTCCTGTTGTCTGTCACCCCAAAGGGAGCATTTCTGGGCACTTGGCAGCTATTCCCCTGAGCCATGGTCACACATGTTCTGTGTTTAATTTCAGCTGGTGTGGAGCAATTTCTGTGGCACAGCTGTGCACCAGGCAGCCCTTCATGTTTACCTGGCATCAGTTACTGGCATTTTGCACTGCCAAAAGCCCCCCAGGTTTCCTTCAGCTAGTGTTTTTGGGATGATGTCATTAGCAATGAACTGAACTCATTATCCTTTGAAGCTGGAGCTCGTGGAGCTAGCTTTTCTTGCATTAGTGTAGATGCCCTTACCCTCAGAGCAGCTCCTGCTGTGCTTTCTGTGAGAGTTCCCACCTGTGATCAGCTCTCCAGTTTTGTGAGAGTTGCTGACATTCAGCTAAAGGCTCCGTGTTTGATATGGGATCTCTCCTGCTGGGGTTGCCACTGTCCTGCCTGCACTGGCCCTTTTCAGCATCTTGGCAGCCCCTCCGAATGCTGCCACCAGACATCCCCGAGGGCCACCAGCCCCTCTCCATCTTCAGCTGATGCAGTAGCTTTTCCTCACTGCAGTTCTTCCACCACTGTGGAGAAGAAAGGCTGCTCCTGAAGTGCAAGCATGGGAAGAGAAAGCCAGTCCCTGGGTGCCGATTGCTAAGCTGGCTTTGCTGCTCCCTCCTGCCGCCTGCTGCAGCACCAGCCACAGCCCCTCTACTCTGAAGAGTAGAGGGGAAGTCCAAAAAACACAGGAGTGCTTCTGCCTTTAAGACAGACCAAATAACCTGCTCTGTAGTGGCCCAAACACTGAGATAGGATATGGAGTATGTGCAAACTCTCCTGTGTCTGTGTTCTGCTGTTCTGGCTGAGAGGAGGCAGTACTGCAGGCTGAGTTTTGGGTGACCAGTGTCCCTGGACAGTAAATGTGTGTGTACTGACACCTCTTGGCTCCTGCACCTTTCCTTTCTAACAAGCCTAATGGCTTTCACCCACTGGTAGGAAAAGAGTAACTGCTCCTTTCCTGAGCCAAAGGCACAGCTCTAATGAGCGGGAAGTCAGAGCCAGGGCTTGTGGCCGGGGCTGTGCTGCTCTATGGGAAGGAGGGTGTCATCCCTCTTCTCTGCACAGCTGAGCGAGCTGTGGGTCTTGCCACATCCCTTCCTGTCCCCAGAAAGCCTCTGCTCCACCCCAAGTCCCCCCCCCGCCACTGGCTCACTGGCACAGACACCGTGGTGTAAGGCACATCCCTGGGCACACGAAGCTGTGTGAGGCTGAAGAGCAGCCAGTGCCATGCTGGCCCTTCCAAATGCCAGCAGCTGCCCTCTGCTGCCACGGCAGACAGCTCGTACCACCTGCCTACCCCCGGTGGTCCTGTTATTTGTGATGTTTTGTACCAAACAGCACGTGCTGCAGGGGTCAGTGGTGGCTGAGGGGCACACTTGGTGTCAGGTAATCCCACCGCTGATGCACGTGTCTCTGGGGGGCAGCTCTGCATTAGCAGGTCCATGCACGAACTGCTTACAGCTCCTCTCCCAAATGCTCAGTTATCTGGGGACCTGAGCACTGCGCAGGCTTCACTGTCTGCCCATGAAGGCTTTGGTGCAAGGACTCTTCGGTTTGGATCACAGTTCTGAGTCTTTTGCTGCCCATGGCCTGCAGCCCTTCCACAGAGCAGAGCCAGCCCTAAATGAGGGCAGCTTTTGTCTCATCCCTTTGCTGTACTTTGGCATTACCTAACTGGCTTTCCCGCTCCTTCCTTAGTAACTCCTCTCCCTGCAGGACACTTGCAGCTTCCCTCCTAAGTGATGTACTTTCTTACAGGAACTTGTAATCCATTTTCAGCCTTGAAGAACTGATGTCATTCCCAGAGCTCCAGCTGAAAGAACTGCTCTGAAGGAAGTTCTCACAGTAAGGATAGGTTGGGCTATTCACTCATTTGTGATTAGCCATCAGTGGCTTGTGCCACTTTTTGTTCTGAATTGCTATGTTCTAAACAGTTACATCATATGTTAATGGCAGTGACACAGCTGAAATGCCAATCAGCCACTCTGCAGGTCCTGGATTTACTCTTTGGTTGTAGAAGGGCAACAGCCACTTCCCTCAGCAGTGCAGAAGTAACCCATCAAAGCATTATTTTCCTATTTTACTGTTCCTTAAAGCATCTTCAAATGAGAAAACCTACATGTTGCTGGATCTTGTCAAACTTCTATTTTTTAAATTGGTTTTGGCCTTTCAGAAAATCAAGACTATCTTCACTCGTCACTGGCTTTTTTTTTCTGTTCTAAACTTCTCCTGTGCTGAGGAGTTTCTGTCGGTGTGCCTAAAGCTGAACCATGGGCAAGCAAGGGGCCTTCTCTTTTATCACAGCATTTGAGAGAAGAGACATCGTAGCCATCTGCTGTACCAGTAACATTCTGACCTGAGGCAGGCAAGGCAGGAAGCCCATTGCCAACCTCCTCCACAGGTATCCAGAGGTGGGAATTGGAGCAGGGACACCAGTGTTCCCTGGTGCTGGGCAAGTGTTGAGCAGCAAGTGCTGGGGGACAGCTTCTACCTCCTGGCAGCCTCAGTGCAGAAACAGCAGTGATGTAGGAACAGCAAGATGCAACAGCTCAAAGCCTGGCTTCCAAATTACATGGTAACCTGCACACTAAATCAATACTAAAGTAAATTAATACTAAATACTTATTTTAATAAAATTTAAAATTAAAATGAAAAATTAAAAAAATAAATACTAAATTAATGCTAAAGTAAATGCAGGCCTGCAAGCCCAAGGAGGGCATACCCCATTATCTTTAAGATGCTGCAGAGACTGCAGCAGTTCTGGGCATTTCCAAAACCCAGCCGTAGCTATCTGAGACAACCTGCACAAACAAGACATATGTACAGATGCCTCCAGCCTAGGGAGCTGCCGAGCAGACACATTTTACATGTCAGCTGTGGACCTAGAGCCTCTTAGTATATCTATTTTAATTAAGATAATAATTTTATGAATTGAGGATTCTTTTTATCTTCTTGCAGTGGTGGCTGTATTAGAGGAAGGCAAGATTTATTATTCAGTCGTTAGGAAACACAAACTGGGTTAGACAGATTAAGTGCACAGTATTTGGCCTAGATTCTGCCAGATGTAAACCCACTGAAATAACTACAGAAATTGCACAGTCTGTGCCCTTCAATTTCCCTAAATTAATGCTTTACTAAAATCCAATAAATAAAAGACGTATTAAACACATTCAGTAAAAGAACTGCTGGACTTTGAATGTATAAAATGCCCATTTTAACTAACCTACACTTGAGTGTAAAATGTTTTTATGTAACAAAACCAATCCAGATCTTTTAAACACACAAACATTGACCAGTATCAATGTGGAAACACCCTATTTTTACATCAACCTCCAGCAAAAGACTGCATGCTAAATTTCATCTACATATGAAGAAAAAATACAATTTTTTTCCTTAATTTTTTTTTTTTTTTTACTTCTTTCTACATAGTTACAAAGTATAAATGAGACCCACTTGGAGGCTTATGAATCATGCCAATTTGGCCAAGAGCTGGGATTAAAATAATCTTCAGTTGAGCAGAAGGAAGCAAACAACAAGCAGGGCAAGGTACATATTCACCTGACCCCCTAGCCTGACCCATGCAGCTGTCCAGTCATCCTCACCATTTATTATTTCTTCTGGAATGACCAAGCAAAGGGCAGAAAAGTGAGGACTCATTACAAATTCTAATAAAGATTCAGGATTTCTCATTTTATTGCATTCGTTGTCTAACAACAATAATACTCATTGGCAAGAAATTTATTTACACTAACAAATTAACTTTAAACCACAAGGCTTTGTTGTTTGTATTTCAACTTTGTAAGAAAACAAAGGGCCACCATGATGTTTTCTTTTGATGTCTCCCAATAACTAAATATTAAACAAAGTTATCTTGGGGAAAACTCAACAATCTAGAGAAGTTCATATCAACCAAGCACAAGAGAACAAGCTCAGACATGGCACTACTGTGTCCTTCATGCAGGTGGTCAGACACCAAGATGTACAAACAAAAAGTTCAGGATAACATGCATTTCGTATACATTTGACCTCTTTAAAAAAAGAACAGAAAAAGGAAAAAATCTGAAGCACAACTATCTCTTTAAGCATATAAAAAGAAACTATGTAAGAAGCCAATTTTTACAGTAAGCACAGTGCATTTTAGTCTTTTAGCTGCCTGGTCTTCTAGCAATATGTGTAACACTTGTCAGTGACCAGTGAGATACCGTTGCAACGTGACTGGGAAATATGAAATCAGTTGTTGAGTGAATGTGTATGGGAAAGTGTAGAGTCAGAAGATGTTCATTGTGCACTCTTCACTTCTTAATGGGCTGGTTACTCCTTATGCCTGGTGCCCTGAGATCCCCCTTTCCTTCAGACACTTCTGCACAGGGCCCAAATCCACTTCCCCTGGTGGCAGTGGCAAAGCTCCCACTGGAAACCCATCAGGAGCTCCAGGGTTACGTGGGTTGGATCTGATCTCATGAGCTGTGAGCCTTCCTCACCTCTCTGGAATAAGAAACCCACTAACTCAGCAGGTTTCACAAACCCTACAGCTTGTTCTTAACACAGTCCACACTTCCCAAAGAAACAGGCAGCCCAAGGCACTACCACCAAACCTTCCTGGAAGATGTGCGTTTTTTAAAATCATTACTTAATGCTAAAAGCAAAAAGTACCAGCCGGTACAGCTGATTAGTAACAGAAAGCTCATTTTGTATTGAGGGTTTGGAGGGTTCAATGTCATGACTAAGATACTACAGCTTTAAAAAATCAGTTTCAACAGGTACAGAAAAAAGTCCAGTAAAATCCACAGGGAGGTTAACAAAAGAGACTGTGCCATCTGCAGATGACCCACACTCCACTCTAGTGAGTGGGCAAGTCTCCTTGGATTTCACCTGTCATCCTGCTCAGAAACAAACTGCTGAAAGTGCTCAATAAAAATCAAAGTTGGGGTTAAAAACACACGAAGAAGTGTTTCCTTGCTAGAATACTGACACCCAACTACATGATGATCCTCTTCCATACTACTGTAGAACAGTACAAGTGTACACCAGTACATTCTGCACTATGTACAAGAGTGGCATTTCTTTCTCTTCTTTCTCTTGGAAGTGGAACACAATTCATTCTCAAAAATGACACTGCCCACCTCTTACCACCAGTCCATGAGCCAGGAGGTGAAGGTGTAGCAGCTCAAGAGGACAGGCGGCTTTGATAGAAGCAATAAAGTATGAGGAACCCTCATCTCAAGTGTCAAGCACCTCTGAATGTCAATGACATCTAAGGGCTGGCAGGTTTTAGAAGAAAGCTGCTCAGTAATTCTAGTAAAAGCTCAATTCTTGTGGTATCCCTGCAGCAGACTACAGCCATAGCGAAAGAGATGCCATTGCAAAAAAATTTTTGAGAAGCTGAGAAAATACAAAAGCATTTGTTTACACTGAAATACAGACATCTAATGCCATTCAGCTTTTTATTACTGGCTTCCGTTCCACTGTGTATTTTGAACCCATGACCTTGAACAGGCTCCACTCCCAGCAACCCCCAGCAGGACCTGCTGAGGGCAGTGGGTGAAATGCAGACAGTGGGCAACTCTCTGTGCATTGCAGTAAGAGGGTGCAGCTCCCTCCTCACGCCCTGGCCCTGGTCTCCTGGGGAAAACTGAAACCCAACAGGGAGTTTTAATGGGAAGCTGCAAGGGTGCAGCAACCCACCCGTGAAGAAATGGGAAGATGCAAGCTGGAGGTGATTAAAGTCAGTATGTTTGGCTGATTTGAACAGAACAAAGAGCCACTGCTCTCCTCACACTCTCAGTATAAGGACAAGTGTTTTTAGGACTAAAGTAGCCTGCAGTGTTGTATATTTCATTTTCTATTTTTGAGACTTTCACTTTTTCCTAATTCTCCGTTCTTCACCTTTTTAGAGGCCCTATATATTCACGACTTGCAATGCTACAGCAATGAGCAGAAATAGAGTTTACAGAACTGGCCCAACACCCTAGCCAGGGAGAAAATAACTTGGGCCAGCCTGCTGCAGTCACCCAGGTGTAACAATGACACAAGCACATGTCTTGAGGTGTAGAAATACCACACTGCCTGCACAGCAGTTCAGTGGTGGCCAGGCAAGTCAGCCTAATAAAAACAGCTTTACTTCCACAAATAAATACACAATATAGGTGACATTATGCCTGCAGGTCAGGTCAGTGAGAAAGGCTGTCTAGCCATTTACCAAATTTAGCAAATTTGTTTCTTCTTGGTACGTTAAGTCCCACATAAGTCTGACTTAGCATTGGTTTACAGAAAGTTTAAGTTAAGAATGATGAGACACCCACCTTTTGTTTCCTGTAAGTCATAATACAATACAAGAGGAAAAAGAAATTGCAACACAACTTTACAGGTCCTACAGAACAGCGAGAAAAGTTTCAAACTGTGCTTCATGTCTGTTATCCAGTGACATTTCTGCACTTCCCAAGATTGAGTTACTGTATTTCATAAAAGGAACCACATAAATCTTTTATCACAGAAAGAACAGCAAAACTCTTGTCATTGTTCCATTTCCTTAGTTGTCACATGTTGATCAAAATGCATTTTAATGGTTTTAATTTAAAGGTAAGCCACTAGGTTTTTTTTAGGTTAGATTTTTGTTGATGTTTTTAGTCTGAGAATAACAAAATAACATTATCACAAAGCAGTAAAAATCCCCTGAATACTTAAAGGACTTAAATTGAATTAGTAATTCTGCAGAATAAGTAACACGATTTACAAAAAGATTAACTAGGCACCATTCTAAGAAACAGGAATGAAAACTCAATATATAATGCCAAGCAGTCTGCTCTGGTTTCTAAATAAAAAAAGAACATAAAACAGTGACACCACCTGAGATTATTATATACAACCACTTAAACATTACTACAATGTAAACATAATTTAAAAAGAAAATAATCATCTAATGTATTTATCAACACTGCATTTCAAATATTAAATTTCCAGTTTCTTCCAGGTAACCTCTCTTACTCTAAGAATGCTAGTTTTATGAGGCTGTTAAACATTTGTAAATTTCTTCTCCTATGAATGAACACAGAAAGATTTACTGCAATGTGTAATTTGGGTTAGCAGGTGTATTTTGCTGCTGGTGGTTTATCTCAAGAAAAGTATCACAAGCCTTTAGAAATATCAGCAAGTGTATTTTATGGCAATTTAAATTTTAGATCTGAATAAAATATACATCAAAAACTTGTAGAAGTTAGATTTGGAAGGAAAAACAGAGCTAATGCTAAGGAGATCTGTTGTGTATTAATTTTGAATGAACTAGGCTCTCTCAGTTTACAGACCATTTTACATGTCAAAGAAATTACTAGGATCAAAAGAAATGTAACTCTTAACAGTACACCCTAAATGTTCCAAATCTGAGCTTCAGAGAACTTTGCACACACAAATCCGAATGCCATGAAGTACAGAGCAGAAGAGAAGCCAAGCCAAAGTAAACACGCTTTTTCTTCAGTGGAATTTTCAATTCTAGGCTGGCGCATTTTTAAGTTCAAGATTCTAACTCTGCATCACCATCTTAAACAACTTCTGGGTTTTCACAGCTAGATGAAGACTGCCACTTGCAGGCTGCATGAGTGGGAAGTGACGTTTCTCAAGCGTACACAGTCAGCTCTGACTGTAGAGCAGTCAGCTCATGCCTGCAGCTCCTCATTGTGGAGATCTGCCCATTGTCTGTCCAGTCTTTTGAAGCAATCCTGTATAGTTCAGTACTGCTGGTGAGGCAGTAACACCAAACCCTGCTTCTGTCACAGTCAGAACTACACAGCAGGCTTCATCCACGGCCTCACACACCTTGGAAATCACTGAAGTATGACCACTGCTAAGCCATCAAAACAATCTACAGCCAAAGCCCAAAAATTCAGGTTTTGGTTGGGTATTCTTTAAATACATCAATCAAAACAGTTAAAATGTGGGAGCTTTGGATTAAGTAACCATCATCTCCATGGCAGCATTGACCTTAACAGCAATGTACTGAATTTAATTTTAACCAGAATCACTCATCTTTCTCTTCTTAAAGTGCACTTCTGTAAAAACTGAAAATCTACAGCAGACTCAAGTTTGATAATTGTTTCCAATACCACCTTCATAAGAGCAGAGCACAAAGCTTATTCTCCCAATGCTTACTGACTGGAGAATGAATTTGAAGATGTGGTGTTTTGCCTGGGGAAAAACCAACTTGAAACAAAATAAACCCAGTTTCCTGTATGAAACACATGAAAAACAAAGCAGAGTGTGCTATAAGAAAGTTGCCTACGCACTGGGAGCACAATAAAAGTTATACAGATTTATATGCTGTGCTCTAGTTAGAAATTCATTCTTGCTCAGATATCTAAAGGATAAATGTTATCCTCAGATTTCTGTGTAAACCCACATAACCATTTAAGGCTTTGCCTCCTTCCTGCATTAACTATTGTACAGTTAACAGAAAGAGTTTAACCCCCTGTCCTTTACCCAGGGAGAACACTGACTCTTGTGTCTTTATCTCCAGTGTATAAGAAGTCACTGAACAGTTTTCACAGCAGTGTTGCTTAAAGGTACTGATGCAAGATGGAACTTATTCCAGCAGACTGAACTGAGTATCCAAACACCGTAAAGAAGATGAACTTCCAGTTAGAAAGTTAAGTCAAATCTTAGCAGACAGAGCACAACTCCTTTTACCCAGCTGAAGAAATGTTCCCCAACCATACTGACTGGCCATCCTTTGCAGAAGAGGTGAAACAGTGGACATGCTCCTCGGCATCATGCTGGTTACTGAAGTGACCAAACACACAGAGCTCAATAGAGAAGAGTAGTTTGGAAGGAAATACCACCACACAAAAAATGAAATCTGTTAGCTGTCAACAAGAACAGAACAAACGGAGGGGCTGGGATTATTTCACATGGCAACAGCTACGAGCGTGAACTGGATATGCAGGAAAGAAAACGACACAATATAAATTTCCCTAGTCATTCTATGTACAGCCCCCATCTCTCTTTACACAATCTTGGGTGATGAACACAAGAAAGCTGAAGGGGCATCAGAGTGGATATAAGTTTCTCTCTCCTTAACATGCCTCCACGTGCCAAACACAGCAGCACCTCTGCTTGTCACTGCTCATTAGTGCCCTCTGTTGCATCTGATGAACACTTGTCTGTTTTCTTTGATCTCCTCTGCAGCTGCTCTTGTTCCTTCTTTCGAAGCTTTTCCCTTTGCTTTTCCATTTTCTCTTGAACTTTGCGAGCCTTCTCCAAGGATGCTTTCATTTCCTTTAGCTTTCTTTTAATGATTGCTCTGTCCTGGGAAGATGTCATACCAAGAGCCTGAGGTGGGGAAACAAAATTTAAAAGAATTTCTTATGGTTTAATCTATCACGTTTTGTTTTCATATTCTATTTCAAATTCTCCTTAGAAGACTGTTACAACAAAGTGAATCTGTCAGAGACTCAGATACATCACTGATGTGCAAGTAATACACTTCATGTTTCTTACTTCTAGAATATTAAAGCGTGAAACCTCATTGCCACCACCAGTGTTGATTTCATTGCTCAAATTAGGCAAATAAATTGTTTTATTGAAATCATCGAAGTCCACACAGAACAAGAATTCCAAATTCTCACTGCTATGCCTCAGTCAAAAGTTCACCTGCGGTCTTCTAAGTCACACAGTTAGTGAAGTGCCACCAAAAAATTCAGAAGAGCAACACCACACTTGGACTTTCAGATCTACTGAGCTTCCTGCAACTCTGTCCTGTATTTTTGACTGAACTAGGCTCATATTGTTACTACAAGAATCAATGGATACTTTATACGTCAAAACCCTATTTAGTTCTAACATACTACAATTGGTATCAGCTTATGCCTCCCATATCCCATTAATCCATTATTCCCTTGCTGTTTCTGATATGTATCTATCCACTGTCTTCTCAGAATCATGCTTTCACAAATTAGAGCTGGGTGAGAAATACGGGCATGCAAATACTACTTTCACACACTGCTGTATGATCTGCACATGCAAATGCAGGTGTATAATGTACCTCATTATACACACCGAGAATTCTTACAAAGCAAATGCCTTGCATTTCTGAAGCTTCGGAATCCAAGTGCATATGGGAACTTCTTAAAGTGCTACCATGGCTTTATACTTTCTGTTTATTATTCTGGCCTATCATGACTCTGTGCACAAGGATTTGCTGCTTTCTGGGTGAATTCTTACTGCCTTTGAGATGATTTGAAGTGATGAAAAATACTTCAGTTAATCTTGAAACCAAACTAATTACCTTGAGCTTACTGCCATCCAGCTGAAGGAGATGCTCCCCATTAATGTTTTGGGCACTGAATTCAGAAACATACTGTTCAAGGTTCAGGCTCATCAACCAGTGGGAAACCTGCTGCACACTCCACTCGTGAACAGCACGACTCTGACACTGACTGTGCTTCGGAGACTGTCCTTCATCAAGGATCTGCGACAAAAATATTCCACAGTATTATTAAAGGGTAACACAGATGAATAACAACATTTTTCTGCACAAACTATCTTTGCACTACAGTAACAACAATCTCACACTGTTATATTACATCTCTATCTAACCAGACACCTAAGAATGAGTACAAGGTACCCAAAAAGTCTTTTATCTATAGAATCATAGAAGGAAAAGAACCTGGCATTCCTTTTAAGCCAAGCAGGGACTGAAATGGCCAGGTGGCACAATTCAAACCATGTATGCTCCCCCATCCCCTCACAAGATTTTTTCCTTCAAATTAGTAGGTTTCTAAAGGATGCAATGAATTGCGTATTCCACTTCCTGGGCTCATTCACAGATCTTTATTATTTGTTCAAACTATTAAAAAAAAATATTAGGGGAAAATTAAACCCTCAGAAAACCACTCTAGAGTTCAAAGTGATGATAGCAAACAGCCAGTGAGACTGATACTGTCTATGGAAGAAGACTTACAAGATGACACAGAGGAGTGGTACGGAACACACAGTGATCCTACAGACCTGGCCCTGCTCTCACCACTGCTGTGGCTGACAGCACAAACCCTACCAAAAAGGGCAAGTGTGGCATCAACTGCTGGAGCAGACCCATGTCCCTTCTCTGCCACTTTATTCCACCCACGGGTATGCCAGTGGGACCCGAAACAAAAGCTATTCTGTTCTGGCTGTAGTCAGCAAAGCAGCTGCTACAGGCTGCAGCAGCTGTCTGCCGTTAGAGCAGCTTTTTTTTAGCTTAGATGATGCTGGGAGCTCTCTCAGCTTCTGTCTGTCCAGTTGTCAGGGCTAGACACTATCTTTTTCTTCTCCTATTGCCAGCATAAGCTCAGCACAGCTGATGCCTGGTCTGGTAAATTTGCTTTGACACTGACCCTCCTCCTGCTTCCAGCATATCACAAAAAGTTCAGTTTGCTGTGGCCTTGAAAACTCAGCAACAAGGAGAAGGCAACTCAAGACAAGGAAAGAGGAGCCAGTGACATCTGTGTGTTCTGTGCCAACAAGGATGTTTGCCACACAACACCACAAGACAAGAAATGAGACTGCAAAAGAGACAGTACATTGCCACGCGACAGGCACGCAATTCACCACAACAGCACGCTAGTATCTCACCTCATCATCAATCATATCCAGGCTCTGAGTGAGGGAGCAACAAAGAAATGGGAAAGAAAAGCATTATAGAAACAAAATACCAAACATATAACAGCATGTGAAAGTTCAGGCAATGGCAGCACCAAGATCTGCAAACAGTTAGGGCTACTTAACGAGATTTAACAACAAGATTTCTTTAAAAGGGATTATTTCTAGATACAAAGAGGTTATGTTTAAAGCTCAGCACACATACGATTTGGCAGCTAAATTTGACACTACATCAATGGAAACCCCTTTGGAGTTCCTGATCTTGACACCCTAGAACAGGTGGGAACCTCTCTGATGGCTCCAATTTCCAAGAGCAAAAGCTCTTTAATTAGAGGAGAACCAACTCAAGAACTGGGTTCTCTCCCCACCCTTCCATTTTTCCATCTTCTAGAAATGCTGATGGGGCTCCTGGGGAAGCCAGAGCAGAGGAGTGCTTGCAGCAATGTGCTGTGGAAGGCTGAGGAGCAGCACCAGCCTCCTCCCTGCCCGGGGTGGCTGGGGAGGTTTCCAGGGCAGCTCTTGCTTGCCTCATCTGGAGGCAGCAATCTGGAACACAGCAGAGGATGGAGAAAACACAATCATTTTTATGGACCTGCTCAGGCCTGGTATTTTACAAAGTAATAGCTGAACACACAGAATGAAAGGATTTTCAAGCTTTTAATTCAATACCACTAGGAACAGGACATTGCCACAATCAAATACATAATATAAGGGGTTTAAACATGGTAAGATAATGAAATGCATTAGAATGACAGTACTAACACTAAATAAAGTGCAAGTGATGATTTTGCTATTTTCAGTAATTCACAGCATATGCAGACCTCTGTGCTGTTTCCTTCTGTTATAAACTTTTGCCCTTAATTACCTGAAGTAAAAGCAACCTCAAAAGAATGGCTGGGTTTGTAGGCTTGCAGTTTGGCAAACAGAGCTGCACAGAAAAGCTCTCATTCTTTAAATCCAAGTAAACCATGCAGGTAGTAATAAAAAAAAAACCTACCTATGTTTAAAACAACAACAAAAAGGTATAGAAGGTATAGATACTTTGAGTTCCCCCTCTCTAGTAAAAACAATTTGGCACAAATCTCACATGATAAACGTGAAGTTCTTATGGAGTGTTTGTAAAAGAACAAATACACAGGTTTCCTGACTCCACAAGATGTGCTGTCAGCTACTGTCAAATCGTACAACCTCACCTACAACTGAGTTACAAAACTAGTATCTTAAGAAGAGTATTTTCAATACATTATATTCACCTCAAATATGTCACCAATTAACAGGGTTAGGAATACCTTTTTACTTTATCATTGTATGAAAAAGCTCTGGTTTGGAGTCATTGACTTCAAATCCACTGTGCAAAGGAAGCACAAAGAATGCAGAGTGGATTAAGACATAGACATTATAACCAGTACACATACATTCAGGTACAGTAACACACAATTACTGCACGTACAGGTCATTCTTCCATGGTAGAAACTGGGGTAGGCGAAGGTGCCTTACATCTCAACTACATTTACCAAACTTTACTGTTATGTTTGGTATATCAAAACTGTCTTAGGCCTAGTTTAGTATGTTTATATCTATATTATAGATGTATAGTGTGTATATCTATATTATGTCCATATGTATGTATTTAGAAAAAATGTATTGGCAAGTGTGAGGATATAGCATCTCTTAGGACACCAACTGCATTCCACTTCCCTATGACAGTGCCACGGGGCATTATTTTAAGTCATTATTATATGAACAAGAAAAAACTGAATTTAGAAACCAAAATTAATTTCCTTCTCCAATCTTTCTGCCTAAAACAATTCCTTTATTATTTGAGTAATCAAGCGAGATTCCACAGGAAAAAGAAAATAACTGTTTCCCAAATTAAACAATTCATCCGCATACCTCATCTGATGACAGCGCTAAGGAGTGCGAGAAGCCTGGTGTTTTAGGTTCTGCTCCTAAACCACTCAAATCAGCTGAACTTGTGCTGCTGGGACTGAAATCATCATTGAATGTGAAATTCTGTGGAGAAAAAGAGGAGTAAGAATGGACAAATTATTGTTTAGGTGTGTCTAAAAGGGAAATTTGCTTTCTGTCTTCCATGTTGGCATAGCTCAGGAGTGATTTCAATCATTTATCAAATCACAACACACATGAGGAAGTCTAACGTTTTATAGTGTTACTATTTGTAGAATGCACAGTATTTTTACCACTCTTTATTTCATGAGACACCTTTGCCAGATTAATGCCTCAATAAATAACAAAGGTGTCTAAAAGCAATTTCCAGATTCTTAAGATGCTGGCTCTTATCCTGGAGCTAAATTACTGCTTCTGCAGGTTAATCATTAGCATTTACTGTCCTCCAAATACTTAGGAGAAGTGTAGCACAGGCAGTAGCACAAAGAATAGGACAGAGAATTAACAGAGAGAAGTGAAAACTCCTATTGAAAGAGCAAGGAGAATATCCTGTGAATCCACTTCTGAGTCCCAAATAATCTCCTTGAAAAGTGAAAGGATCCTCCCTCTTTGCCTATGCCTTTAGAAAAAAACCTGAAACTGAAAGTAAGAAGTATCTCTGGAAACTGAATATTATTTACTGAACTAATAACCATAAAACAAACCCTGTTTTTTCTTAACAATGCAATCAGATACATCACATCTTACAGCAAATAATAGCAAAAGCAAGCACATATTTTTCAGGAATACAACAAAATTACCATTAGAATAAGACAAAAATTTACAAGTATTTCACACTAGAGGGAGAACAATGAAAAAACCAAAATATATAAAAGATTAAGGACACGATGATATTCAATTTAACTTGAATACACACTTGACAATACAGAGACCTCTACTCCCTAACATCTAAATGAGTATTAAATCCTATTCATCTTTGACCTTCACTTTAGAAAGTGAAACAATAAAAACAGCACTACAAAAGTTATCCTTCTATCTGCCCCCCTCAAATACTTGACCTGTCTTTCCTGAAAACATGAAGACTTCCAAAAATATCAAGTGTTGTTCCTCTTAGTTTTGCTAGAAATCCAACTAAATATTGGTATCATGCTGTGCTTTGAAAGCCTGAATAGCACTACAGAAACTCTTAATTTAAGAGCCTGCAAACTTTTCAGAGAACGTAAGAATATTTTTGTAATCATTTTTCTCTCACCTACGTTTAGAATTCCTGTCCTGTTTTTCCCAGCTCTTTATAGAGGAAAAGAAAATCTGAGCAGCTTCCTTAGCTGCTTCCTTAGCCCACACAGCGTTCTTAGGCCAGGAGTTCAACAGCTCTACCTCCTGTTGTGTGAAGAACATATTTTTCTTTTTTAGGTACTCTGATTTTTCTTTCACCTCTGTTTTGTGCAAGATTCACCTTTACAACGGCTTTTCAAATTTCACTTTCTACAGCAAAACCACAAGATAGCTGAGGCCTGGTAATAATTAGGATAGCCCCCACAACCTCAACCTAATACTATCTAAAAGAGTGTGCTTTTTTCCCCATTTGGAAAATATTTTTAAACAATGTTTGTTTAAATACAAAAATAGGATTTATGGGTCTAAATTTTTTTTTTTTCCCCCTAAAAGAGAAGAGGTAAGCAAATAATTTCTGTTCAGAGATTTCATTGGTGGGGTCTTCTCTATCAATCTGATTTGGACTGCTGTAAGCCTTGTGTTGCTCTCCCTTCCAGGTAACACAAGAACAGATATGACCTTGCACAGCCTAGTGCACAGCAGAAGTAATGTATTACTTTTGGCATCAAAAAAGTAAGAAATGCCTGCGGAAACTGCTATTATGAACATGCATTTGGCGGTAGAAGACAGAGAAATGAGATTTCTGATTCATATTCCTATAAAAAGTTGAGAACCGTATCTGCTTCTTTATACCAGACCAATATAAAAAATCAACTGCCATAAGAAGTTACAGCCAAAGAAATATTTTCCAGAAGCGAAAACAAACATGAAAAAGCAAAGTATATTACTATAAATAAAGGTTATGTAAGGAATTATCATGCTGAAACATTCATGCACATAGAAAGGAATCACACAGATGTATTAAATTGCAATAGTTCATATTTACAGTTCAAGCATCTTCATACAGAGAATTAAATCCAACATCCAGCATGCATGACAAACAGATTTCATTACTGGGGGAAAAAAGGCAGATGACTGACAGCATACAGCATTTCTTCACTTGCAAACACCTCATTTGAACATGGGTATTCCCACTACCAGTCCTGAAGAATGGAGAAAAGATCTATAACTGAATACACAAATCTAGCATTTGTTCAGTGGATCCAAATGCTAATTTCCACTGGCACCACTTGCTTTTGTTACGCTACAGCACACCACAGTTAGTTTACTGGAATAATGTACATTAAGACAGAGTAAAAAAGGTAGAACAGGGAATGGTACAATGACAGAGATGTTCTGTTTGGATGGGCTGTTATCGTACAATGAACACCATGCACTGTTTATTGTAGTAGTCACATATTGGCCTGTTCTTTTTTCCAGAATCACAAAGCCAATTATGCTACTCAACACAGTGGGAATAAGGTAGTTTTTATTTTCTACCTTTGACCCTTTTTTAGCAGGGCTTAAATTTTCAGAGGAAGGTTCAGTTGAGCTGGTAGGCGACGGCAGGTTGCTGGAAGAATTGGATCCCTTGCCGCTCTCTCCATACCATGTGAATGGTACACAGTGTGGGAGAGAGGAGGATCGCTCTGCTAAAGATTTAGTGTTTGCTGATTTCTGCAGCATCTCTCTGACAGTCCTGTTTAAGAGAAAGGAGCAGGAATATGCATTAGATTATAAAAGATGGGGAAACAAAATGCCACAGAGGCAGTTAATTGTAAAGAGTGACATTCCATGTAGCTGTGACTAAAGAACTGAGTGGCATGAAGCTGGTTGGGGTATGCCTGAAATCTCTCTTTCAGCAAAAGAAAAAAGTGTGTTCCTTTGATTCTTTTTCTAACTCAGGCTTTCTCTAAGACAACATACATCCAGCAAATGGAGACAGATGCCAGCTGAAAATGCCTATACTCCCACCATTTGGATGAGACCCAGCTCCTGTCAAGAAGCCACACACTGTGTTTGTGCAGTTCTGAGCCCCAGTGGTATCTCAGCATGATTAAATCATTAGATTCAGCACTGACCCAAGTCGGCCCTGGTTCCCAGAGAAGATCTGGCTTGGATTTTGAGCACAGGCAGAATGAAGCAGTGTCCATCAGATGCATCTGTATCCATCTATGGAGCTGCTCCTTTGTTACAACAGCTAAATACACCAGGTACTATTATCTTGCTTTTAAATAAATCAAGTATTAAAAATATTGATATAGAAAAATGAAAGAAACACCTACGGCACTTTATCAGATTCTCTCTTTGTAATAACAAAGATTGCAGTAATCAAGGCAAAGGTAACACTTATAAACAAAAATGCTGAAATCTTATTTCCTAAATATATCATTAGTACAGTATGTAAATTAAAAATAATTATGCAAAATGTCAGCCTCCAAGAATTTATGTGTATGTCATAGAATCATATTATTTACATCAACATATATATTAATGTTTCAGAGCATTAAAATCCCACTGCTCTTAGTAGCCATGTGTAAATGAGGTAAATCTCTCTCAACATCTACCTTCTGGACAGCTTCTAAATCATTATTAACACAATCACAAGACCACATAGTTTGTGAAGCCTCTTTTCCATATGGATGAAAGTGAGGCTGTCAAAGGACCCCCACCTATGGAAGCAGAAGGACAATCCTACTCCACTTAGCAACTAAAAGAAAGGTGGATATATCTGACCCAGTCCTTTACTTCCCTCTCATCCTCTAACCTTGCTTGAATGTAGAAAGTATACACAAATGCTGTTGCCCAAATCACCTAACCTCAGGCAGGTAAATATATGCTCCTTATTTAAATGGGGTATTTTTTCATATCTGGAGCATTAGTGGTAGTTTCAGGAAATAATTTGGGATTTTATTTACACATCCCAAGTCCTACTTTCTAGTATTGGCAAAATAATGCATGCAACACTCATCTGACAACATGATTAATTCTAAATCAATCAGTTGCTCTAATGGACATAATTGTAATAATAATTGTAATAATAATGCTGTCTTTTCATCATCTTCCTTCTTTCAAAGAGCTTATACAGCTTTGGACTTGTAGAGAGAACATCCTCACATTTCTTCTGAGGCAAATTCTTTGGAGTTAGTGACAAAAGAAGTGGCAATGACTGTTTAAAAACAGTTATGATGAAACAGTTACACTCCAGTTAACAGAGGTCAAGTAAGAATGAAAAATGCTCATAAATTTCAACCTTGAAAGCAGTAATAAACTCTACTTTCAGCAACTGTAATTGGAATATTGAACTGTACTAAAGAAATATTAAGAGACAACACAAAGAACTGATTTATCACATGGACTAAAAAGCAACTGATCTCTACACTGAGATCTGCTCTCTCTAAGGAAGACACCTGGGAGATCTCACAAACATCTGTAACATCTTGTGTTGGCATAAGGGTCATTCAAACAAGCATACATTCATTTTCCCCAACCTATGGCTTGCTATCTAAATACTGCATGATGTCTAACACCCTGCAAAGGGCACTAGCTGCCTCACAGCCACATAAAGTGCAGAGATTTGGCTTTAAGAAACCTCTCCCTGTCACTAGGGAAACCCAGCAGTGAGTATCACTGATTCCGTGTCAGCTGCGAGCAGACGCACTGGGACAGGTTTTCTGACACCAGCAGAGAGGTGATGACTGCTGCCTAAAATCACTGAAGATCCTGCCAGGTATTTGTAGAATACAAATGTACAAATGTATGCTGAGACAGAACACTGCACTTCAGCACAGTGTGCCTGAGGGAGTAAAGAAGGTTTCTTCTCTTTTCTGACTTAATGGAGCTACACAATGTACTTGTAACTGAGTCTCCATATACCAGACTGCCAGTAGAACTGCACAAATGGCTACATACTGATTTTCCAACTCAATGTTTTTTTGAATAGCATTTAAACTTTGCTTTCTTCCAAGAGCTCTTTTATTGTGTAGGTTTTTTGCACTGTTTTATATGCAGAGTTTTTGAGTTGCTATGTCCTTTCTAGACTTTTAGAACATACATGTAAGGAGAGGCCTTCAATAAAAATCTACTCTAGCTTGCAGAGATGATTGCCTCCTGTCATTGTGAACATTCATTTATTTATTTATACAGCTCTACTGCTGGTGATGTTGTCACTATTCCTTGCCTGAAAGTTGTTGACATGACATGCAGTCAGCATTTTTCCTATTTTTCAACTTAAGATGTTTATCTTCAGAAAAAAACAAACCCTTCTGAAAGTGTTCCTCACGTGGGTGCTGCAAAGCTGCAGTGAACAGCTGCTGCTCAACCTCACTCTGGGAGCTTAAAAAAAAATAAATGTGGAATTGTGTCAAGGTTTCTGGTTCATGGATATTATTAACTGACTGGGTGCACCTCATAGGGCTGCTCTGAAAATCTGTTTCTGCAAATCCCATTAGTGGATGCAACAGCAGCAGTGATTGAGTTGGACTTGATGATCCTCGTGAGTCACTGCCAGCTTGAGATTGCCAGTTATGATGATTCTATGACATTATAAACCTCCAAGTCTCTTTAGATTATACGTTAGTCTTTTGCAAGCTCAGGTTATCTCAAAGATTAACACTTATTTATGAAGTCAGTGGGACTGTTAATATTCCATCTGCTAGGAGGATTAGGTTTTTCCAATGTTTCTAGCACACAGTTTCTCACATCCTCAATCTCTCACTCATACCTACTGCCATAGGTCACCCTAATAGCTTCTTTCTCTTTCCGCTTCTTGCCCTTGCTTGAACTCCTTCTCAAGGGAGCCCTATAAGAATATTAGAAAACATCAGGACACGTTTTTTTATATTTTACTTTCAATCCTTTTAATGAAGAAGAGAAAGTACTTTAAATAACAAAATGCTTACCCAAGATCTGCAAGTTTTCGCTTTAGTTTTTCTGTATGCCCTATAGTAGGGCTAGTTGTTCTTGCTGCCTGAGCACTTGTGGCACCATCTAGGATACATTTGTACATGGAAGAATGTACATTATTAACTTTAATTGCTACTTTCCATCCCGAACATTTTTTGTATCTTTTCATAAGTAGATACCCATACATGTACATTTGTGGGAGTACAAAATTTAATTAGGGGAATTCTCATTTTTAGGAAGATGGTGTGAAGAGGACTAGAAATAAAAACTTTCAGAATTTGAAAATACATAAAAATCTTATTTTAACTAAAGAAAATCAAAAGTTAATACTGATTGAGTTTTAATGAATATGTAATAAATTGAAAAATACAATTTATAGGAGAACATTGTAATGAATCCATTTTTAAACTCAGCAGCAGTTTTCTTAAGTTTATTTTTTACAGAATTAATTTATTATGTATGATTTACTTCCAAAATTACTTCTAAAATTCTTTTTTCAATTTTGGAGCCAAGGGTACTTTTTATGATGGACATGATATGAAAGAGTTAATCAGTTTAGCCTGAACATCTTTGTTAAACTGAACATGTTACCTAAAATCTAACCATTCTGAATTTAAAAACAATCAACCCCCCACCAAAACCTAAAAGTAGCTTAGTTAATAAATTTGCCCTGAGGCATCTATTAATTTTTGATCTCTTCTACAAATGCTATTAAGCCCTAAGGAGAAAACAGGCTGCAGTACCTATAAAACCAAAACAATGAATCTGAGTCTGGCAAACATCCTGTGAAATCTATATGGAAGCTAAAAGAAAACACACACAGTAGTTTAAAAATTCAGACACAGTGACTCTTAACCATAGTGTTCCCAAATACCCTAGAGGAAGCAAATGAAGGTCAGTCATTCATGTCACTTGTGGTTTGGTGGCTTTTGCAACGTGACCTCAGACATACACAGCTTGTAACTGGAAGCACTGCTGGGTTTATGGATTTCACCTACTGTTGCTGACTTAAACTCAACCCTCAAAATTAACTCAAAGTACCTCAGCAATATCACAGGACAGTCAACTGTGTATAGAATTTTGTGCGTTGCTTTGTAGATAATATCTGCCCAAGTTTTCATTTGAGCAAAAAATTTAATGTGCAATGTTTCTTAAATCCTTTGAAAAGTGGGAAAATAAACCTTTTGCAATACTCACACTAAAAGCCATACTATTTCCACCAACACAAGTCCTTAGGTTAAAAAAAAAAATTTTGGGAACAACTAACGAGCAATCTCATTCCAAAAAAGCAAACAAAATAAAGTAATAAGAAGAATGAAAAAAGTATGATGAAGTCTCTGATTAAGAAATCCATTTCCCATGGAGGTAGAAGAGAACTTTAGGCAATGCACTCTGCATCAACCCTACACTGTGCATACTTCTTTCCTGTTTCCTCTTACCGCTCCTCTTTCGTTTTTAATGCACACTTCTCATTTAACACTGCCAAAATTGTAATAAAAAATAAAACTTGCAACATTTATTTTCACACTACTATTCACAGGCAAGTGGGGCTTCAGGGCAAGGGACAGTGGGTTTTTTGAGAAACTTCGTAATGAAAGTCAAGATACTATAAAGTAGAGTGGTTTTGTGTTGGGCAAATAATTAAAGCATTTAGTAGATGGAAATTTTGCTGCTGTAGTAGAAAAGAATAGCCTGGAAAGCTCAGGTGGAATGCACAGCAGCTACCTGGAATGGCAAATATTCTGTTCAAGCTCTTATATCCCTATGATCCCCCTCCCACACATCTGGGGCCAGCCAGGGCCCTTTAAATAATGACGACTTGCTGAGGAAAATATTTGTGTTTGCTTTGGGACAGAGTGGAAAATGGACAAGCTAGTTCCCAAAACCAGCTTGAGTGGCAGAGTGGATCTGAATCTACTTCCTTGCATGCAGGAATGCTTGCACATGGCAGTGACCAAGAGCAGAGCCACAGGCACCCCTACCTGGGCAGGAGGGGGCTTTGGCCACCCTGGATTGGTGCATCCTCCCTGGCTCCTTGCAGCTCTTCAAAGAAGGTAAGGGAAAGCTGGTTTCTCAGAATAAATCTCACAGAAGCTGTTTAACCCACCACCTTCAGCCTCCAGCCTAAAGCTGTAGCACTGTGTGGCTGATGGAAGACACTGGACCACAGTCCCCTGCCCACTTGCAGCAGCCGCACGTCAGTGAGCGCTGCCCACCGCGGTCACCTCGCTGCCTTATCAAAGGCTGATGCTGCTGCACAAACCAGGCACAACATCTCATCTCGTACATATGACAAAGCTGTGGTTATAAACTCATCATTTTGCAATGAAACTAATCTCATGCCACTTCAGCCCTTCCCACAGCACTGCAGGATCTTGTAAGAAAAAGAAGACAAATGTGAGCTAGCTAATGTTGACTTCTGCTGCTGAGAGACTAACTCACAGCCATGTGTGTGTCCACAGAGGAGCTCTCTTTCCACCTCCAAAAAACCCCACCTGAACACAAAAAACAAATCAAATGCCTCTTTTTATCTTCTCAGCTGTAGGAGTTTAAAAGCCAAATTAAAAACATTTAAAATAGCATTGCTGCAACACTTGTTGCCAAACAACTGCTCTAGTAGCTTTCTTTTCTTTGTAGACTTATTAAATTTGATTATTTGCGCTTGAAATTATATTGCTCTGGTTAATTCTAATGTATTACTCAGCAGAATTGGACACACCCAAAAACATAATTTGTTTACTTAACAGTCACAGGAGGAAAGCATGACAGCAATATTTAGACAGATTTTTTTTCAAACCTAAAATGGAAAGTGACACAGTGGGTGGAATGCAATACCATATTTGTTACACTACAAGGCTAGTTTCCACTAATTTTTTTATCAAGGTATTTTTCATACATCAGTTGGAAATGCAGGATTTAGGACTTCCCTGACAAACCAATCACACCTTCAAGCTGAGTCTGTAAAGTCACAGACTTGTGCTCACACCCCTATTTTTACTTGCAAAACTCAAATATTGAATTTAACTTGGAATCCTTAACCATGTAACCTAGTTACAACTAGCAATTTCAGAACTCATGTAAAAATGCTTGCAATATATTAATCAGTAAATCTAAATTCAGTAAAGATTCATTACACCATTGTCTTTTATGAATCTGTTGAAAGCCATGTATAAAGATGAAGAAAAAAAAGGGTAGCAAATAAATAGCAAGTCTTTTAAGACACACAAACACAAATCTTCAATAAACTGTTCTTTTCAGTTAATTCAATCAAGCTGAAGTCGGTTATGAACCTATCTAGACCTCCTCCTGCAGACCTCACTTATGATCAACATTTTATTACGTATTTTAGCTTATGTAACAGATTGAGAATACATGCTAAGAATGCTGAAGTGGTGTCAAATGCTCATTCTGACTGAAATACATCTGAAAAGGACAGCTCAGTATTCTGTGACATATCACATTGGTTATTCTTATAATAAACTGGTATCTGAGACATATACCTGAACTACATACAAATGTATCTTGTTTTATCCACCTACCATTTCAAGAATCTGAATTAAATTGATAACAACAAGGCCAATCTCCCCAATAAATTACTTTATTTTTTCTGTAATTGAAAAATCTCCAGACATTAACCTCTCATTAAACCTAGACTTTTCTCCCTCTGAGCAATTAAAAGCTGCAATCTGTTCTTGCTTTACGTTCCTTTCCGCACCTCCCAAAAATTAATCTAGTAGTGCCAAAATCACATTATTTGAGTAAGTACACTGTGTTAAGCATGTTTTTAATATGGAGGTGTCCCAAGGCCAAATAATGTTTTTTTTTTAAAAACACAATAAAGCATTTTTTTAAAGGCAATTTCCCCATTGTTTCAGTGAGTTCTAAGAAAGTAAGAAAAAAAAAGAAAGGAAGCAGTTCCTTATCCCATTTTAAACTTTGTCCTTTTCTTATACCATCATACAAGGTAATTTTAAATTTTTTTACTTCCAGTTAGGCAAAAGAAATGACCTAGAAGAGACGATGACCTTCTAGTTGCTAAGGTACTGCTGCACAACAAAAGGCCATAAAGTAGATAGCTGTTAAGTGAGCAAAACGATGCATCAATTTATTGTAAAAAGAAACAGTAATACCTTTATCCTGTAAAATATTTCTGCCAGCTGGGTGATGCAAAGGAGATGCTTCAGAGCTGTGCCCAGATTTTGAAGGAGAGGAAAGTGGAGTGTCTCCCCGAGCATATGGGGAAAGGACACCTCCTTTGTGGTGCTGCTCTTCTTCTTGGTTTTCAGTTAGGTTGTCAAGTGAGATTGCTGCACTGCTAGCCACGGGGGAGAGGGAGGAAGCACCAGAATCTGATGCTGGTGAGGATGCTCTCATGCATAAGGGCAGTGGTGATTTTGAAATGTGCATGGGACTACTGTAACTGTGTGATGGCTGTTGGTATAAGAGATTATAAAGCAGGTTATACCACTTAGTAAGCAAACAGAGCAAGATTTACTTTGAACATGCAATTCTTTTATTCATTATGTAGCTTTCTATTTGTATGAAATGCTGTAGCAGTTCAAAGCATTACCTTTTGATACCACACAGAGTGTTTATTGGTATTTGCTTTCAGACCAAGTCAGATTAGGACAAAACAATGAGCAAATATCGTATCAATTGTGGTAACAAATTAACAAAGAGAGAAATGCACAATTCAAGCTCCTTTCACCTCCTGCATAAATGAAAAGACCCACTCTGCATTATAAAGCACATGTAAATCAAACAGACCAGGATTCCAGTTAAAACACAACAGAACCAAAAAACCAGGTGTGCTGACTCAAAAGGAGACCGGACTTGCACATCACTCAAGGACATTCACAGCAGACTGGCCACAGAGGAATAAATACTGCCTGTGCTACAATGAAAGGATAAAGGCAGAGGATGAAACGACTTACAGGGGCAATCTAGTACTCCACAGGAGTCCTGAAAGAGAGGGTAGAGGCCTTCTCACCTTTCGTTCCAGGCTGTCCTCCCCATCAGTTGAACTGATGCTATCATACAGCCGCGTTCTGGAAGGCCTCTGCCGCTTGTTCTTCACCGAGAGCTGAGCTCGAGTCTTCAGGGCTTTGGAGTCCAGCCTCTCTGTTTCTGGAACTGCTTCATTGAAATCTGTATGGAAACATTATTTGAAACTGTTTAACAGAAGGATCTTTCATTAAATTTTCTACAACTGTATAAACAATTGCAAGTACATGCATTTGCATAGAATCATAGAATTATTTAGGTTAGAAAAGACACATTTTACTTGTACCCTTACCTTCGTAACTCCTATAGTACACCAATAAAAAGTTATTTGCATAAACAAGTTTATCTGTACAGATTCAGCAAGCAAAGAATCAACTGCAGATATTTAAAAATTCAACTAAGTATTCCCACTGTTACACAGATGAGAACACAAACCCAGCTGTACCAGCCCAGAAAGTAGATCCACGTAGACTCCTTCAGAGGGAACTGCAGAGAGTTCTCCTCCACCAGGGCATAAACATCATGGCGTGATACATGAAAACTGGAGAAGTATTTAATATAAAAATGGAAACAATTAAACCATCTTACTTGCCTGGCTTCAAAGACACCTGATTCCTGAATGTCTCGTGAGTAAAGTATACTGAACACTTCATGTATGACTTGCCTCTACAGCTAAAACTAACATACTGTACTTGTCTTAGCTATCAACCATCCACTCAAATTAAATCTGAGTATCACAGCAAATTTCCACTCAAATAAAATCTGAGTATTGCAGCAAATTTAACATTTTACAAAGCTGTGGTGACTAAGACTAAAAAGATTTTTAAAGGTGTTTTTGTATTTTATTCTAGAAAAATAATAGATTCTTATGGTTTCAACAATTTTTTTTCAACTCTCACTATAAAAATCAAACCATAATCCATTACATAAATTGACTTGACTATATACTGCGTTCAGAATACATTAATTAATTAAAATCTGATCTTATTTTTGCTTTTTTCTATGTGTAAGAGATGAATTTTACTTCATATGATACTACAGAATAATTAGTATTGCCTGACTTGCAATGATGCTGCTGCCCTAAGTGTAGTTATCCTGTCTATCCACAGGATAACTACACATTGTCATGGCTTGAGCTGCTTATATTTGTTCTTTCAGGTGTACACACTTCCATACACCCCTTTGTTTCACTGCTGAAATTATGCAAACTATCAACACAGGACTGCAAATGGTATTCACAGAAATGCTTACATGGGCCTTCTTAAAGCAAGAGACCATCTGGGCCTGGAGCTTCCTACTTCCTCCACCCCATCTTGCCCTGCTTGGTTGCAGTGGAACTGGGCTGCTGCCAGATGGTCTCTGCCCCAGCCACATGTGCTGCCAGCTCCCTCTTCTGCAGAGAGTGGCTGGCCCTCACACATTCCAGCACAAACCCACAACCTCACATGATGCTGCAGTAATCTCCCAACCCACTGGGATGTCTGGAAAATCTCACATAAAAGTCATTATAGTTTGTATTTCACTCTCAGAGTCAATGTAATGAGACTTTCATCAGACGTTCAAGCACTTGACTCCAATGTTCTTCCATCTGAACTATTTCAGTACCACTGTGAAGCAGGAGGGAGCTCGCCTGTACTCCCACTGTTTTTCCATTAGACAGGCTGACAGAATTTAAAATCTCCTTCTGTGAACTGATGCATCTCTGGGTATCCAGACACCCAGAAAGGAGAGCCACAAAGTGGTTTGAACAGGAACTTGCACAGAGATGGCAAAGTCTGAGACTGTCAAAGTCGGCCTCAGCACTGAACTGTTTGGATTTCAAACCACTGACTCCTGCCACTAAACAGCTTGATTGTCTACTGCAGATACAGATCATGATCACTAAACCAGAAATCTACAATGCACTTCTGGACTCTCAGAATAAACCAAATATATGTAAAGGAAACGCAATCCGTAGTCTAGTGTTCCCTGGCAAAGCAAAGGAAGAATTATGTGGGCCACAGTAATTTTGATTTTCTTTTTAACTTCCACTGATGTTACTGGCAGCCCCTTAAGCTCAGTGTAAGCGCAGTGTTACAGCCTGAGGAGTCGTGCAGTCTGGCAGGATGCTGAGCACGGCCAGCACTGGCAGCGTCAGGAACAGTTATGCTCAAATATTTGCATCTACTGCTTCTATCCAAGCCTCCCACGACGAAAGAATGCAATAAACACCTCAGATCACACTGAAACAAAAACATACTTGATACCATTTTAATTAGAATACTGTATTTTTACATATTCTAATTTTTTGATGGAAGACAGACCTGCAAACCTCTGAACAAAATTCTGGGACGTGGCTGTCTACATGCAGTCCTACAGCAGGAACCTGATGCAGCGGCTTGATCAAGGAGCATGCATTACACTTGCCAAACACGAGCCAGAAAAGAGACTGGAGCACCTGTGTGAATGTCACAAAGGTAGTGTGCACAACCCACAGCACCCAGAGGGACTCTACTCACCTCCAAAACATCATGGACAGCTCCCCTGCCCTTTATAGCTCCTCTGCAAACATTCATGGGTTGATAGCAAGTTCTTTTCTTAAAAGGTTTAAATGAGAGTGATAGAGAGATGTAGGCCCCTTGCAGAGCAAGTATCACTACGTTAAGAGTCTGATACAGACCTCAGAAACTGACACAGAATTTACTGGAGAAGGTATATGGAAGCCTATAAAGAGCGCTACAGCATATTTAAGGATATCATTATTTTTAAATGAGGTTTTTTTGCTCTTGTTAAAACCACAAATGCAGCCTGGAATCCAGGTCTAACTATGCTGCTTCTGCTTTCGAAAATTCATTGCTGATTATCTATTTTACCTGGCTAATAACTTGTGTTCGTATTCATGTGGTTGAACTTGGGCACTTAAATTCAGAGATCATTTAGTCCAACACTCAGAAATAATTAACACTGGTAACATTTCTCCAGGAAAACATTTTTGGAATGAAAAAAGGCAGCTCCTTCAAAATTTTCATGCAAAAGCACCAATTAGAAAACATAATTTTGAAGCACCAACATGCAGATTTTTAATGCTAAACTAAGAACTTCCAACTTTTTAGAATGAATTTTACAATTTTTCTTTTTTTTTACATGTAGAAATTCCTGAATTTTAGCTCTTGAGCCATAGATGTGTGTTGACATTGTTACAACGTTAGATGTAAGCATCATTTTTCTGAGTCAAGTGAAGAAAACATACTTTCCTGAAACAAGCTACTGAAAGGATTTGTGTTAACAGCATTGCTAAGTATTAAATGTTTTATAACACTGAGTCTCTGTGGCAGAAATACAGACTTTCTTGTCATCCTAGCTGTTTTTCTCAATTTCAGAGATTTCATTACAATTAAAACTTGACAGAAAAAAACAGGCCTGTGAGGACTTGTGGAAACCAACTGCACAAGGTCTGCATATCACCTAATAACATTTCAGCAGGACTATCTAGCTCTTTTTTATACATATAACTTGTTAAAAATGTAATTCATATTGATTTGTTTGTAAAGTGATACTGTTGGGGTCCACACATGAAATGACTGCTAAAATATCAATTTTAATAAACACCCCTGTGCTTGCCAGGAATTAATTTATTTCATAATGTATCTTTTTTTTTTTTTTTTCAACACAGAAAAAAATAATATTATAGTTTCTAGGAATCCTGGGCTTCATTGAAAGCAGGGTGGTCAGCAGGTCAAAGGAGGTGATTCTGTCCCCCTGGTCTTTTGGGACTCCACCTGGAGTGCTGCATCTAGCTTTGGGACTCCCAGCCTAAGAAGGACATGGAACTGCTGGATCAAGTCCAGAGGAAGACTATGAAGTTGATAAGGAGACTGGAGCACCTCCCTCATGAAGACAGGCTGAGAAAGTTGGGGCTGTTCAGGAAAAGAGAAGGTTGTGCAGAGACCTCACAGCAACCTTCCAGCATCTGGAGGGGCCCTGCAGGGAAGCCAGAGAGGGACTCTTTGTCAGGAACTGCAGTGACAGGACAAGAAGTAATGGCTCAAACTGAAAGAAGGGACATTTATGGTATCTAGGTGGAAGGAATCCTTTACTGTGGTGAGACACTGGGACAGAGAAGCTGGGCATGGCCCCATCCATGGAAGTGTTCAAGGCCAGGCTGGAGGCAGCTTTGAGCACCCTGGTCTAGTGAAAGGTGTCCCTGCCCATGGCAGGGAGATTGGAACTAAATGATCTTTAAGGTACCTCCAACCCAAACTATTCCATGATTCTATGATTCACAGGAGTTATGGTTTGGTTCAAACAAACCTTGACTTAAGCCATCCAGGCAGGTCACTTGCTTAGTATCTAGATTTTCCACTGGATCTCCTCTAGAAACTTCTCCAAAAGATGTCTGCCTTTCAAATATGTTGTTGTTATTGTTAACCTGGCTTCCATTTTGCTTCATTAGCCTGAAAACTTCTGCTTCCAAGTCTTGTATCTGAAAGAAATACAATGCAGCATTACCAGTAATATTCACCTCAATACACCATCACCATTAGAGATGTTATTTTTCCAGAATATCAGGCAGAATTGTCTAATTCTTCAAATATAAGAGTAAGTGCTACTCACACGAGCTTGTAAGCCTTGAACCTCTACAAGGTGTGCTTTCTCCAGATCTTCTATTTTCTTTCGTTCAGCCTCTTGGCGTTTGATAAAGTCAAGTTCTCTTAGGGGGAAAAAAAAAAAGAAAAAAGATG
Organism: Pseudopodoces humilis; assembly: GCF_049639895.1. Lineage (NCBI taxonomy): Eukaryota > Metazoa > Chordata > Aves > Passeriformes > Paridae > Pseudopodoces > Pseudopodoces humilis. Next base: position 127,704,642 of record NC_142200.1, read on the forward strand.
ATTTGCTGTGATCAAAGCAATCAGAGTGAAATGAAAAATAAAATGTTTTGCTACTCATCAGAAAGATCTGTCCTTAGCAAATAATTTATCACTTACTTAGTAAGAACTATGAAAATGCTATCAGGACAAAACCCTAAGCAATTAGTCTAAGTGAATATGCTAGGCAATGATATAAAAATGGCAAGAAAAACTTATTTGGGAAAAAAAAAATCAGTTCTTACTAACAGTCCTAACAGTTAAATTGGTTTCTTTTCCTAATCTGTGCTTACAACAAAAGCAATGTAACTTAGTTTATGTCGTTCTCTGTTGTAGGATATAGAGCAAAATCTCTGTTTTACTAGAATATTACTGTGTTCCTTCACAGAAAGGACAACCTGTAAGTTTTCAGGTAGAAATTGAATTTTCTAAAGGGAATCTGTTAGGTCAGTTAAGGAGTCTGAGGTATTCAAAAACTACTGACTAAATATTTTACTAATATGAAGCAGAATGTCAACAGAAAGCTAGCCAAACTCATTCTAGTGACTTTCCCTATCTCTTTTTATTTTGAATATCAAATAAATTTGTGATAGAAAGCATACAAGATGCAAAATAGCTCTGGAACAGTCACGAAATTCCAAGATAGGTAGTGATATTTTGACAATCTAATCCCCTTTTTAATGGGACAGGATATTAATTTCTGCAATCCCAATTATCACTTGACAGTGCTGTATGTCTTTGAGGTTTTCCTCTTTAAATAAGAATATTTCAATATAAAATGAAAAAATCTGCTGCCAAAACAAAAAGTAATTTGGGGAATGGAAGCTATTATAGAAATGTAAGATGTTATTATTCTTGCTAGCCACCAGGGAGAGGGGACCACATGAAACAGAGGGGGCCAGGAAATCATCAGTTAGCCCAACTCAGCTCAAACATTCTTGGCATCTACAAGAAGAAGAAAAATAAAATTTAAAATGTAACAAAACAATATTCTTTTTGATGTTACATTCGTACACAGCAGGAATGAATCCAGCTGATACAATACCCATATAAATTGCTGCAAACTTTGCTAATCAAATGCTTTACTGTGATTATTTTTAGTTGTTTGCAATCACACCGAGCTATCTCCTAATTCTGAAACATACCAACCTTGAGTATTACAGACTAAGTCTTTATTTAGGTACAGTATGACTACAGCTTGAATACTAGCATTTTTCCATAATAAAGAGTCCATGCTTTTCATCAATAAAAGAAGTGGAAAATAGTGTTTACCTTACAGGTGTTTAACAGTGGGTTTCATATTTCAAAATATATCATATACATGTTTTCTATTTGGCCACTAAGTCATTTGTTGAGCCTGGTGTAGCTGCTTACTTTTGCTGAAAATCCTTGATTAATTTCTTTGCCTTGTTATATTTCTTCTCCAGAGCCTGATACTGGCTTTGCGTCTCCTTGAGGTGCTCATTCACTGTGTGACACAGGGTTTGTGCCTCAATCCAATAACTCTCTAATTTCATCATCCTTTCCTTATTCTCCTCAATGTTCTGCTGGAGTTGGGTCTTCTCCAATTCCCACCTCACCTTCTCATTCTCAGCAGCCTGCAGCTGAACAAAGGAGTGGAGATGCAGTCCATAAAAAACTGCAAAGTGCAGCCTAATAGTTTAGGACTAATTCAAACAACACAAATAAAGAGAATCAGGAAATCAGCAAGTACAATAGTAATATGCTAACAGTGGGAAGAGTGTTCCAGGACAAAGAAAACAGGCTGATACATGTATTATTTTTCCTCGTAAAACCAAGCAGAGTTTTTGCTCAGTGTTCCAGTGCAGCCTCTATGCCTCTCTGGGTTATACTAACCGATCTGACCAGCTGACATTTAAAAACGTCAATAGTGGAGTACTCAGGCAAACTGCAGGGTTAATCAGCCAGCACATGGGATGCATTTTGCTTTGTACATGTGACTCAGGTGCTATAAAGCATTCCTACACTTTCAGAAAATGATGACATTTCTTATTTTAGGAAGAGGGAATTTGATTTTGAGATTGATTTTTTTCTTTTTTTTGTGTTAGGGTTCTCATTTCCTAACTGAAGCTACCTGCAGGTTTCAGTGCTTGGTGCTGGATAAGGGTGCTGTACATTTATACAGCATCTTGTGCAATTTAGCTCCTAGAATTAAGTGAACAGAAATGCCTTAACATCCTTGTTTATTTATCAAGAGTTTTTAATGTGCTCTAGGCAGTTCTGCTAGCATCATCGATGATACACACCAAAAAAATTAACTTGTTTGTAGTTTTATTAGTAATATACCTAAATCAGTCACCTTTTCTTCAGCTTTGTCGAAAAGATGAAGTAAAAAGGCCCAACACTAAAAGGCACATTAACCCTCATTTTGCAAATGGATTTGCACAGATGAATGTTTACACCCACACATGGATGCCATCAAGCCAATAGGCCTTGGCACAATCCCAAGGGATTGACTGTGTGGCTCTAATTGCTACATTGGAACTGGAAAGCAGAAGAAGAAAAGATTTTTGACTTTCTGGACTGAGACAGGACAACAGAAATTGTCCTTACAGGAAACAGTTGCATTCTGAAATTTTCTTTTTAACAGTCATTTATGCAGATTTGATAAACACTATGCAAAATACACAGTGAGTGCAAATGCTGCTGGAAAGAAATAATAATCTAAAATCTTTTTTAGAAGTATAATTTTCTCTTGTTATTATTTTTATTCCCTTTATAATGTTCTCAGACTCAAAGAGAAGGATGTCATTATAAAACATGGTATTGCTGAACAACTGAATAATCAGTTAGTTTCCAGAAAGGTTACTCTAGTACAAAAAAATCCAGTTCTTTTTTATTGCTATAGCAAATTTAATTTATTAACTAGCAACCGATTGTGAGATGTTTTCTTTTAAACTGATCATATTTTTCCTTCCTAGACTATCTTCTAAGGAGAACTGCAACAATATGAAACAACACCTTTCTTTCTGTATATAAAAATAATTTCTATTAAATACCTTTAAACAAATCAGGTTTTTTGTAAATGTCAGTAATGGAAAGTAGTGTAGGGATACTTTAACTTCACTGGTAAATAAAAAACCTAACTTCAACTTCAATATTCAATCCAAATATAATTTTAAAACCTGAAAAAATGCATCAGAATTTTAAAACTAGCAATCTGCCATTTAGTCATTATGATACCCCTTAAAATATATGTTTAATTGAAGCTACAAAAGTTGGCACCTTCTTTCAATAGCAGCACTTAAGATTTTTACTCGAAACTTGGAATAAAGAATATATACCAAGACAAGATTTAGCTGAGCCACTGTGCTTCTATATCAGCCTTTAATAAGGATGTTGACTTCTCCACCCACATAAAGATACGTCTTCAGATCTGATTTTGCATGAAGAAAAAAGCATCATGTATTAACCATATATTGATTCTTACCTTTGTCTTCAGCTTCTGAATTTCAGCTTCTGTAACTGCATGTTTGATTTGCAACTAGAATTGAAAATATAAAATAAACAAGTGAAGTCACAGAGAGTACTCCGGTATTTTTAAAGCCTGTGCTGCAAGTTGAATACCTTATTACGTAGCAGAAGGCCCCGAAGAGTGCTGCAGTGCAGTAGATTGTAAATTAAAATGTCTAGCTTGCAAAATGACTCAGTCTGTGCAACCTAATTAAAGATAGGATGCCGTCTAACCACTCATAATTTCAAATCAGAACATCCAATCTGTTTAGCAAAACCAAATGTCTTATGTTTAAAAAAAATAGATGTTATCCTGCTGGGCTTTGCTCTCCTCTGATGTGAATGTGAAATACGTCCCCGTGCAGAAAGTCCCACTGCACTGATTAAAGCAGGCACATTACAAATAAGTGAATATGGAAATATGTGATTTAACAACTCAAGAAGTCAGGAAGACCTTGAGGGAAGATTCCACACATTTATTTCATGCAAGAAGAAAGGTAAACTGATGCTATCCTTCACCAATAGCTGGAGTTACTCTGCTCAAGCCAGCTAATCTCAAGTGAGAGCAGTTACACAGTTACACAGGGAAACTGTAAATAACAGGAACAACATTCAAGCAACAAAGCGATTGCAAGCAGATTTACAGCCCAGGCAGTGTGCTAAAGTTGTAGTTACATCACGAAGCAGCCACAACAACAGGGGATCTGTACAGGGAAAGGGTGGGTGTGGAGGACCTGGCATCCACCTCTCACCTGCTGTGGGATTTCTCCCATACTAACCTACATTAGTCTGTTCTGTGAACAGTCACTACTCTGAGTGTATTAGGCAATGTCCTGAAGCACCTTTAGTTTTACCACAAAGGTCTGCTATTCACAGGCTCCAGGAATGCTCTGAAGTGCAAACTGAACCACAGCTTCAACAGCACAACCCTAATCCAAATGGAAATGATCACACACATGTACCCAACACTGACCTGCTCCCCAATCCCTGCTGTACTATTTAAAGCAGGCAGCATGGAAAGGCCCCAAAACCTTACCCTGAATCAGTGACTCGAGTACATTGGGTATGGTGCTGAGGGCAAGGGCAGAAAGTGAACTACAGCCTGAGCCAGCACTGCACTGGAGGTAAGGCATCACCCATTATTTATGAATAGAAGGAACAGTTACAGAAAAACATGTTTTACATGCAGGTTACTTCTCTTACAAGACAAACATGAGCTTTTGGGAATAGTTTATACTGAGCTAATAGAGTATATGAGGTCGTTGTACTGAACCAGAAGCTAACATCTCTGGTGAAGCAATGGCTACATTCTTGAAGAACCAGCTGTTAGCAACAATATGTGCAAATTAATCAAAGAAGTTCTTCCAGAAGAGAGGAATAATTTTCCAAGTAAGAAGAGCTGTCACTGAGCTGACCAGTACAAGTATCTCTGAAAAATTCTAAGCTAATTTAGAAACTCCCTTTTCATGAAGTCTCTTGAATGCCCCTTCTTGTGACATAGGAAATACACACTCTCAGATTAAGTTTGGATTGAAAGTCAGACTTAATTAATCTACTGAATAAACACAGACCTTTAAGGTGGAGAATTCCTCAGTTTCTGCTGGACAGAACAAAAGAGACACTGATTCACCCTTATTATTACATAGAAATAAACTCCAAATTGTTGCATAAATTACAATCTGCTCAGATACAGATGGTTTTTAGCAGTTATTTTCGTGCTCTCTGTTATTAAGTTAAAAAAATTAATATTGAGTACTCAGTCAGATCATTGAATCAGTACATGGTACAGCAGATCCCACTGAGGCAGAAGAAATAAGACACTTTTCTGCTTAACAGAAAAATGTGTAGCTGGATATGTATGTTTTTTTAAAAGAAAGAACTAATTATGCTTGTAGAATAGATGAGAAATATTAACACATTTATAGGTTAGACTAAACAACAGGCAAGGTCAACTCTTTGGCAAGAAAATCTGGACTCCATAGCTAAAATGTTTCAAGCAAGTTTACTAACAGGGGATCAGAAGTCTTTATTCCATGTCCTATTTAATGCCAGACAAATTCTGGGCAGATACTATTTTGTGGTTTTTGGTTTTCCTTTTTTTTGGTTTTAAGTCAATATAAAATTGTGAAGGCTTCACTTTAACAAAGACATACATTTTGAGTAATTTTTGGCACATTTCCTATTCAAACATGTCTTGAAAAGCTGATTAATTTTCTACAAAACAATGAAACTTCTTATAAAAGGTAATTTTTAGAGAGAAAATGGATTGAATTCATCAAGACTGCAAAAGGCAGAATAGGATGAAAGTCTAGAAAATGTTAAAATATCCAAAGATCCAAAGTACACTGGGAAGGAAAGTATGCAATAGGATCTAATAATCACCATGACAATTTTTACGTAATCATTATATATTTTTTGCATATAATAATCATCCATTCTTCATATTTTTCATTAAAACATGAAATAATGAATTCCTACGTAAATGTCCCTTCTCCCTACAGATCTTGTCTCTCTTCAATCATCACAGCTAAAATAAAGTTTCTATCTCTTTCTCTCAAAGCAGTTAAGAAAAATCAGTCCTATTTTTCCTGCTTTACAGCCAGGAAAACAAGACTTTCAGAAGTACAGTGATTCACCCAAGAATGCCCATCTCTCTTCTGACTTTCATTCCAAAAGCAAGTCATTTACAATAAGAGTGCTCCCAGAGTATGGGAACACATTTTTTGTTGCAAAGACTGAATTCAACTAATTAGGTCAAACTATTATGCTTAAAGATTATGTCCTACCCAGTTGCCTAATACTTTCATTAATCTCTGGAGTAAGAACAAGAAAGAACAGTTATTCTTTAAATACAATTCCAGAAAACACTGTGTGGGCTTGTGCAGTGTGATCATGAACAAGTCCTCTAGTGTTGAAAGAATTCAGGGCAAATACCAAGAAAAATACATGTACTCACTCGGCATCAGCCAACAAAATGCAGCTGTGCACTCTTAAAGACAATCAGTGAAACAAAAGTAACTGCGTGGGCTGCTGAAAGAGTCCACTCTTGGGCAGGAGCATTTCATGTTTTCTTCTCAGGCTCTCATCTACACTTACACTCGAGGATCCCCAAGTACCTCCTCTGGTCTCTAAAACAGCGTTCTAAGGCCATCACAGAAGACAGATCTGCAAATAACTTCTAATCAGTCTGGACAAGCTCAAGAATGGCAATAGCCTGAGTTTATGGAAACTGCATTCAAGCACAGATTTAAAGATAATTTATTTAAAGGTGAGTTTTTTGCCCATCACTGCATCTGTGTTTTGCACAGCCTTGGAAAACTCACTGGCACACAGAGAATGGTAGCAAATTCTCACCATCTTGAGACTGTATTTCTATGTACGATGCAAAGTATTAGAAAATGAAGTAAAATGTTCTGCTAATTTGTGTAAGAGCCTGAAACTCAACATATGGAGTGAGAAAATTTTAAGTAATGTAAAAAACTTTCAGGAACCAACAATGAATAACAGTAGGCACCCAGTGGCTGCGAGGGCTATCAGCAGGAAAGATTGGTTACTCACTGACTGATTACTTTCCACACATGACATTCACTAGAGGGTAGTGTGTGTATATAAACAATATATTTATACAAGATAAAATATCTGGTTTGAGTGATGGCAAGAGGATAAGTGGAGAAGGATAAAAAGGGAGTCCTGGTATTTTAAAACTCCTATTTGGTCCCAGATAGGTCCGGATAGGATCAACCAGCAGGTTCTGCTGCTTAAATCTCCTATGAGGTTCTGGCTACTTTCAACCCTTTCATCCTCCTGTGTTTAAAAAAAAAAAAAAAAAAGTTCTTTATTGCCATCACTCAGCCCATTACTGTATGCTTAGGTACATCCATTGTTTCTTATCTTTATTTGCATGAGAATTCAGGAAAGCTTAAAAAGAAGCCATATCAAAAGCACAGCCTAAAATACAGAAGAAATGTCCCTCTGTACCTTGGTATGTGAAATTATATTAATTCAAAGACCACAATGAACACCAGAATTAGTACAGGTGGATGCTGTACTCCCTAACCATGAACTTGGTATGGTTTTGGTAAAACTTTGATAAAAAAACATCTTGAAGTATGACTGCTTCTCCAATAGAGCATCTTCCTAAACACATGGCCAGACACATGACATGGCTATACACTGATGAGTTACTGTGTAGGATGAATTTCACATGTCTCCCTTCACTGAAATTTAACATCTGTTGTTTGGTTTTCCAATCACCTTTTATTGGCATCTTACAAAACCAAAGCAAAGCAAACCAAAGCAAAGCAAACCAAAATATCTCCAAAGGACAGTTCTACTTCTTTAGAGCAAAACTTTTTGAGTCATTTCCAAGTACTAAGCATACAAAAAGCTAAAAACCACCCCAGTTTTCAAGAAAAAAACCTCAAGCACTGAGCACTGAGATAACTAGAAATCTGATTCAGTGACTTATTTCAGGAGTATTTTCTGACATATAACTTACTTCTTTGAATTTGTGAGCAAGTTTGCTGGTGTCCACGTCACTGGGTGAGAACATGTCATCATTTTCAGGGAGATCGAACACTTCAATAGCCATGTCACCTCCTGGAAGGACAGGTCCCATGTCTTCATCTTCTTCATCTGTAGCATATTCCCCTGTCTTAATTTTATAGTATTTAAGAAATTCCAGTTATCATCTTATTATGCAGAGACTATTCAAAGAGTAATTAAGATACTGTGAAATCACAGAATTCTGCATACAAAAAAGGTTATCTTTGTCTTTAGCTATACCTCCAGTACTGATGAATTCTACCAGACAAAATATAACTCCACACTCGTATTTCAGTACATTAAGAGAGAAAACAGTGTCTTAAGCACTAATAAAACTCAGTTCTCAAGCATTACTGGCTCTGTATTTTGATGGTTTCATCCTGTTCAAAGTGAGCCCTCTTCTGTATTGGAAGAACTCTCCAAATTTATTTCATATTTAACAAGGAATCTTTTCCAAAAAGAAACAAAAGTAGAATATTATCAACAGGATCTTGATTAGTCATTAGTAAAGTCATCTGGATGAAGTAATTCTCCAGTGATATTCCATGTTGAATTTGAAAATTCACTGGTTTGTTCTTTATAAACAAATTAATGATAGAAAAGTCACACCCACACAGGAAGACAACAGTAGGAAAAAGAAACTGAGTGTCAGAGACAAGTTCAGAATCTGAAGCCAGAGTTTACTCAGTTTCCACCCTGAATAAGGAGCTGCTTTGAACCAGTTTTGAACAATAAAAGTGGGTGTTTCTTAGGCTGGTAAACCGTGAGATTCAAACAATTTGCTGACAAAACAGAATTTTGAAAAATTGTAAGCTGCAATCAGTATCTCAAGAACAAACCAAATAAAACAAAACAATAATACTGAAAAGAAAAAGCTTGCAGTATTGAACCCCAAGCTGTCTCCCCAGTCTTTTGCACACATGTCTGTGCTCATCTCTCCCTGTCCCTAAGGTGAATGGCACCACCTTACTCCTGCGGGGCTCCGTCTGGAAGATGGAGAACAGCGCGTACGGATCACAAACAGACCGCTGGCTGTGCAGATGACTATGCAAACACATTATAAAGCCAACACTTCCCCCAGGCCCACATCTGGATTTATAAGGCTTGGGACTAAATAAATACATGGAAAAGGAAGGGCGGGGGGACCAGTGCAGTCTTTTTCATGTTTATACAGTAACACCACTAAAATTTTGACAAAACTATTCAAAGTTTTTCTTCATGAGATTTCAACTCCTGAGATGAAGAAACATAAAACTATTATTAGAAGTCTATTCCCCATAGTGATAAAATGGTCTATTAGTGCAATTTTTTGACAAAAGGACTTTTCAAAACAAGAGTTAAGAACTCAGATGTTTGAACAACAGTTCAAACCTCAGCTTCCTACCTTAATTCAGTTTCTCAGCTGTTATTTAGGCTTATGTGAATCTCTCTCAACTAAAAAGCACTGCATGCAAGATGTTGATTCTAATTGCACAGGTACACACAGACACTACACACAATTATAGAATGACTAGTTTAAATTTAGTAATGATCTTTAAAGACCATGAAAAACCTACATTCTTCTTTTTTTAAACCACCAAAGTTTTAAAAAACAAAGCCAAAACACATAGAAAGCATAAAATAGTTTAGTAAAATTTTATGATGTTGAGAGAACTACTAAAAGAAGGTAAGTTACCAACATCCACATGCATGCTTTAAAACAGTCTCTGTAAAGCAAGGCACTTTTTTGGTGAGGTACTGCTGCCTCTGTAAATAGTAACATATACTATTTACAATATAACAATACTTCAATGAAATAAAGAGTAACCATTTATTTTATATACTTCATACCTACTAAGCATATATGCCTAAGTATCTCAACAGCCTTCTATAAAAAAAGCTAACAGCTGCTTTCGCTTCTTCTTTCCTTATTTAAGAGAAGCAAAGAAAACACAGTCCGTCTCACTGGAGTTTTCAGGCATGTAAGCATTATGGCTAAACAAAACAACACCTGAATTTGTCATTCTGTATGTCTACATCTCACGCACATACAAAAGAAATCTTCTGTTAGACTACACTTGTAGTAACTTCTGTTTCTAATTTATTGTCCCTATTGGCTATGTGCAGTAGCTGTTTAAAGTGAAAATTTGGCTACTAAGTCTCCTGGCTCTTTCCAGGAACATGTAATGCCACCTTCACACACCATCAGGGCAACCAGAAGCAAAAAGACTAACTCTTAAAATCACATTGAGATTACAGAGAAATTAATTTTTGTGGGGACAAAAGACTAACAGTCCATGTACTTTCCATTTTGCAGCCATTATCCCTGAAACAAATAAGGCAATACACAACTGTAATTTCTGCATTAAAAAAATAAATAAATAAAATCCTGACAGGTCCATTAGTGGTGGCAAGGAAATCTCATGAAGCACACAAAGAGGGGGCAGAAACAGGATCATTAACCAGTAAACTCAATCCCTGCTTATGTAAAAAACCCCGCAGATCTGGTTCAGCTACATGTGCATTTCAAAGTAATATATTAATACAAATTACATTTACCAATTTTGGCAAAGGAATAAAACAGATGAATTTAGTTAAAACTGCTTTCTTCAAAGACTTAAGCTAAGAAGTACTGAATACAAGAAGAAAAATGAACACACATGAAGGAGTAAATTATTCGGGAAAAATTCAAGAGCAGACAATATTCTACTGGCCTCAGGAGCTAGAGTGTTTGAAGAGGAACATCAGGCAGCTAAAAATGAACATAAAGGAAAATCTTGCTTCAAATTGCACATAATGAGTGTCAATGAGCACAGTCGTTTTTGCTTCAATTAATGAAAAAAGTAGCTGTCAAAGCAAAGCGCAGCTCAAGTAAACAAGGCACCAGGATGACAAGAACACATCACAGAACACAGAAATAAATGGGACTTTTGCTTTTGTCTTCAAAATAAAGGGATTTCATCTTACAGTCACATGAAAAACAAATTACAGGTTCAAAAGAACCAATATGTACATTGAGGGAATATGCATCATAAACTACATGAAACATACTTTCCTTGAAAAAATTCTCTCTGCTGACTTTTGTTCCACATGAAACTACCAGAAGGTAGTTGTTCAGACTCTGTGCCAGCTAGCTAGAATGTGAAATTCATTATTTTACAAGGAGCAGGAAGGCACAGAAAAAAAAGTCATATTACTTCAAATAACAAAGCCCTGTGAGGTAAGAGTTGTCATTGTAACTCCCTGAGGTTCCCTGCAATCCATTTTGTTTTCTTAGCTGGCAACAGCAATAATATTTTTTACTCCATAGTCAATGAAAACTTACATGCCACTGAAGGAAAATCTGTGCTGGTGAGCAAAATTCATCCAGGTAAAAGCCCTGTTTCTCATTTCAGTAGCACCTAGGGCTTAAGCTTGTCCCATCCAAAGCAATAGCTTCTGATATTAGCCATTCCATTTTGCCATATGCTATCACAGCTAATAACATGAAATTATCAACATGAGCTGCAATTTTCCACTTCTAAAGGGAAAATGTGTTACTTGCATTGTTTAACTGCCTTAACAGTAAATTTCTGATATGTGCCTAACATTCCCAACCAGAAAGCAGGAGCTGCAGCACCAGCCAGGATAATGCAGACAGACCTTCCCCAAATCAGCATTACAAAGGCTGCATCAAGCTACACCTTTTGTTCCTGCTGAAACACTCCCATAATCAGGGAACCATTTGAAAAACTATAAAAATAATTCAAGCCCATCTCTTAATTTGATTTTTTCTTTTGATGGTTTAATTCTTTCAAAAGAGTGAAGAAAAACATAATGGTACAGTATTAATCATTGCTTTTCCAGGAGTCCATCATATTAATGATGTTGGAAAAAAGGTACACTTTTGAAACATTTGGTTTAGCAAATATACTCTGGGTGCTAGATATTCAAGTACATTGCCTTTTTGGTTTTTTTGAGTGTGTCAAGATTTTCTTCAATGGTTCTAAATGTTGCTTTGCTCTTAGCATGTCCTAATGAATGAGATTTTAAAATGAAAAAAATATTCACTTGACTATTAGTGATATTAAAATAGATTAAAACATCACTTGCATTAAAGTACTTGTCTCTGGTCACAGAGTGAACAGAATCCTGCAACATATTACTCATTTCACATTTTGCATCACCCCATGCAACCTTCTGGGAAACAGGTCATCTGCCTTATGTGACTTTTGTCATTTGCTGCAGAACATGAAGAAGATAATACGAAGTTCAAATCAAAATTCCAAGAAATATCAGAATTTGACTCATGTGCACACAACAGTATGTTAACACAGGGAATTCAAAAGGTTTCAGTTAAGGGTGCAGATTCAGGTCCTACTTAGCACACTGAGTAGGAAATACAAAGACAGTGCCTACTTCAAAGCCTTTGAGTTTTATTTTCTGACAGGATTCTACAAATTAAAAGGATGTGGGATTTTAGGAAGCTAGACAAACTTGATGAGCAAACTCTGCAGTAGTCTATCTAGAGGCAACACACTCTCCCAGCTTAATGTGATTAGCACAGACTCACTAGGAAATGCCAGTGCTGCCTACTGTATGTAACACTTAAGAAATAGCTGATACTACTGGCTCAAGTGCTTGACTTGTGGGAGCTCAACAACAAATTGTGAGCTGATGCACACTTATCCTGTTAGTCTTTGCATGGACTCCACTGTGAACATCCATTTTCTTTTCATGTTCATCAGTTCTGCACAAGGGCTTTCTGTTTCCATGCAAAAACTTAAATGAAGGAGCATCTGAAAGGATCCTGTAACCCTGTGATGACCTGCAGCCCATGGTAACAGCACATCCTGAAAATGCAGGGATGCAGGGCATTTATATAGTAAATTATGAGTTTCCAATTTACTTACACAGTAAATGATATATGTTTTAGAAACACTATGTATTACTGTAAATCTTCCCAAAAAAATAGCTGTAAGGCAACATTCCTGCAAGGCAATGGAATGAGAAGGTAGTAGGCTAACACTGCATCTCTAAATTTAGTATCTAACTCAAGTCCACTGCCCACTAGCTGGCAAAAATCAAATCTGTCTCAAAATACTGCTTTTTGAAAGAACTTGATTCCTTCTAAAATACCTACATACTCCTTGGGCTGTGAAGACTGGCAGAAGTTCCAACACAGAGGAAATCCAGCCAGCTGGTGACACAGCAAGATAAAACACCAGAATTTGCACATGCCTGGCAGACATTCTCTTCCTGTGATTTAACCAGCTCTAACAAACACAAGTCATATGACATGACTCCAGGACTCAAACAAGACCACTGACTGCTCTGAAAAACTTAAAATGTTATTGCTGGCCTTGTGGTAATGTCTCTGAGCCTCAGAATCTGGCAGTCTCAAGATCATTTTCTTGTTTATTCATGCAGCACCCTGGAGATTCATGTTACCATATTTTAAATGGTGTAGGAAAATGAACAGGATGGCTTGACAGCTCTGAGACTGAGCAACCCGTGTATAATTCTGTGCTGCCTCAATACCAAACTCCTTACACTGGCAATCCAAATAGTCCTGAAATCCACGCAGTCAGTCACTATTCCTTTGATGGAATGGACTCAAAAGGGTGGTAGTGGTTTTTGTATACTTACAGATATTCATTCAGCCAGTGGAAACAGCTTTTCTTGCCCAAAAGGTGCCCTGCTTACCAGAGCCAAAAAATGCAGGGCTGGTGGTGGTGTCTGGCAGCAATATAAACTCAGCCAGACTGGTCCACACAGACCAAGGTAAGCTCAAAGAAGTAATACTTGTATTTGACAATAAATGGAGCAGAAGTGCTTGTGGTGACAAAAAAAGTGTCTTTGAACTGTGGCTAATGTGCATTAGATCACAGTTTACATAGTGTCAATTGTCCGGGAATGGTGCAAGTTATCTGAGTAGACCTGGATGGCATAGTCAGGTGGCTAAAAAAATAATAATGTTCAGTATTACTGCAGATATTCAATAAAATCTGCTTCTGGTAAGTCTCGTAATTAAGAAAGGGAACATCCTACACTGCATACTTTAGTAACTAAACCCCAGCATTTATTCTTAAAATGTTTACCACCCATGTCCCAAATATATACATGGCATCAAGTAGGAAATGGGCAAGACCTTCAATGATCTCAATGTAGTTTTTAAGAACTGCATTTATTCTCAGGCCTAACTCCTTCTCCTTCCAAAAGAGATAATTGATGAGACCATCTGGATCTCCCCCGGTAGATGCCTTTCCCTTTCTTCCTCAGTTCCTCATATATAACACAAAACTCCTCTGCACTCCAAAGGCCATTGCCAAAAATCATGTCATAGTCACAGAGATGGTCACCATCCTCAGCGTAGTGTTAGAATAAGGAAAGATACCTTTAATTCTCTTAATTCTGGAAAAATCTGGGAAAAACTTGCCCAATTTTATTTTCTCTCTATGATACAAAGGCACTACCAACAGAAAACAGTTTGTGAATTTAGTATCTTCTGTGAAAAATTTCTGCAGTGAACAGGACCTAAACAAGAGTTTGTAATCACTGAATTGCAAGGACAAGACACATCACAAAAAGTACCTGATACCTACTCACACCTGTCCTCTTTCAGTACTGAGAAACACCTGAATGGCCATCAGTGTGACAGTGTCACCATCAGCACCTTGACAGCAACAATCCCTACTGAAGGCTGAAGTACTACCAGCATCAGTATTGAACAGTATGGCTTTAACAACATCTTCTTTATCGACAGATCTTGAGTAATGCCACCTGTGTGGTGCATGAAGGTAAGAAATACAAACATTTGACTCTTTTTTGCAAGTGGATGTTTCCTACAGATAAAAGGTGTAATGCATCAATCACTCACACAGGTCAGCCACATACCCCTCTATGTGCAAGTACACAGTGAGAAATCATCAGGCTTACTTAGGACACACCTCTCTTATCTGTATGAAAGCAACCTGACCATGCTCACCGTAATATGGTACTGACAGTCTTTGAACCTTGACATCTACAGCACACTGTGATGACTTGTGAGAGGTCTCTTTTCCCAAAGGCTAGCTGTTCTCTTTTGTTTTTGAAGAGATTGTAAGAGAGTCCCTTCAAGAAACTTCTCTTGAATTTCACTGCAGACTAAAGAGAAGTTATGAGACTTGCATGTTTCTGTAGCTGGAGGAGGGAACAGAGAGGATATGGATTTTTCTATCCTTCATGGTCTCCCACAGGCACACATACATATGCATGTATATTCTTATTTATATGAGTTACGCATGTCCTTGTGACAGGATTAATTCTAAGATAGATTGAAATATTTTTATTCTTAGTATCAGTGGAAATTACAGTAAGTGAAAGCATTACTGGGGATAGACAGGATTTTTACTTAGTCTGCTGGGACATTTCCAATTGTTCTGACATACTGCTATGTTAACAGTGTGTTTCAAAATCTGAGTATATCCTGATTTTATGTCAAGAGTATTTTTTTTCTAAGAAGAAAAACTAACCTGAAATAAATGCATATCATGAATTCTCTATCTCCCCTTATCTACTGTTCCCTTACACAAAAAAAAACAAAAAACAACTGGCCCAGGATGAAAACACACTAATACATGGAGTCTAGCATTTCAAATTAATATTACTCAAGATGATGTGAAATGATGACAGTATGCTTGGACTATATGGAAGCAATTTGTTACAAAACCCAGCAGCTGATTTAGGGAGTAACATAGACAGCAGTAGTCTCTGAAAAAGCTCTCAAAGTAATCTTTCCAAGTATCTTGGTATTTAGGCATAGTAGGAATTTTATGAGAAGGGAAAGAAATTATGAAAATTTTACTGCACAATGTTGTTACTTTCAAAACCTTTATATTGGGACATCAGACACTAATTATAAGCATGAATATACACTTCAGACAAGGCAGGCTAATTCTCTATCCTGAGGAATATCTGCTGACACAGAAACAAAATTACAGTGTGAGGAAGGAAGGGTCTTACCCAGAATTTCAGAAAACATTCAGACTTCAGAAGAATATCAATTCTTCTTGGAAAAAAACCCAACTTCCTCAACCCCTCTAAAAGCTGAAAGGCAACTTTTACCATTTACAAAAAACTTGAACATTTCACTGCACAACCAAACAAACTTTACTGCCTTGTTTCAGAAAGGTACATGCTTTCAAGGAAGAGGAATGCTTACAGAAACATCAACACACTTGATATTTACTCTTCTGGAATACAACAAATACTTCAAATTCATGACAAAAAGTTTTTCTATAAATTTTTTCTTCAATTAAGATTCATCATCAAAATCTGTAAAAATCATCAGCAAAGATAAGGGAAAGGTCCAAAAGTTGACCTCTGAGTGATAAGTAAAAAAAAAGGAATTAGGAACAGAAAACAGAACATTGAAAAACACCAAACAGTGAAACACTGGACAGTCTGTTACCTCATCATCATCTGCATCATACTGTGCATAATGCTGCTCCAGCAGCTCTCTCTGGCGTCGTTCTTGTTCTAGAGTTTGGCTAATCAGCTGCGCAACCTCACTCACTTGTCCCGGTTTTTCTCGTCCAATTACAAACCTATACAAAACATTAGTGAAAAAATATTACTCCTACAGTTTACTGAAGTTCCAGGTTGGTAGCCTTTTCCTCCAAAGATGTGTAGTTTTGACTGTTTCAAATGTGTTCTGTGGATGAGATTTGTCACAAGGGCACTGTGGGCAGGAATAGGAGTGATCAGACCGTGAGAGGTCTGGCCACATGGCAGGAGGGGCAAAATAGAAGGGACCATTACAAGCCTCCACTCCAAGTTTCAGTGAAGTATAACCACTTCCATTCCCTTTAGAGCCATGTGTTTTCCAGGAGGCTACAGAAGACCAGACTGTTATGGATGCACAGTAAGAGCACAGGCGCACTTACGGCAGTCTATAGTGAAAGGAACATGCATCGGAGTAACTCCTTCCCACCCTGACTTACAATTACCTTCCATTTCTGAGCTTTTATATTTGCCTTCCTCCAGTCTAGAAAACAGAATCTATTTCCACATTTTAAAATCTGACAGACACTATTTGCTTAATTTTAGGCTGCATTTAAATCTGTCTTTTATTTCATGAACTTCTGTTGCTAAGGAACATTTTCTCCCCTGTTAGCTACTGCAGAACACTGGGCGCACACTTCCTTGGCTTAACAAAACACAAGGGAAGTGCCTCTTTCTTGGTTGAGACTTACAAGAATGCTTCTCAGTCTTGCTTTCAGCAACCAGAACTCTGAATTGAGTTTGTAACTCCCCGCTTTTCCTTTTCAGCACAGTGGCATAACCACATTTAGATATGTTGCTATCTCCAGAACAAATCATAAACACCCATTACAGAGTATCAACACACTGTGAACTACTGAACAAAAGCACAATTTAAAGATGTCAAGCTGAAGAATTATTTTCTTAGAAGGCTAGAAAGATAATTAGGTAATTACAGATGAAAGAAGTATTATGTAGAGCTGAAAAGCATAATAAGGTGACACTGAGATACTGGATATGGTAAATTATTTGTTTCCACAACATTTGGCTCAAATGATGAATTTCATTTATTATTTGAATGAGAGGCAGAAATGTGCATTATACCCCATGTATGAAAATTCTTTTCATTAGTACTGCCTATCACTGTTAAAATCCCTTGGGATTTGTCATCCAAGTGTAAGACAAGGTCCCAAGAGTGGATGACCCTAGGTCCATTTCCTATGACAAATAACTTTTCAGAGTCTATGAAGTCAGGCACTACAGAAGGGACCACAATTTGGAGATTATTTCAACATCATCAAAATATCCAAGCTACTCATTACTTCCAAAAGGATAAGAAAGGTAAGAATGAGTGACTCCATTTGAAATAATGGCATAAGGTGCTCTGAAAATAATTTGCAAAAAAGTGTCTTAGCTTAAAAACATCAATAGCAAGTACAGCAGAAACCAGAAGAGAAATAAGGCAGTAACATCAGCACTTTAATACTGATCAAAACAGATCACAGTTTGGCACTCATATCCCCCCATCACAAAATACAACATTAGATCTCAGTAATGATAAAGACCTTGGTCTGAAAGAAGAAGAATATTTCCTCATGGCCCCTACATTTCATCTGTTCTGCATACTGACTCACAGACAGATCCTGTTTCCTCTAAATTTTGATTTTAGAGCCAAGTATTAAAAAGACTAAACCAGTTGTGTTTTCAGACTCAACTGGGAGGAACAATGAACTTTTAAAATTACTAAAGGAAGTAAAAAAGGATTTAACCCATATCTGCTACTTATTTGTCTCCTCTAATGTAAAAAAAAACAAATTTAAAGTAAATATGGAAAAAATAATTCTGTTTAAAAAAAACATTTAGAGCAAAATTATGCATGAGTATATTACTTACACATAGTAGAGAATGCAGGACATTTGTAAACACGTGAGGGAAATCCTCAATGTGTGAAGTTTTGAAACCACACAAAGTGATGCAAATATTGGATTCCCTCTGGCCCTCTGCCTGGTAATTCACCTTCCTTGGAAAACACAAGACTCAAAATACTTCATACAATCATTTTTGTACACTGAAAACTTAGAATAGACAACATATACATCTGAAGTCTGGTAATTCCTAATAATTTAGAAGTGTTTTTTGGCACATTAGACTGTAATGCAGTAATATTTTCATACAAACACACAAAATTAGGCAGGATGTAAAAATATGAAGCCTTATTAATTGAATTTTTCTTCTCAAGCCGAAGAGAATTTAAATGTTAAATTCACAGTGATATGATTTCCAATCACATGTAAAAATGAAGTTACTCAGTGATACCTGAAGCTGTTAGATGACATACAAATAAAAGCCTTCAAGCAATGACAAAGTTTAAAGCAAATTTTCCAAAATAGAAATATACTAGTAATGTTCTATCTTCCTAAAATTTATTGCTTTAGAGTGAGACATATATAAAATATCTGAAAATAATTTTTTAAGAAGCATTCAATCTTCAATTTATGTCAGTTTTAGACAAAGAACTGTAAATTTGGAAAAAGGAATACTATGTTCCCAGCAATTAGAGATTTTACAAACTAAACCAAACTTTTTGTCATTTTACATTCCATGATCTTAAGAATACAATGCATATAATTATACTTAACTGGTAATTGAGGTAAATCATATAGTTACATTTTAAAGAGAGAGCCGAATAAAAATAACTTAGAAAATCATAAAACAGGTGCAGTTATTAAAACTCGAAGCATGAATTAGTTATTCATGGAATAGCTTTAAATTCAAGAACTATCATATTCTAAAGTGTTTAAATATGAGAAAGACATAAGGCTATGATTCACTGACCAAAAAATCAGTCACTGAATCATAATACACACACTTCAACAAAGTGGCAAATTATATATTTCAAATCACTTTTGCTCAACAAAATCAATCACATGCATTTCAGACTCATTAATTAGTCTCAAGGGCTAGAAGCATTATATAGAAGCATTATATACAGAAGAAATAACTATACATTCTGTCAGCAACAATATATTTGAAAAGTTGGTCATGTTTTTAGGTATGAGACAAATGAGCATTTTACAGCCTTTAAACCACATCACAATAATATTCCCCTAGATTATTAAAGCCAGCAAACGCAAAATAAACCACAGCAAATCTGTTATAAGACATCACTGTACGAAATCTCAGGTCATTACTGATTTTTTCTGAAGCCTGCAATAAAGAAGGAAGGAAAAGGAGAGAGGCAGGGCATGAACTGCCCTTGATACTCAAGAGTTACACTCAATTTAGCTGAATTACAAGCTGTGAATTATTCTTTGTGGCTGTAGTCAAAATGAACAGGGATGGAGCTAGAAACATAATTAATATTTGACTCTATAATGAATTTTAGAATAAAATAGAATTATGTGTCTTGAGAAATTGAAAATTAATTACAGTAGTGGTGGTTAAGAAAAGCATTCTACTGCAACTCCTACATCTCCTGCAATCCATGATTTAAATATTTTACACCGCACCTGATATACAACCTTCTTCATATGTCCAGCTTTTATTAAAAGAGGATCTGCAGACCTGTGCTTCTTGAAATAACATATTCATTTTTCTATCAGCTATGGGAACCAGAAACATTGTTATAAAAATTAAATTTAAAAAAATATTTCCATTTTGAAAATAACTGGTACTAAAAAAAATTGCAAAGGCACCAAATCTATGGTGCTAAACTGAAGTTCTGCAGCACACAGTTTTAGTGCAATAAATTAATGATTTCTCCTGAAAATACTTCAGGCATTATGTGCTGAGTTAAAAATACATTAGCATGGTTTCCTTCTATCCAACAAATATCAATTAAGAATGCAGCAAACACTTTCAAGAAAGAATGGGGGTTTTGCTGTAGCAGTATTCGAAATCTTTTCTTCTAACCTTTCCTAAAATACAGTTTGATACATTAAAAGGTACAGTAAAATTCATTTGGGGAGTTTTACAGTCAGATGCCTCATCACTGGATCTGTTCAAGGCCACTGTGGATGGGGATCTGAGTAACCTGTTCTAGTGGAAGGTGTCCCTGACAACAGCAGAGGGGTTAGAACTAAATGCTCCATAAGGTCCCTTCTAACTCAAACCGTTCTGAGTTTTAAAATGGTTTTTCTCTGAGCTTTAAAGTCTGAAGCTGCTTCAATTACCATTTATCTCATTTATTTCAAGATGTCTTCAATTACCTACTCTGGCTGCTTCCATTAGGTTAACAGGCACATAATTAATCCAAAGTGCTAAAAGGGGTGTGAACACTGTTAAGAAAGCAGTTTTATTTAGTCGCAGCAGCACAAGCTGGAATTTGTGTGATTATAATGAACAACCTCTCCCAAACATCACTCTCAAATGCAGAAGCCACTGACAGCACATACGAAATTCACAACCTATGAGCTTCCATTACACTTCTTGATATGAAATGATCTGAAACTCATAAACACTGAATAATTTCTGTTGGAAGGAAACCAGTCCAGCCTAAGCCCCTGACTTGAAAAGACAGGCAGCTTTGTCATGGCCTTGAGAATTACCCTTGCTGCAACTTCTATTCATTGCCTGTTATTTTGTCCAAGAGTATGAAGAATGTGTGTTTATCCATTCTAACTCATGGAAAGTAGTTGAGACAGCAACAAGACGCCTGACATCCAGTTCTCTTCTTCCTACTGCAGATGTTCTTTCCACCTCTTTCCAGGATGCTGCCTGTACATCTGCTGTCCATCTCACAGCGTTGCACAGGGATGCTGCCCCAGATGCTGGACTCACATGAGCCCTTGCCTCATAAGGTTTCTGTCAGCCCATTCCTGCAGGTTGTTGAAGATCCTGTGATTGCAGCTCTGTATTACCCTAGCTATCTCATCTGCAAACTTATGTCAGTAAATCCACCCACCCCTGCATCAGAGACAGGTATGTGCACACAAATCTTTGAAGCTACGAACTGGAACCAAGAGGACTGGTAGAGGGAAATAAAAAATGTTTGCTTGGAGATAAGTGATCCAAAACTAACAAACAAGTGAAGAACTCTGCTTGGAGATCAGCACCCCAAGTAACATAATGAAGTGACGACCATCAGTGAATGAAAGTGGCAATGACTGAGTGAAGTTATTTAAGGTCACATAAGAAACATCTTAGAGGGCAATATGTGTAATATATAGTGCAGGATGCTGGCTATGTGAAGTTAGTACAGACGAGCAGACTTTGGGAAGAGCCTCCAAGGACCCTGGAGATCGAGTTACCAGTAAGATGAACTGTTGTTCAGAAGTTCTGCAGCCTCTATCCTTGTCCCCAGACCCAGGATGAAGTAAAGTACTCTGAATTTAAAGACAGACAGCAGGACTTCAACTTACCACTTTGGGCTGGAAGGGACCATGCCATGAGCAGGGACACCTTCCATTAAATCAGGTTGCTGAGGTCCCTGTTCAACCTGGTCTTGAACAGTTCCAGGGATGGGGCATCCACAAATTTTTTGAGAAACCTGTTCCAGTGTCTCACTACCCTGTGAGTAAAGAACTTGCTAATCTCTAACAAAAATATCTCCGCTTTTAGTTTAAAACCATTTCCCCTTGTCCTATCACTACCTGTGTAAAAAGTCACCCTACCTCTTTTATATAAGCCCCCTTTCATTACTGGAAGGTACTATAAAGTCTCCTCAGAGTATTTGCTTCTCCAGGTTGAACCTGTCTCCAGTAGAGATGCTCCAGCCCTCTGATCAACTCTGTGGCCTCCTCTGGACCCCCAGCAACATGTTCACATCTTTCTGGGGCTGAGAACTCCAGAGCCACATGCAGCACTGAAGGTGGGGCGTTACAAGGCAAAGAGGAGAGGCAGAATCACTGCCCACACCCTGATGGCCACTCCTCTTTTGGTGCTGACCCAGAATGTGGTTGGCCTTCAGGGCAAACAGTGGTATCAGTGGTACTGGTGGATGAGCAGCAAAATCACAGATGAAGCATCAGAAAAGCCTCAGCAGACTCTCCAGAGAATCTTGGATAGAAGCCCCTGATAAACTATGTTACTATCAACACTAAATGGATATTGAGTCAGACATTTAGGAAGTCATGTAAAAAACCCACACAATAATATCAATGCACTTAAATTAATTATTCCTCCAGAAATCAATTCTAGTCTAGGGCCTCACTGACACATAAGCTTTTCTCAGGAGTACTTCAAAATTAGCCAAGGGATTCAATGTTTTGGCACCTTTCCAGATTCTGGTCCTTACACTGCTCTGTTCTTCTGAGAGTGCATGTTAAGAATCAATTCCTTCTCTTTCCAGACAGCCTGACAGTATTCCAACACAATCCTTGCTTAAAAGGTTTCCTTGCATACAGGGTGATAACCTGATCAGCATTTCCTATAGCACCATGCAATTCTTACAGGAATGGCCACTTCAAAGGAACACACTTGTCAATCTGTGCTTTAACATACCTGAATGCAGTCACCTCTGTTCAGAAGGTACAAACGCTAGCAGGCCATGTTTCTAAAAGAAACAGATTGTTTTCTGAGGTGAGATCTGTCTTCCCTCACCCTCACCCTTGCTGGCATCCGCAGGGAAGAAATACAAGAAGAAAATACAGATAGGTCACAAGTAAGCTTCTGAGTTCAGACCATGTTCTTAATCTGGATGATTACATGATCCAGATTCTAGGCGAGGTAGACCATCCTCACAGCACAGTCCAGCTAAATGCTCCTACAGCACCATTCATATATTTGGCTCGTTATCCTGCAAGGATGAACAGCAGGTATTTCTGCCCAGCTGTCACAGTGTTGTATCCCATAAATCAAGGTGCACCAAAACTGTGTGGGAGCTTCTACAAAATAGAATCTTGGATGAAGGAGTAAAAAAATGAGCTAAATAAACATATATTATGATACTTCAGTTGCAGGGTTAGTAGTTTAAGTTTAGATCCAACCAAGTTGAGGATGAACTGATTCAAAACTTGTCAAGTTGTTCCTTTTACCAGGAAAAGTAAAGAAAAGCTGCTCCTAATGAGATCCAGCCCCACTGAACCTTACTCATTCATG
The DNA here is from genome assembly GCF_049639895.1 of Pseudopodoces humilis. Lineage (NCBI taxonomy): Eukaryota > Metazoa > Chordata > Aves > Passeriformes > Paridae > Pseudopodoces > Pseudopodoces humilis. Next base: position 127,728,156 of record NC_142200.1, read on the forward strand.
TTACACTTAATTTTAAAAGCCATGTTCTAATACCTAGAAAAATAGTTTATAATTTGGACAAAATATTTATATTTATATTTCGCACTCAAACATATAATTTCCTGTCCAAATGTGCAAATATTTTGAGAAAAAAATTGCCATAAAATTCAAATTAGCAAGAACTCAGGATACAGGGGCTATGCTTAAGCCAGTAAATTACACAGTGCCAGGGAATGCTTCCAAGTACTAGTAACTGGTCATCATATTAAAATCGTATTGCATCACTGAAACTGTCTTGGAAACAGTTTGACCCAAGTTAACTAATATTCTAGCAGCGAAGACTATTCAGACACAGTCTAGGAGTTAGAAAAGGCTAGGAGTCAGCTTGGATGTTTCCAGTGGACAGTTGGATATGGCCACCCTGCTCAGAAAGGTACAACTCTTTAAAGGTAGGAGCACTGACCACTCTGCTGCCAGCTGGCCTCAGCACAAAGAACAGTCCAAGGCACAGCTTGCCTACTACACAGGCACAGCCAAGGAATATAAACCAGTGAAGCAGTGATGAATGCAGTCTTATCTCACCCATGCTAAGGGGTCAGAGGACTCTTGAGTAATTTTTCATGTTCAGCACACTTCTGGTAATCTTACAGGACAATTACCAGTGCCTGTAGGAGTACTTTGCAGAAACCAGAAGGAAAACCCATTATGGAATCTCTGATATAACCACAGTGGATTAGACAGGAGAAATTTACACTACTTTGGTACACAGCACCACGCATTTAGTTTATGCAAGATCCACAATTCAGGTTGTGAATCAAACAATCAAAGAAGCAGAAAGTGCACCAAGCTCACATGGCTTCTGAAGCAGCCCAGCATGAAGTCCCAGCTCAGCAATCAGCATTACAGAGCAAAGAGCTTTTATTTCCTTCTCTTTTTATCTCCTCAGCTCTGGCACTTGGATTTAAGGAAAAAGAAATCGACAGGGAAAGGAAGAACAAAACCACAACGCCCAGGCAGAAAAGAGATAACACATAACACAGCTCTCTGAAGCAGACACGGAGTGTGGTACCCTTTGGTTTGGGTCCTGTCTCATTACCCAGTAATTAGCAATCCTGCCTCTACTACAATGTGGATCTGCACTTTGGAGAATGCCTGCAAAATTTTAAAGGACCCACCTGTTTCACAGGGTAAGAGTACAGGCAGGCAAAGTCAGAAGGAGCAAAAGAAAATCTGCACAGGCATGCACACTGAGAGAAGATTACTACCTAGACAAAAGAGTCACAACAAAGGCATGCTGTTCAGTGTTACTGGCAATAAACAGCCTCCCATTGGGGCATGGCTGCTGGCTACATCCTGACTTCATCTGTCCCCTACAATGTCAATTCTTGCAAAGACCTGACTGTATAAATTACCTTCCCAGATGCTGTGGTGGCAAACAAAACTAATGCAAATACTATTTTTGGAAACAGTGTATTTTTCAGAAAAAAATCAGCTCAGGATGGGGTGAAGAATTAGCTGAGGAGGGAATAAATGACATTTCAAGTTGATGTTACTGAACAATCAATTATTTTTACTTTTCACCCTTTAATTGCTCCTTGTATAAGAACTATATAAAAGTAAAAATTTGCATTAAAGATCGCATTTTCAGTTTAATATGAGATAAAAAAAATTAGGCTGCGAAATAATTGGGAGTTGAGACAGAACCCTGCTTTGAACTAAAAATTTCCAGAAAAGAAAAAACAAAAAATGGCAATAAATTATTCTTTATTAGAACAAAGAATAGTTAATAGTGAAAAGCCAGAGGGCTGTAGAGTTGCACTGCTGTTGTTATAACATACTCTTTAATGATCTAGAAGATTAATTAGACATGGCAAAATTGGCTAACCAATTATTTAAGATGGAAAGACTCTGATGCATTTCAGCAGAATTTAAATAAACAAAACCAGGTAAACTCACTGGCAAGTTAGAATTAATACAATTAATAACTTTCATGGTGGTACAAGTCATGATAAACCAAACAGGTTTTGCACAGGTTCTGTGTGGTTCCCTAAAAAAAGTCAAGAACTGACTCAGAAAGCACCATGAGAGCATCCACTCAGTGCCTAGCAACAGTTTGGAAAGCCTAGAAAATGTTTAGTCACATTCATACAACAGGATACGGAAGGAGGACACAGAGTTTAAGATTTGCCTTTCCAGTAAAGCACTGAATTTGGTTAACTTCCTTCAAAGAAACCTTTCAGAGGAAAGTAATAATGCTAAAAGCATAAAAGCAGCATACGACTACTGGGATTTTCTGATGAGTCTCTCATGCAAGACCCTTTCTTTTTATCAATGCAGTATGTCTTCCAAGAACCATGTCCTCCTTTCCTGGGACCCTGCCTCTCCCTGAGCTGTGTGAGCACAAATCTTTGTATCCAGTAAGTATGATAAAAGGATAAAGTTTTCTCTATGAAAGAACTAGATTTTTTTCTCTTGTGAATATGTTCCAAGGAAAAAATAAAATTCCCTGGAGGCATACAGCTTTCCGAGCGAGCTTTCTCTGGCTGAGACTGTAGGGTCTCCCAGAACCCTTTCATTATGATGAACAGGGGAAGAAAGTGTGGTTCACAAAGGCTTAACATAACCCAAGCAGCTTCAAAGAACAGGTCTAACACTCAACATCACAGTCTGTGGGTAGACTGCAAGCAAAATAGCACAGGAGAAACTCCATGACAGGATAGGATTCCCACTGTCAAGCTGTCTCCTTATCCTATCTTTCATGACTGCAGGCACCACTTGTAAACTTCAAACTGATAGATTACATCCTAAATGAGGTCAAAAGAAGCACAGAACAATTAGTGGTATTAGTGTGGCACTGCCCTCTGAGCCATTAATCTTAGAGCAGGGGCAACACTCAACAATATTGAAAAAAACACATATTTCAAATCCCTCCTGTATATAGTCGAATTCTGAAATCCACTAACATGAGATATTAGTAAACTGAACAGTTGTGTAAAATTATAAAGAAGACTTGATATTTACATCAATTGAAATAGCATTCATAGCTGTATTTGCCTGATTAGAGTCACGAGGGCACTAATTCTTATCCTGAAAAACAGAAGCTGATTGCCAGCTGGGATTATGAAAGAATTCCATCTCTTTCCTCTGCCTCACAGGCTACCAGAGTACATCTGCTGGGTACTGATTATCTTTCTAGAAAACATTGTAAGAAAGAATAATTTAATTTATCATCATTGTATAAATCAAGTTGGTTGAGCCAATGATCTTTCATTATGATATGATTAATCTGCTGGATAATCCAATACTGCAGACAATGGATAAAATAATCGTAGATGCTTTCGTTTGTTCTTCTTTCACCTCCTCTCAGCCTCACCTAGAACAGTTCAAAAGGTAAAAGCCATGTCTTCATTTTAACAAATTCTTTACTGTGTCAGCTACAGACAGTCTGATACATTTTTTCTGATAGAAAAATTGCAAAAATCTATTCTAGGTCAATGACTTCCACTGTCAGTGAAGTTCAAAGTGTTCAGAAGGCTCAAAGGAGAAAAATAAATCACTAAGTATTGGTATTATGGAAGGTCTCTGAAGAGGTATTGACTGCATTTATCGCAAAAAATTAAGAAGAGGCTTTAATGCCATTCTATTCATGAGTGTCCTTTCTGGACTGATCTCACATAATAAACCCTGTTATAAAAACCAGCATGCACTTTGACTAGATTAAGGACAAAACGACTTCAGATACATAATGCTGTGGGATATAAGCGTGAATTAATGCCAGTGAAAGACACACAAATCTCTGTGCGTACAGGACACCAGGCAGAAGAAAGGCACAGGTTTTGTATGCTATAATCACAAAGAGAACTATGCTTATTAAAGCAGTTCTATAAACCCCATCAAGCTGACCCTACTGAAGAGCAGGTACGTAAGTGCGAACGTGATTCCTCCTGTGAAGGAGGGATCCATGGAGCTGCCTTGTCTTGGATTAGGTGAGGTGTGCTTGTACACTGCCTACCCACTGGCAGCTCGGCTGGGACATCCTCTGCAGGGAAGGCAGGAGGGCTTTATAGAGCAGTAACCCCTTCCCCTGCTCCTGCCTCCTGCAGTGACACAGATCATTAACGGCAGCTGCCATGGGAATGGTGCGCTCCAAGGGCAGGAGCACTGCTCCCTGCACTGCTCTCTGCACTGCCAACAGGCAGCAGCTGACAGCTGGGGGCAAGAAAGGCATTTTGCCCCAGCAGACCCTCCCATGTTGTCCCTAACGTTTTGGAGCAGTTCAAGTGCAGAGGCTGCCACTGCCAAAGAGGGTGGAGATGAGGGATTCTCCATTCTAGCTGTAACGCAGCAGGAAAGACGAACTGTCAGAAACCAATTGTTCTCTCCATAAAACAAGCAGCAGGCAGGGCTATTTTGTCACATATCAAAAGAAAAACAGTCATGAATTAAAAATACCTTATTTCCTTTCATATCCAAATTCACCAATATTAGCTCTCAGTTTCTTTACAAGCAAATGTTCAAACCTGTATTGAAGCCAAAACGTCAAGCATCCTGAAATATCTGTCTCCAAAAAGAGCTTTCTGGAACCATTTTTCATTTTGTGCAACTAAAACCAATGTAGAGCATCAGGCAACAAAACCAGGACTGGACCAGAAGCTAAGAAGGAGCCTGTGCCACACAAGGCTTGGCTACCTTGTCAAGTCTCACTCAAGTCTCACTCCAACCTACAACAAACCAGGGAAAAAATGATGCATTTCTCAGCTGGCTTGCATAAAGCAGAAAGTAGTCTTTCTGAGCATTTCTTTTCCATGAACTTTAAAATGAAAAAAAAAAATTAAGGAAGTTGCACCAAATTCTACCCACTTCTTTTTTCTAATTAAATATACATATTAGTAAGATACTGCCAACCACATGGTATGCTCTTTATGTATACATTATTAATATTTTAGTATTATTTTATATTGTAACTCATACAGTCTTTAAAATTAATTATTAACTGAATATTATTTTATGCTTTTTTGGTCTAGTTTTGACACTAACACACTGGGTCATTTTTTCCATGAAAACTCCGTATCTTAATCTTACAAGGAAAAACTCAAATATCTCTCTTTGATAAATGAGACCTGTCAGTAGCCAATGATCCCAGTGCACAGGATACACAGTATACTTGAAAATGTAAGCTCAACAACGAAGAAATACTTTTTTCAGCTCCTTATTTTGTTACAAGAGTCTAGACTGCAACCAAACTCAATGTAATTTATTTCCTGAGAGAAGACTGTGGGAGCTCTGTGTGAAAATCATTTTATGTTTTTTCCCCTCCATTATCTTCTCAAGGAAGCAAGCATTCTATTCTATAACTTATGCAGTAATAACCTGATTCTAAATGTATATAATACATACGTTTTATGTGGGCGCTTTCTTTTTCCCTTTTGAATTAGAACATCAAACACAGAATATACATAACATCTGCTCTGTGTACCGAAACACAGGAACACGTTATTCCCTGTCATCAGAATTTCATGTTTGAAGGTCCCAACTATAAAAAACCTAATAAAGTATATACTCATTTTCATAGTTTAGTCAGTAGGAACACTCACAGCATGTGTGAGTCTTTGCAGAAATAGTAATGGTGTAACTTCAAATGTAAATGTTACACATAAATATACTCACCTAATTACCTGCAATTACCCAACAGTTTCTAATTTTTTTTTTTTCCTAAATAACATCTCTCAAATAAAAGATTGATCAACCACCCCCAAGATTCTTTGCAGAATTCACATCCCAGTGCTATTCCTTAATGTCATGCAGGATCAGCTATGGAATTATAGTGGAAGTGTGCACACCAACATATAGCACCACCATCTGAGCAGCTTTGCATATACTACCACCCATAGTTCAGTCACGGCTCAAAAGTCAGCCGTGAACTCATTAATCAAAGAATTCAGTTGTACTCCCTAGAGAAGGTTTTGAAAGAGAACCAAAAGGTGACTACAGAATGGCTGCTGGTTTTACAATATGCCAAAGATATTTTTTTGATTTCTTTTGTAGTGTTGAATCTTTACTGAAATTAACAAGCTATTGAAAAAATATGTGACTGCACAGGGTTTTAAATAGCAAACCAGTTCTTTTCTAGGGAAACAATGTTCATTTTAATGACATTTTATACCTTTGCACTCACATTCACACAAGTTCAGAAGCTTACTTGCAGTATATGTTACATTTTCTAGCCTGTTCAATATTTTATGGATTTTTATAGGGACACCTTTCAATGAACCATAGTACAGGCTCAGAGAGAAACCCACAGCTGCTGATGGGAACTCAGTTAATTACTACTGGTTACTTTCCTCAATTTGGTAGCTGTTACCACTACTGCATCCGTCTCCTCTCCTCTGTGCTGAGGTGGGATCTGAGGGACTGGAGTGCTCATCTCCTCCTGCTCCAACCCTGGAGCATGAACATGGTCAGTGTCCCCATGGGTGGAGCAAGGAAATGGTCACCGGCAGCAGTTTCCATCTGACCAACACCCACGACCTTCATCTTTCCAACTAATACAAACAGCTTGAAGCACATGAACATCTAGACTAGTCATCAAGAGCACAGTCATCATCTGCCTGCAATTTCAGCTTCTCTTGGTGGTAATATTTTAAAAGTCTCAGCCAAAACAAAGCTGTAATACTGTATTTGATCCCTCTCTTGGGATCAAAGGAGAGAAGACGCAGAGGCAAAACCCTCTGATTCTACCTGGGCAAACTGAAAAGCCTATGAAGGAAGCCAGGTAATCTTAATATTAAATTAAAATTTCTTTTTTCCTTCTAAAATACTCACCTGACTTTTTCTTTGGTGTTTCTAAGAACAGTTGCAGCAAAATTTTGTGTAACACCAACCAGACTGATGCCATCAACTTCCACAATTTGGTCATTCACTTGGATCCTTTAAGGGGAAAACACAAATGCATAAATAATTATATGAATTCTTGTGAATTTCCAGCCAAACTTAGCATAGAGATCTTTCTAGCTTGACTTTAAACAAAAGCTCAGTCATAAAATGGTTGAGGTAAATAAAAAATTACATCATTTATTGCACAAAGACATCTCATAAATCCAGCTTCAAAGTTACCATTACAGTTAATATCATCAATTAATTATCCCGTCTCTTTCCTTGTATAGAAATACAGCAATGCAAACTCTTGAATTTGTCATATGAATTAAATTAAATAAGATACTTGAACAGCTCTTATATCATTCTTTCCTAAGCCAATCTTGAAAAACAGCGTAAGACATAGCTCTGGCATTTCATACTAATGGAAAAAAAAGGTAGTATTTAACTAAAACAACCTGCTCATCTGTGGAGAAAAAAAACTTATGTATCAGATCCAACTGTGACATATTCTCTTAAGATATTTCATCTAACTTGTTCCAGAAAGATGAATTCCTAGTGTTGTTGTGATCTTGCTGCACACAATCACAAAACCTTCGGCTGTTTTAATGAGGACTCTCTTTATGAAACCAAACAACTATTTACAGCTGATACACTGTTTAATGCAGAAAAAGTTAAGACAGAATTAAAGCCATACTGCTTTTATCTAAAGCAAGCACTGCTACAAAATCCCTACAGCAGGTGCTGGACTCTTCTGGATTACAAATCCCTGGAAGATGACTGCTATACTACTCTTCAGAAACGCACAATCTCTGATAGTTTCAAAATAAAAACCACACACATCCACAACTAGTCAAAGGGAGCAATCTTCACATATTTACATGGATTCTATTGATCCAAACTACAGAGTTTACAAAGCAACCAAGAAACAGCTACGAAAAATATCCTGTTTAAATGATATGAAAATACCTAAATTGATGTATTTAACATCTTAGGATATATTAGTGATAAGACTTCTTTTCAAAGAACAACAGAGGCTTCAACAGAATGCTGAAGCATTATGACCTGGAGCACTAATTTCTCTGTCAAGTCTGAGGAAAGGCTTTGCAGTTTTACATGTGTTCAAGCGGCATCTTCCGTTCCTTGGATTCCAGTGGTGAGTAAGAAATACAGTACTTATTCTTTGGCAGCTTCCCAGCACAGAATGTCACAGTGCTCTGGGCAGGATCTCCCTTGAAAAAGGCAGCCTATAAACTCCTATTTTGAAAATCGTATTAGGCAATTTAATCTCAGAATTTTATTTCAATTTTTACTGAATCATTTGAAAAGCACAGCAATCACATTAATACTTATTTAATTTTGACTTCATTTTTTTTAAATTTTAGCAAACAGAGGGTGCAGTCAGATGGCCACAGGAGCTCCTGGAAAAGAACTTTTAAGAAGCTGGTGCCTACTAAATGGGAAACTGTCAGCCTCTTGGCTGAAAATGGTGGAATAACAGATTCCTTTTAGATGCAACAGCACCATACATCATCACACAGTGGACTAGCAGTGTTCATACAGATACGTAGGTACAGTATTTCAGGTGATGAAAACATCATGTTAGAGAACTGTTGCCTGAAACTTCCTAAGTGGCTCCATCTTCATTCAGTCTAATTCTATTTGTCCTCTAGGCATATTTTGAACCTCCTTTCTTGTTTGTATAGCTCCTAAATTAACTTCCAACTCTTACTTTTACAGTTGCTGTTCTCCAAAACTCCTTTTTTTCTATATACACATATATTATAATTATATATGAACATACATACATATCATGATACAAAGGGCAGACTTCCTCTCAGAGCCCATTCCTCCGTCTCTCAAATCTAACTTTAAACATGAATGAAAAATTAGGCTCAGGCTTGCCAAAGCCTGAATTATTGACATTTTATTGCTTTTATCATTAATAAAATTGGTAATTCTTCTGACAATTATTTTCTAATGCTCATGACTTTAAACTCTGCGTGCAGATTACAATGAAGTAGCAACTACAGAAGCAAACCAACTAAAGTTGAACAAATTACTTGCACAATTGCTCTGTATGATGGACTGGAAAATTTAATCTGTGCAGAGACAACTTCTGGAGTTCAAGTTAAGAACTACGTAATGTTTCAAAACTGTTGCTCCCAATGTTATCAAAATACTTTAAAAAGTGAATGACTCATCATCACAATATTTTGAAAGAAGCCGCTATGGATTGATTGATCCAGGAAAATATTTTATTTTTCATATTCAGTCTAGTGACTGATTTAAGATTTTTCACACTAATAATAACCTCTCCTAATACTTATCAACATGTTTGCCTATGGATTCATCTTTAAGCACCCTCCTTGGTTAAATATTGGCACACAAAACCTTTGAATGGGACAACTAAATGCTACCTCTGTTTGTCTACAACGACATGAATCAAGCCAGTGGTGTTAAATCACTGAGAAACCTCTTTGAACAGGATTTTGTATTTCCATGGGAGACAAGTACTTTGTATCATAATTTGATAGGTCTTTCAATAAAAAAAGTCTAACAGCTATACTACAGATACTGTAACCTTTTAAATTGTAGCTTCAGAAGAAGCTGGTTCAAGATTGCTATGCGATTCTTCAGAGTATCTGATGCAACTGTTGAAATAGTTCTATTTTCTGGTAAGAGACTTTGTTTTTCTATCAGTGTTAATGATTAAGTAGGCTTTTCATAAAGATGAAGTTAACAGGACCCTTTACAGTTGATGCACTTTATTATGCAGAACTGTCTGGTCCTGACTGAGAGGATTATATACCCCTCTCCCAAGTGAATGATCAGTCAGGCTCTCAAAGAGAAAATCAGAGTCCTATTTCTCAGCTGACTGAACATTCTGCTGTTGAAAACCAACACAAATATTAGAATGGTCAAAGAACGATATTATTTTTTCTCAGCTGACAAGTTCCTTTCAGATGCCATCTAGGGAAATGAAAGAAGAGACTTGTGATGGAACATTAACTTCTATAGCCCACTCAAACATGTGAATAATGAGATGAAAAGAAATTACAGATCATGACAGAGCAGCAGTGAGTGACTGATTTTCAACCAGAGAATTTCACAAATACCAGTCGTGAGCTTAATGCCTTCTAGCTGAGGTCAAGCATATCCTTCAGAAAAACATTCACTTAAATTTAAAGTAATGGATAAAGTCATGACACCTTGAAGTGTCAGCTTCTTCACGTCCTTTCATAATTTTTAAGCCTATGATAAATCAGTACTTGGCCTTCAATTTGATATCTTATTGCCAAGATCTGTAAAGATACCAAGCTCTATCTAGAAGACTATATACTTCAGTAATTTCAGAGCAATGTTACTAAACTTTGCAATCCCCTGACTTCTAGTCTTTTTAAATTTTTGTGGGATTCCCACACCAAACAACTTTTTGCCTGACTGAAAAGTTAGAGGTGTTCAACAAGGAACATGTTACTGCAATATATTTTTAGAAGACAGCATCAATGTCTTAAGAGTTTATTCCCATTCTTATTTATAAACAATATTTTCATATTTACTAATATAACAATACATTAATGGTTAAAATCAGAAAAAGAGAATGCAGATAAGTTGATTCAATTGCTTGCATACCAGAGAAGTAATATTTTATTGGCATGAAAATGTACAAAGTTAAGCACTGGGACAAAATGAAAAATTGTACAGATTGGAAGATATTTAAGAATCCCTTTCACTATTAAATGATTACATAATGAAGTTTTTTTCTATCTTCTAATGAAAAGAAGTTGGTTTGGTTTTGGCAGGTATTGTATAATACACAGATTGGCAGGTGTTGTATAATACACAGATAACTGTGCCTCTTGTGATAGGAAATATTTTATGTTGAAAAGGAATTCTTTATCCTTGATAGCAGATCTGACCATTAAAAAGTGAATTCAACTTGTAAACACCCCCTTAAGTACAGACAGAGTTCTCTTGCCCTCTTTGGTTTCCGGCTTTTGACAAGGTAACAAGCTCTGTCTTGGCCTCCTTCCCCCCTCCAGGCCGACAAGGCCGCAGGGAGGGAGGGGGGAGAGAAGCAGAGTCGGTCAGCTGAGCTTGGTTTTCAGTTTCTGCTGCGGGACTGAAACCTGACACTATGAACTCTTGCAGCTTTTTAAAGCTTTTAATTCTTTTACTACTTGGATAAGTGAACAGATTACTCCTTTTTCTCAGAAAAGACAGAACGAGAGAGACAATCAACATGCGAAAGACATCATAGAACCACTAAAAACAGTGAGGAAAAGAGTTAAGGTTAAATAAGAAAGAGGGAATAAGAAGATGCTTACAGCTGAAATATCTTTCTGTTAAAGCTATGGAGATGAACAATAGTAGTTTAAAAGACTCCTTTAATTCATGACTAGAGTATGAGAGGAATAGAGTGTTCAAAGTGGGGACTTTTGAGAAAAGAGAGAGTAGTTGTGATACTGTGGGTTGCTGGAAATGAGTAAAGTGAAGATTTTGAAGCCTTGGAGAGGCAAGGAGAAAGCTGTTTTCCAGAAAGGCTCACAGAGACAGATGAAGAAGACTTCTGCCTTTGAATAACTCATCCTTAACATAGTATCCCTAGACTCATTTGACCCATGCACACCTCGGAGTGATGTGGAATAGGAGGAGTGAACTCTAAAAACTCCATAGATCGGCAGAAAGAGACTCCTGTTTCTCTACAAAGACTGAAAGAAAGACTCTAGCAAAAATTGAAACTGTTTTTGACCACCAAAGTTCTAAAGATTTTTTTGTCTCTATGTTATCATGTGTACAAAAGAATAGTTAAATGGTGAGAGATAAAAGGGTTTTCTGGAAGTTTATTCTAGTGTTCTTATTCTTGTAGTTTGTTAATAAACTGTTTCTATTCCTTTTAAGTTTTAAGCCCGTTTTGTTCTTGTTCAAATCCATATCTCACAGAAAAAAAAATAGTAGTTTTTTAGTTACTGGTTTTAAACCACGACACCTGTGCATACCAAATAAGCAATTCTAGAAGCAAGCAGGTTTTTTATGAGCATCACAGAAGACTATACACACCATTTCTTTAGTGGGCAAGATTTATGGTACAGCTTCCTACTCCAACTAATTAATGTACTTTCAGTGCTGTAGGTATGAAAACTGAACTCTGGAACAGAAGACTATCCAAAATAAGAAATATAAAGTAACAGTCTGTAATAGTGAAGTTGAAAGGAGTGTATTTAGTAAAAATTTTTATGTTCAGATACTCAAATTATTTGCTTAATCACAGAAAAATCAAGGTCGGAAAAGATCTTCCAAGACGAAGACCAGTTCAGCCATCAACTAAGCAACTCAATCACTCCTAAACCACATCCCAAGTGCCACATCCAGATGCCTCTTCAACACTTCCAGAGACAGCGACTCCACCATCTTTCTGGGCATCTTATTCCAATGTCTTTTTCAGTGAGAAAAAGCTCTAAGATTTGATCTGAACCTCACCTGACACAAGTTAAGGCCATTTCCTCTCATCCTTTCACTTGAGAAATGTCAGAAGAGACTGACCCCCACCTGGTTACACCCTCCTTTCAGGTGGCTGTAGAGAGTGACACAGTGTCCCCAGCCTGCTTTTATCCAGGTTAAACACCCCCAGCTCCCTCAACTGCTCCTCATAAGACTTGTGCTCCACACCCTTCACCAGCTTTGTACCCCTTCTCTAGTCATGCTCCAGAACCTCAGTGTCTTCCTTGTAGTGAGAAGGCCCAGGGCTGGACACAGGACTCAAGGTGTGGCCTCACCAGTGCCCAGTACAGGGTTTACAGTCACTGCGCTGGTCCTGCTGGCCTTGGATCTTGCGGATCCAAGCCATGATACCTTTGGCTTTCTTTGCCACCTGGGCACGCACTGGCTGGTGTCAACCAGCACTCCAAGTCCTTTTCTGCTGAGCAGCTCTCCAGCTGCCCCTCCCCAGGCCTGTAGCACGGCCTGGGGTTGCTGTGACCCAAGTGCAGGACCTGGCACTTTGCCTAACCAAACCTCGTGCTGTTATCCTCAGCCCATTGATCCAGCCTGTCAAGATATCTTTGTAAGGATATCAAATGTAGAGAGACCAAATAATAAAATGTTGAACAGAATTCTCTTTCTAGGCATTGCCTATCTAAAGCTGGCTTGAAGCCAATAGAACAGGTGGGAGCTCAACACCTTTATAATCTAAACTACCTTCAAAAGTGACAGAGTTTGGAATCAGCAGCCTTACTCATGCTGAAGCATCTGGGTTCTCAGTAGTCACAAATACATATATTTGGCAAATCTGTTGTTCTTCAATAGTTTAAACTCATGGTACCAATTTAGTATCTTCTCATAACCACATCAGGTATTTGGACCTTGCAATGAAGCTTACTAACTTTACAGCTTGGATTACAATTACATACATTAAACAAACCACTATTCCTTATTGAAAATCACAATTTATAGTGACTATTGCTGATAAAATTTCAAAATACAAAGTCTAGTTTACCTTCCATCTCTTTCTGCTGTCCCACCCTCTGTTACTGTTTTGACAAATATTCCCAGTTTTTCAAGGCCTGCATCAGCTCCAACTCCCATTCCAATAATGCTTATTCCAAGTCCATCTTCATCTGTGAAAAAGGCAAAAGAAAGCAGAAACTTTTTACATTCATCTGTACAGTTATTTGGTAGGTAAACATTCATGCTTTGGTTCCTCTTGGCTTTCTGTGTCAATAACACTAGTATTACAGAATCACTATGTTGGAAGAGACCATATTATTTTGCTGCCTTTTAAAAAAAATATTTGACTACTATTCTAATTATACACAAAAAGTATCCTTATGAGAAGCTTAGAACAACAGACAAAGATTTTTATTCCTCCAGTGAAGAATGAACATATCACATCAAACACTGTAAAATCATGTTAATGGAGTGTCACAAAAAAATTCTCTTAAGAAGGTAAAAACTGCTTATCTCTAAGTTGCTTCTTTAATTCCTCACTGAACAATTCCTGAAATCCAAAGAGCCAAGGTGACTACAACAAATGAATGGAATTTCAAGACAGGCTCTGTAGACATGTGCAGACTTCCTCAGACTTGTAGGTCAGTGTCACAGGAAGTGGAAATGGCACACAGACACAATACCTTTTTCTAGCTCAACTGGGAAGAGCTCCAGCTTTTCCACACGCTTCTCGAGTTCATATTCAGCTGATGCAGCCACTGGGTCAACTTCGTCATTTCTCCTGTCATAGTCTTCATTAGAGTATGTATTGAAAACCTGTGGAAACAGATAAGAAGTCATTCAGGTACCCACTCTAAAGACTTCCAAATTATTAAATTAGCTACTTCTTCTGTCCTGTGATGTTGCAAAGTTTGAAAAGGCTTTTAAAAGACTAATTTCTCAGGTTCATTCAAACTTCAGGTTTTTAAATTTGTGCTTTTTTATTCAAGGAAGCACAAGTACACTTGCAAAAGTCAACTGAGTGTTTCTATTGTTTTTGAATATAAATTCAAAAGGTGATTGTTAATGTCTACGTTGGTCTATGCATGTAAATAATTGGAATACTTAATTTAACTCATTAAAATTCACTATTAATGAACATTAACAGAGTCAAATACATTGAAATTGTAATTGTAATATTCTGTATAGTCTTTCTGCAGTAGTCTTTAGGCCTTGTGAAGTTCCAGTTCACATTCATCCAAACAAAGCTCGACCTGAAGATTACTAATCTACATTTACATCACCTATGGATATTATAGAGATTATATTCTGCATTACGTATCAACTTCTTTAGAACAGCAATATACACAGCCATGGGTATTCTTTTAAACTAATGAAGTTTACAGATTTATTTCATCTCTAAAGCAGTAATTTAACAGTGACTGCATTAACCTGATTATATTATTTATGCTACTTACTATCATATTTTCAACATGGTCTTTAATCAGTGATTATTCAGATCTTCAGAAACATTAGTCAGGAAAAGCATATTTTCGTATTTTAGAGATCAGAGTTTGCCAGCCTAATTCATTTAACTGTCTGCACTTAGCAGTAAGGAATATGTATTATTAGTGGTAGTAATTTTACTGAGCTTCAGTCCCACTGATAGATCATATTCATCACTTCAAATAAAGGAAAACAACTTTCCACATTTCCTCTTCCTCTTTTACAGACAAACAAAAGAAGATATCATTATGTAGCCATGCTTTCCTTTATCACTGCTCCTTTTACAATATGAAACACTGCATCCTGCTACATAGCTACACAAATATTACAAAGTTCTCCAGAAGCCTGCTCTTTTACAGCCCTGCCTGAAGGCTCTGTCACGATGTCCCTGGATGGAGCACACATGCCAGCTGGCTGCCCAGTGCAGTGACAGGAGCTCAGGGGCATTGCCACCTGAGGTCTCACCTGCCTGAGAAGCTGTTAGTACACATTCATTTATTTTAAATAGTAAATATACTGAAGTTGAAATACAAGAATACTTTAAAATACTATAATAAGTCTATTGACTACATTATGGCTACCACAAAGCTACCAAAAGCCCTCTCAGTTTTACATAAAGTAGTGGTTGAAACAGAAAAGACAGCAGTCACTCAGTGGGAATTTTAACTCTTGTATTTCACATCAGTGTGAAATATTTAATTTCCTCTTCCAAGAAGACTGAGATGATAAGCATTTTACAAGAATTCAGCAAGCCTATCTCATTTTGATTTTTAGTATTATGATGCAAGAAAAAGGCTGTTTTAACTATATTATGCTCCTAGAAAGCCTTCATAAATACATGCAAAGCCTAAGTAAAATAAAACATACTTAATGCTGTCCAGTGCTGCTGAACTTTTTATGCTGCTTTAGTATCTCTAAGATTGGTGAAAAGAAACTGATGCAGAAACAAGTTATGAGGAGAGATACAATTCAAGGCTACCATTTCTAGCCTGACTAAAGAATAGACAAAACCATCTCAAAGAGTCCACTCAACAGCAATGAAAAAGTGGTACATCCTCCCTGGCAGCTTCCCTTCTCTGTGACCTGGCGTCCAAGGCAGCAGTTTTTACCCACTAAGGGTTCCATGTTCAAACCCAACCTCATTCATGCTGACACCAACCAAAATAAGGATCAATCAATAGAGAGAGACCCAATTGAAACATTACTGAGCTAAGATGTGACCATAAATCTTTAGGGTTCAAACAGAGCAGACATGCAGGCAAGTACAGGTTAAAAACAACAGCGGTGAATTTAGCTTGAATTATCTCATGTATTAACATGATGAGAGAGACTCGTGCCTCAAATGTGAACAGAGATGAATTGCATCAACATCAAGGGAGATACTGCTTGCTGGAGACAAAGAACAGCTGAGAGAAAGGTGTAGGGGAAAATTATGTCACAAAATGAGCGTATTTATTTCTGGATTGCTTTTCATCATGTTAACTAGCACCATTCTTTTCCTTGTGTTTGATGACTGGCATGAGAATATTGCGGAAGCAGTTTTAGATTTGTTGCAAAATGACTGAATATGCTTGAGGATAATTTTCTTTGAAAGCATCAAATCATGTTGAATTTGGATTTGGGATGTCTTTCTTGCATCAGATTAGACAGAAGAGATGGCTTCTTGGATTGTGCTCACTGTTTTGGAGTATTTTGTTAATCCCACTTAAAGGAAACCGTATATACTGTTGGTGATGAAAAGTTATCATTATGTCTCCAAATATATTATGCCACTCTTACCTAGTACCTCACCTAAGCATTCACTCTGAGACTGTAGATCACTCATTGCACAAAGCTGTTTCCTAACTGGCATTTACTCACTGTCTTTTGTACACTGGCCATTAATTTTTCCCATTGCCTTCAACAAGGCAGTTGCCTCCCCCTGACTAGGGGAAGAAGAAGAAGAAGAGGAATATTCTTGTAAGTCATTTATCTCATTTTGTGCAATCACATTTCATGGTTGACTGATTCTATTAAATGAATCTCTTTGTTTTAAACTGAAGAAAATTTGTGCTTGGAAATTTTCTTTCTTTGTGAAACAGTCTATCCACCGGAGTAATGAACTGCTTGCTCAGTACAGTCATGAGAACTGTCACTCAAGATTTTACTGCACTAAAAATAAGATAAACATTTATAACTTCTTCCTCAAAGTATGGTTAACTTGATTTAAGTGAAACTATTTCATCACGTCTGTTGCTGTTGTGTTTCTCAGAGTGTGCGTGGGATTTCAGACTCATGGGAATTCTCCCATTCCCTGTCATTTGACAGATTTGGTTTTACCGCCACTCTGGCCAAGTACCCAGCACAGTAAAGCCACAATCATAGAATATGCTGAGTTGGAAGGAACCCACAAGGATCACAGAGTCCAACTCTGGGCTCTGTACAGGACTATCCGCAGGAGTCACATTATAAGCCATTACTTATAAAGCATTACTTAAAAAGCAAGCTCTTTTCATGAAAATCCAATATAGTATCTTAATGTCTGATTTTACAACTACAAGTTGTAAAAAAACTTACAGGAAACTTTAGGAAAAAAGAAGTTTTCATAGAATTCACTTGTGACATTTTCTAGGATTTACAACAGCACTTGTGGAAAGCAAAAAGCCAAGAGCGGTGACATGTTGAAACAAACCCTGAAGAACTGCTGTTAACAGAACATACTTCTGTGTTCTCTAAAGTGACATAAAAAGGGGTCATCAGTGATTCATCCAGCACCAATATAGTAACAAACTGTAACATCAAAGAAGCAGGTATAATTGTTAGGCACCCTGGGTGGCATCCCCAGGGAAATCATACATACGCACACAGATCATTTGCGTCTCTTTGGTAAAACACAAGCTAGGGAAGACATGTCACTAACTATAAAAATATGTTGCTGACTAATTCAGGAAAAAAAACCCTACATTTTTGTTTCAGTACTTCATCTTTAGGAGTAAGATCAGAAGGATGAAAACTGATTATTCTTGAAAAAAGGCACCTAAGTTTGGGGTGTTTTCCCACAGCTCTTAACTACCAATATTTTACAGAATTCAGCTAACAGTAACCAGTAGGTAGTGACAAGGAGTTTTTTAAAATTTTTTTCATCAAGACAGAATTGAGATAACTTTATAGAGTTACAAGGGCTATCCTCCCCATGGGCTAACCAGCTCGGTGCTACACAAACCACAATATTAGTGTTGCATACTATAAACTATGCAACTGTGCAATAAAAATTGTTGTATCTGATGTAAGGCTGAGAGAATTGGGGTTGTTCTACCTGGAAAAGAGAAAGCTTAGGGGTAACATAACTGTGGTCTCCAACACCTGAAGGGAGCCTACGAAAAGGATGGAGAGAGACTATTTACAAGAGCATGGAGTGACAGGACAATGGGGAATAGATTTAAACTGCAAGGGAGAAGATTTAGATTATCTATAATGAAACACTGAGGATAACCTCTCTGTGCTGAAGAAGCTAAATGAGGAGAAGAAATCACAATTTGCCCATTACCTTGTGCTTTAAAATCTTTCTACAGCATAGCTTCAGGGAGGAGAGGAAGCTCTGGCAATGTCTGAAATTGGTGACTATTTTTTTAAAAAGTTTTTTCTCTGCAAAGTGGTGCTTTGTCACAGTGAAAGGCAGTGAGTCAGTGAGGAGGCTTCCTCCAGCTTTCCTGGCTTCATGCTCCCCTAAAGCCTGTGTGGGCATCAGCCGTCACTAACGCCTCAGCAAGGAAGCATCCAGGAGACAAATCTTCCCAAGAGGCAATTGCAGGAATGAGACACAGATGGGAATTAGACACCAGCAATATTGAAAGAAACTGCGTGTCTAACATCAAATCCGTGCCTGGGGTTTCCCTCAGAAAGCTCTGTAGGAGAAAGATCTGTTTTAAGTGTCCTGAAACTCTGGCAAAAAGACCTGCACAGCAGATTTATGTTTCTAAAATCCTAAAAGTATCTGGGCCCTAGACTTCTCCATTCCAGAGAGACCTCTTCAGACATATGACAAGCCAGGAGCAGCTGCTGTGACACACAGACAAACTGTTCAATTTGTTGAGGCAAACTGGAAAATATTATCTGTGTGTACTCTTGTTTTAGACAAGTGGAACAAGTTATCAAGGTTTCTACCTGTTAGAACATCATGAAGACCAATTGTACTAGAAATCCACAGTGTCACTGTCCTGCAACAGTGCCAACACATCTCAATTTGGATCTATACACCTCTGTGCACTACAGCACATCCTCCTAAACCCAAACCATGCCACAGTGGTGTTTCCTGGTGGGAGACAACCATTAAAATGCATGGGCTAACCACACACGTTCAGTAGTCCTGTAACATGAGGGTGTGTTTGCTTCATGGTATAAGTAGTTAAAGAACCAGCCAGACTCCTCTGTTAGGCTTCTTTCACTGAAACTAGTATCTTAAATTTTATACACTGCAGCTTTGGGCTGAAACATGGAACCAAAATTGCCTAGGTGGTACTGCGCATGGATCATCCTCCCTGTCCCTGCTATCTGGATCACTTTTGGTGTGATTTTTTTAAAACACTTGTTTTCATTAAGTAGTTTCCTAGAAGCAGTGAAAATTATTGTTTATATCCACTTACTATTTATTCAGTGTGTAGCTGTTTTATTGCTGAAGTACTAGTTTTATTACAATTTACATTGCTACTTGTCTACGTAGCAGAAAAATACAAAATCACTGTAGCAGTAAATGAGATGCATGCCCCACATAAAAACCTCATGCTGCTACTCAGTTAAAACAGATCAGCGTAATTAGCAAGCAAAGGTAAGCCCTGTTACTGAAGAGTAAAACCTCAGGTCACATGGAACTTGTAGCTCTATTAGGGCTGCTGTGTGTCTGTTTTAGTAAGTGAGTAAAATAGCAAGGTGCACTGAGACCTAGAGTTGACAAAGATATACAAACAGACTTATCTGAATATTCCTGCTTGTTTGTTGTTTTTTTTTTTAAAATACAGTGACAAGTCACAATTCCATGAGGATTTTTCTTTCTCACTCTTTTTTTTGTCATAACCATTAATACAAATGGCAAGTCACAGTACTGTCCTGTTTTATATTAATTGTACAGGCTGAACAATTTTCACTCAATTCCCTTCGATGAGTTTTGCATACCTGGGTCTAAATCTTCTCTGATAGTGGATTGGTTTTTCTAAAGCAGCAGCTTGGATGCAACAGTGCAATGGGAGGTACAAATGACTGGTGAGGTGATTTACCTGAGTCTTACTGATCATATAACAATCCCAAGGAGACTTTTTCAGTGTTGTGTACTTCACATGTACACTTCATATATAATTCAGCCCTTTGCCTCATCCTGCCTTTTTTTTTAACTCTACTTAGCACTACTGTAACTTACCAACAAAAATGTACTTTGCAACTGCTGCTGTCTATTTGTGGTCCATTATCGACTATTTAGATATAGAGAATAAAAATCACGAAGACAAAAAAGCTTTCTATTTTTCACTACAGTAGTTTGACAGTTGCAGGGGAAAGAGCCCAGAGACAATCCTGCATTCCCATTAAGCTCAGGGTTCATCCAAAGGTCCCTCCTACTGGACTTTCACAGATCCTGGAGAGATCAGAGATGTGGGTACAGCAATTTAACACCTTAGCATTTACAGCAGCGTGGTACTGACCTACAAACCTGAATGTCTTTAGCTGACTTTTCCTGCTTCAGGGAAAAGTAAAAACATTTGCCTACACCTTGAGAATGTCTCTATCCAGCAGAATAAAGATGCAGTTACAACAAGAGCACTCCAATAGCCATGCTATACAAAAAAATAATAAAAATATGAACAAGTGTATTTAAGAAGAAAATTAATTTCCAATGATAGCAGATATATTTTATCACTCTTTTGGCAGTTCCTTCTATTGCCAAGGTAACAAACCAGCATGCTCAAGAATTCATGGTATCTTTGAACATTGAAATAAGCAGGCAAAAGAGAATGTTTGAAGTGAGCAGAATTTGACAAATTAATTAGATTACAGTACAGGCTCAAATCTCGAATCTGGTGTCCAAACAACTTTAAACAGATAGGAGAGCATGAATCAAAGTTCCAGTTTCTGTCCCTAGACATTTATTCCTGAATCTGCTGCAGTATTTCTTCCAGATCTTTTCACTGCTGCCAATCTACATCCTAACTGATGGTGCTGTTTTTCTTCTGCCTTTAAGTGTGACACATAAGCTAGCCAAGAGCAAATGCTGCTTTTGGTACCAATTAGTACAGACTGCCATACAGTAGCAAAGTCACCATGAATCAACGAATCAGTGTTTCTTCTCCCAGCAATCTCACTCTCCCTCAGCCTACAAGTCAAGAGGTCTAAATGCAGAGTAAAAATGACACAAATGTTCTCTGCCAGAGGCAAGAGATAAACAGAACACTTGAAACAAAATATTGACTATGCATACAACATTCTATTTAAAATAAATATCAGCAGAGATAAATTGTGTAACCTTCATGGTCACTAAAAATAACTCCACAAAAAATTTCATAAGCAATTGCTTTTCTTCACTTACAGATAATACAAATCATATATATATATAAACTATACAGAAATAATTAATTCAACCTGAGTTTTATTGTGAAATTATAATATTTTATAAACTGAACAAAAATAATACAATTCTCCTATATAAATCTATATATAAAAATCTTTTAAATGTACTATAAGTAGTACACATTGCTATCTATCTCTTTACCTGAAACAGAGAAGAAAGCAGAGGTAGAAGAAAAGAGCTAGGTGGAAACAGTCTGTCTTGGTGTCTGCTTTTCTCAATATTACATCATCAACACAAATCCTATTGGCTTTTTAAGGTTGCAAAATTGCAACTTCTCCAGGATTTTTTATGACTCTCTCACACACCTTGTCTAATTCCTAGGAGCTATGGCATTTGGTACTAATTGCCCAACTGTTAACACTCCTGCAGACACAGCAAAAGCTGCAAGGGCAAGGGAGAAGGATCTCCAATGACAGAAACCAATTTATAGCCTTGCCTCAGACCAAGGGATAAAAGGCAAATGTACCACCACACCAGCTCATAGCAAGAGCCCTTTTGAATCTCTAAAGGTGTCCCACTACCACTTTTCACAATATCTACATTCTTGTAAAAATCTCAAGAGAGTCTTGGATTTTTTATTTTTTTTTTATGGGAAGTTCTGGATGAATTCTTTAACTGAGATGAGATTACTAAACATAGTGCTTAAAATCTTCAGATGAGTGGGGGAAATTCTATTATATTCTACTAAGAAAAACATCAGGAGATGTAATAAACTTTTCTTTAAACATATACTACTATACAAATACACAGCTTATGAGTTAAAGAATAGCTAAGTATGATGTTCAGTATTAGACAGCCCTTCAGTCTTCTGTACAGGGTAAACATACTCAATTTCAGATGGAACATGTTACAGAGGGTTATCTCTTTAGTTTCTAGTACAAGCAGATATTCTTCTACAGTAACAGAAACACTTATGATTCTCTGGAATCTAAAGCCTTTAGTAGCCTATTGCTACATTCACATTAACATCACCATGCAGTGATGTAAAAGAGACCCATTAGTGGGGCATTGCATTAATTTGGTAGGAGGGCTGCAGCGGTACAGCCTGTTGATGCCATTGCTTGTGTATAAAAATGGACAAACAGGCAGAGTGTAAGAGGATTAATGGAAAAGCTTCTGTAATACAGCAAAAGGTTTGCTGTGTTTTGTAAACATCTTTCAAATGGAAAGTGTGCAATGCCACATTCTCAGTGCCAGACCACTACTCAATTACTTTATATTGTAGACTTACCAATTCCTTAATTGCACCTGCAGGCAGAATTCATTTTGGCTGACTGCATTTTTGCTAATGATAGTTTCACATTCACACTGTTTAGTACAATGAATTGCATCCTAGTAAGATGTAAAAGTGCCTAGAGTAAGCAAAAGAATGTTTATCCATTAAGCATTCATACCAAGTGTATTACATTACAGTTAATCACACCAATGCTTCAAAAATGAGACAGTCTGTATTTCCAGAGGAATTTAGCCTTTCTAATGCCTCCTAATATGGTAGGTGGGGTAACAGACTCTAACACAAGCCAAGAACAGGCGTTCCCAGGTCTGACAGCATAACTGGTTCAAACACACCAGCTCTAAGTGCAATTTAAAATATGGTATTAATGCAGCAAGAAACAGAGGGTTACAAATGTTCACACAAAGTATATCCAAACAAACAGACAAAGAGAACGACAGATCATGGGGATAAGCCGGCATTAATGAATAATGCTAGCTTGGGATGAGACTACAGTAATAATGCCACAAAGTGGGGATTCAAGATAAACACTTTTAAAGTGACTCAATCCAACACTATTTTTGGACATTTTTCAACTTCAACATTTGCTATGACATCAGGCACAAAGATATTACCCCCTTGAAAACAATAGCAAAATTAACTTCATCAACCCCAAGGAAAGTCTCTTTCACAGCTGGTTTTCACTCTATCCTGTGTACTGTGGAAAAATTAAACAAGCAGAGAAACTACAATGAGTTTTGCTCACCTGAAGATTTTACACAACTCAACTCTTTCTGTCCGAATTTACTGAATAAATTCAAATTTATTACGGACATTTTCTATACACAAATCTGTGATGGATTTGAAATTTTGGAGAACCAAATGCAAAGTGTAGCACTCAGTGCTGTAGGAAATTGGGAGGATGCACTTATACACGCGCATTTTGGGACTGGGTGTTTGTTTTTTTATTTTAAAGAGTTTTGGTCTATTTTTTTCCCCAAAGGAACCCCTTGCTTTACTGTTCTGGGATTGACCAAACATCTCTCTGTGCATGCCCTTAATAGTCCTTGCATATTGTATTTAAGCAGGTAGGACACCACATTCTTAGATCTCTGTTATTGGATACAAAATCAGACACGGGATTAAACGTGAGCTCACTGCTGTTCCTGCCACATGCCAGCAGTGGAGATGGCTGTGGAAGCTGGCAAACTCCCGAACCTTTAGAACTGACCTGAGCCCTCTGAGCTTTGTTTTCCAGATGCAACTTCCTGACCTGCTTCAGACAGAAAAGTGAAGCTCAAGACAAACATTTCACCTTTGTGAGGGAAACTAAAATACAAGACATAACTTTCTGTCCAGATTTGCTCAAGCAGAGGAGGGAAAGCGCTGTTTATCCCCTGCAGCGACAGAGAACTATAAAAGCTACAGAAGAACCTCGCTATCTGTTGTGTCAATGCAGGGAAGAGAGCAGGGGCATCTCTGAGTTCAGTTACTCCAGCAGCTGAAGTGTGCAGCACACAGCTGGTATCACTGTCACTCACAGTAACTGTATTTTCGCTACAAACAGCTGCACATTTCTTTTAAAAGTAAAACAGACACCATTTAGCAGAAGCTGGACATACTCCAGACAGCAGATTAAAATGGGTGTAATCTGTGTATGACAGGCTATAAAGCCAATACAGTAAGCCTTTCAGTTATCTTAGCATGATTTTAATGGGTACCCCATTCTAGTATAATGAATGAAGAGAACATACCCAATATCTGTATAGAATACTGACATCTAAATATTTTTCAGTCAGCTAGTGTTAATTCTCTAAGAAAACTGGCAAGGCTGTGACTCTTGCCGAAAAGAAGAGCTGTGAATGAACAACTAGAGAAAGAGGGCAAACTAATCTCACAAAACTTTGATGGAATATATTTACACATACAACCTTAGATATTTTTATGAATCCATAAGTAAAAAAAACCCAAAAAGTACACACCCTAAGCTTTTTAGAAGCTCATCTTCTGAAATAGTATTTTATAATTATGGTTTCAAGAATATCCATCAATACTGAAAGGTTTATTTTCTTGGGCATGACTACTGTTCTTAACCCTCTGTAGATAAAACTTAAGGAAAAAGAGAAAACAATTCAAAGAAGCTCTTGTAAATCCCTCTTTAATATTACTAACAAAAGGCTAGTACTGTCAAGAAAAACATAAATTATAACATTAACATTCACTGCAAAACTGCAAGACAGACAATTAATACAAAGTATATGTAACTCCTGGCTGCATTTTACCCCTAAAACACCCCAATAGTGAATAAAACACTGCCTTGGATGACAAAGTTAGGTAAGTGGTGTGGGAAAATAAACATATGGTTGGATATCAAAACAACCAAGCTGGTAAAACTTCAATCTTGCAAACATTAATTTTAACCTTACTGTTACTGATTAAACACTCTTAAGATTCTAAAAAAAAATAAATCTTAACAAAAGAGTACCTTTGTCGCTGTTTGACACGAAATGATTCACACGGACACAGCTCAATGTGTGATAGGAAAAAGAGAGCGATTTATTCCATGATTCCAGTATTTATAGATTCTCAACAATGACCAGGGATTGGATAGTCAGGTCACCACCTTCCCAATCCCACTGGTAGTAAGAAACATCTATCAAAAGACATTTCTTTAATGGAATGTATAAACATCTACGTTTATAGTTACTTTCCTGGGAAAGTGGCTAGAAACTACGAAAACAAGATCAGAAGGCTTAATTCTCAGGTGACATACCTTTTCCTTGCAAATAAAATAATTGGAAAATAGCATGAAATGGCAATTTTTAAAAGCCTTTTCTATAGTACTGGTAAACTAAATAACCACGAACACAGTATTGTCCGTAATCAGATAAAGTTTTAGCTTCTGATCCCTTGCAGTAAAGTGTCCAAAAGGATGCCATCAACCACGTTAGTCTTGATAGCAAGAAACGTTTTCACAGATTTTTCAAGAGCAAAACAAATGAAAGTGCAGGCCAGAAGGTAAAGAATTATCCAAATACGTTCATTGCTCACAACAAACTGAGGCATCAGCCCCAGACACAAGGCAGCTGCACAAAGGCGTTCCTGCAGCTTGGGCACAAGAGTCCATCCACCCTCAGGTGTGAAAGCTGAGCCTAGGAGCCACACATGGGCCACGCAGGCAACAATCCCGAGTCAGGAATAAATAAAAAGTGTTGGCTGAAGGACTGTGCAAATATCAAATAGATTCCCTCCGGTTTTTTTGCGAGTTTTTTCCCGAAGAAAAAGGAAAATCCTTCCTCTTAAGAATTCAAAAATCTCTAGAAGTATGAGCATCACTCCAATTGCAAGGAGCACAAAAGAACAGTGCAGAAAATACAGGAGGGAAAAAAGGCAGTCAAGCTTTAAATTGCAACTGCAACTCTGGCAATATAGAGCTTTTAACATTTTACTCAACTTTGCAAATGACAATTTAAACCTAATGTCTAAATGGTTTTGGTACCACACAGAACATCAACAGTAGGTGATTGCCACAGAAAGAGATGCAGAGAACTGGTAATCTTGGTAAACTGGTTAACTGAAAACTGTTTGACAGTTCTTTGAATTAAAAGCAACTTGAACATATCATGCATGTTATTGCATATTTACCCTGAAAGGCATAAGACATTGCTTCAACTCAAGTTTTAAAAATGCTTTTATCTGATCAGGCAGGCATCATAAAAACAGTATTAAATTAATCCTACTTTACTTATCTTTGGTAAGAGGTAACCTTTAGGTTAAAAGCCTGACTTGCCAAAAAAGGGTCTCTATCAAAATGTGCTTTAAATTCAAACTTTTAAATAGTGAACATACTCCATCTTCCATGCCCTAAGCTTAATTTTATTTCTGATGAATGTCTTAATGTAACTCAATAAAAAAGGCACAAGAAAAATACAAACAGTAATTGTTGTCTTAATGTTATGACTCTGAACTAAGAGGCAAATTTGTGGAAAAGCCATAATGTCTGTGTTTAGGAAAGAACTTGTATTTTATTATCTCAGCACACTTTTCTGAGCTTTTTCTGGCATAGGTGCTTGAAAACCAGATGCACAAAATGAGTTCCCTGACTTGTACACAAAATGCATTTTAGATACAAGAGTCGCTCTTCATACTCAAGCTTTTTCTCTGTTCTACCGAAACTTTAGCTGTTTTACAGCTTATATTGATTTCTGCTAAAACAGATGAGAATAAAAGTCCTTCTACTGAGTAGTAAGAACAAAGTAAAGGTTGTTGTTTTGCCTTTCAAAAATGCTTAATTAAGGGACTTCTTTATGGAACCAGAAATTAGTCAGCAAGAGACAACTGCTACATGATAACCATCTAGATGAAAATCCCTGTGTGTGCAATGCAAAATAATTAAATCAACATTAACCCTCCCTTATGGAAGGTACCTCAAACTGCTGTTCTCCTCCTACCATACGAGCATGCACTGACAGCTACAACTAAATAAATCTTCTATCTACCACCTCCAAGGCCTGTTGCTAATGTGTAAGAACCTTATACAGGCTATCAGAGTGATGACAATATCCCACCAACAATATCCCACCTCCTCCATGGCTTCAGTCATGAACATTGTAAGGTTCATTAAACAGTAATGATCTCACATACAAAACCAAGAGCTCAAGTTTTGTTTGAGAGGGCTTTGTTATTACACCATTGTGGTGCACTAATGCACCCAGGACAGTCCCTGTGCTAGAAACAATGTGAAGACTGGAAAAAGCCCTTCTCAAATAATGGCTATGAAAACCCCAACAAGATAATAGGCAGTAAAAGCAATCAGTAGTTTTACAATAAACTATTCACTACTTTTAATGGATTACCATTACTAATAATACAGTAAAATAAAATGTACACCAGATTACGGTGAAAGAAATGGAAATCTCAAATTTGGCAGGTTACAGGTATTGACTAATAAAGAGAAATACTGGCATTCTCCATGGACTCAGTCACATTTGTTTCTCTTCAATAAGGTGTCAAATTATTTTTATAAGAAAAAAGAACATTTAATCTACTCCAGAGCATTATTGCAATGGTCTCCTAAATGCTGAGAAACCTGCAGCATGACTTTGTGTTTTTAACATCTTTTTTTTTTGATGGCAGTTCGGTTATTCAAGTGGGATGAGGTGTCCCAGCAGTCCAGTGATGTGCTATTGTGAAACACTCAGTAAGTCATCCAAACTCAGCCTGACCTCACCACAAATTACAGTGAGGACAGATCCACTATGTCTATCAGGGTGCCAGCTGAGACTGAGACTGAAGACAGACAGTTAGTACAGGGTACGCCTTTTGCAGGATGGCTCAGTACCAGAGAAAAGCAAAGACCACAGCTGCAGAAGTCAGTTTTGGCCAGAGGGGATGTGTAGCAGATCAATTTGCTGCATGAAGCTTAAAATCCAAAAGCCAAAATCACAACTTCAAAAGAAGAAAAGGAGTGGGGGTTTTTTTGTTAGATACAGCAGTACTTCTACGAGAAATTAATTTGGAGAAAAATAGCATGTAAGTCTAGCAAAGTCTGGCAGATGGAAATGCTGTGCACTAACAGCAAAATGACTGAAAGAATCAGACATGTCCTGACGCAGCTGAAAAATCATACTTTGGATTCTTGTTCAAAACTGTATAGATGAAATAAGTAGTTTTAGAAAAATAATAATATAAAACAAAGAAAGCGAGAAAGCGAGAAAGCGAGAAAGCGAGAAAGAGAGAAAGAGAGAAAGAGAGAAAGAGAGAAAGAGATAGATTATTTCCAAAGTAAGTATATTTCAATTCTATTCCCCACTACTTGAAATCCAAGGTGCTATGTGCTATTTCACCTATACATCCTTACCCAGATACTCTGGTTACAGCGGGTGCAAGAAACAGCAATGGTTTAACTAAGGCACAGATCAAGAACATACAAAGCCTAAGGACTCTCCTCTACTCACCTGAAGACCCACAGCACTCCTTCCTGAGGGAAAGGGCTGGCAGACCATGAGCAGGGGGAGGAAAGCAATGCTCCCCAGAAAGCTGGTCACAGCCGCCAGCTGCCCATCCCTCCTGATAGTTATTTTAAGTGCCCAAATTCAGTCAAATTTTATGCCAAATTTGAGAAATGAAGAAAAACAGGAAGTTTAAAACAGAGGAAAACTTTGTATTTTCACCCCTGAATTCTGACATAGGCAGTAAACTCCAAAAGTAGATATTCATGTTCTACAAAACTTCAGCAGTAAAATGACACAGTTCTGAATTTGTGCCAGATCATTGTGACCCAATAACTATTAGAGTAGTAATTGTAATACATAATGTATGTTATTCCTCCTTTCAAAGAAATGGATCTCAAATTGAACCTTGTTCCTACATTTCAGATATATCAGACTTTAATGCCCAATGTCTTTCCTTGCTGGAAAGAAGGATTCCATCAATCCCACATGGAACACAATGGGCTCAATGTCCCTTGAGCTGCACAGAAAATTAACCAGGCAGGCAGGCTGGTGGACATGCATACCAAGAACCTCCATTCCCCTGCAAGTCCATGACTGTAAGTACTGAAATAAATAAAATGGTATCAGAAAGACTTAAAAATAATGTAATATAGTCATATATTATACACATATATGATATATAGTTGATATAAAGTGTCAGACACCTCTTTGATGTAAGTTTTGGTGTGAACTAAATCTAAAATGTTCTTTCAAATAAAGACAATTGAAGAAAAATCAGCTGCAAAGGAAAGGGATTTTGGAAGCCACCAAGGCACACAGAGAGATTCTTGGTTTGATGATACTCATCCACTGTGTTCCAGCATAACCTGAACTACTGCTTAAACTATATACAAATACATAATATTAATTAAAAATTAAAATACAAATTATAAATTAAAATACAATGCAAATCATGTAATACTCCATTTTGGTCTATGGTACCTCCCAAACATAATAAAAGACTATGCAAAGTGAACATTTCTTCACCTCTTCACCTGTTCCTCCAAGTCCTTTCTAAGAAATGTAGGCAGCCTGAAGATGCAAGGTGTAGGTAAGGTGTCTAGGAAGAAGACATTAGAAGTAAAAGGCAAAAGAATGAATTACCAGAAACAAAATCCAAATTTGACAACAAATTTATAAGCAAATTTTCAGTGGTGCACACTAAATTAAAAAATTTACAGGAATTTGGGATTAATAAGCTTTTGCTGAGGGGAAAGCCAAACTGGACAAACTGGAAGATATTTAAGAGCTCCAGGCTTAGCTGAAGGGGCCAGAGGACCTCCAGAGGAGGTCACCAGTGCCCTGACTGGTATGGAAATGGACAAAAAGATTAGTAGGAATGGGTAAAACAGGAAAGAATTCACAGATCTGATACCTCCTTTTGTTGCCTTTTTGCTGCTTCTCAATTAATTTTGCTTACCCAGCAAGAAGCACAAAAAAAGACTGTAACTAAATGAATGGGACTATTCATTAACCAATCTAGACAGATCTTCCAAGGAAAAAAACTGAATGAGAAGAAACAATAGATCAGGAAGATGTGATACTACCAAGCAATTGTTTTAAAAAAATCCTGTTCAGCCCATATGGATTTTCTACCCACACAATTCCAGGCCTATCTCAACTTTTTCCATAAAGAATTATAATGAGAATCAGGTATTTGACAGAATATCACTGAATAACTGCTATTTACAGCCCCTGGAGTTCTCAACAGCTGAGTAAAATACAGAAACTAGTCCAGATGTAGCAATGAGAGTGTAAGGAGACATTCAGACTATCATTTTTTTCCCCTTCTAAAGTATTCTTGTACTGCTGTACTCACGCAGTCAGACCGAAACAAGCTCAATCCTCTGAAAACCCATTAACATCAAGCCAAGTTTAAAGGCACTCAGAGCTGCTTTCCAAACATGTCACAGAGACTTCCACAATTCATTTCAACACCATCGGTATCAGGCCAATATTCAGAGGCTGAAAATTCCTGCTAAACTAGCAGGTTTTTTTTCTTATTCTGGAATCATGGGTAAACACTGAATTGGAAAATTTTGAGGTTCTTCCAAAGGTTCATCACCAGCACCAAAACTACTCCAAAGGTTTTCAGGTAAGGCATAGTTGTACCTCCTTCCAAAGAATGTCTCTTCTGAAGTATAATTGAGCTTTGCTGGCTCATGAATTTCCCAATTGCTAATATATGAACTGCAAAGAAAAGACAACGATGCTCAGGGAAGGCAAAAATGTTGGTACATAAACAGGAGAGGTATAAAAATCTCAACAAACTCCTTTTGGCTGTCTTGCCACATGATCCAAGCATGCAAAGGGACCATGACAAATAAAATACTCCTGAAATTATCAGCGACTTCTAATTAAGAATTCTTTTCTGTATTTTTAACAGGAAGATAAATTAAACAAGGATACGCCACTGCTCATTCTCTTCGACAATAAGAGGAAAAAGTCAGCCTTTTATAAAGAACCATCCTCATCTACAGTCTGACACAAGAACATACCCTTGCCTCTTCTACTTTTCCTTTTTTAAACTCTTCTCTCTTAACACAAGTTAATATTCATTGATGCAATTTAGAACAGATGCTATTTCTGTTCTTCAGTTATCCAGATAATCTCTTAATTAAATAGCTGCATGCAGTATCCAGAGAATTGAATTTATATTTTAATCACATATTCCTCCCCTTTGTTACTTTGCTTCTACTTACTCTGGCAAGTGGGTTTATTGCACACAGCTGTTAAAAAAAAACCTGCATGGCTAAATTCCGTAATGCAGACTTTTGAAAGCAACCAAAGAATAACTTAAATATAAACAGTTCTGATTCTCAAAACCAATGAAATGCAAAAGGGTTTTACAAGATCATTATTTAAGCATCTATGCTTGTACTTTTTGTATATGCTGTATATACATTTATGTATTACAGGTGAAACAAACTTAATATCTCAACTATTTGAACAGTAGTATTATCACAGTCCTGAGTGGAAAGTAATTCCCAAAAGTCATTTAGAGAGCAAAAGCTTAAATGCTGACCAGCAAACAACCCTCATATTCTGAATCCTGCACTCCCTTTCCTTATCCAAGGACTTTAAGAGAACAGGCAAAAAACAGGGGGTGACGCAATCCTTTAATTAAAAAGCATCATGCGTCTGTACAGCAAACTGAACACTAAGATGATCTCTATTACACCAACATTCTTTAAAATATAATTCTAGTATGACATTGCTCCATCTTAACTAACTTTCAAGAAAATAGTTTTTTCAAGACATAATTGAACATTCACACATTATGGAAAAATAACCTCAGCACTACCTGTTATGGACAGAAAAGTTATTTAGCCTCCATGTGGGAAAAATATTCAGAGCTCTAGTATCCATCCCTCAGCATGATTCTCTAAGGTAAAAGTGGATAAATCTCCCTTGACACATTTTGATGGATGAAAAGAAGGCTGCAGGATTAAGTTAACGTTGCACTATCCATATCCTTTTCTTAGGCATCAGACATTAGATAATCTTAATGCACTGATTGATTCATTTAGTATGTTAAAAATACCGTATCACCTTTACTTGCCAGGAGGGAGCCTATGGCAATCTGTGTAACTGTTTATGGCACTGACTGTTTAAGTGTTTATGGCACTGACCAATTTTTGGCTGTGATTTTGTGTTCACCAGTTGTCTCATATTGTAACCTGTGAAGCAGCATATTTGTTAAGTGAAAGAAGGACAATTACATCATCATGTTAAACTTAAAAAATAATCTCCCTCAACAAATGAAACTTTGTAAAAAAACCCATACTGAATCCATGTAAATATAATAAAGGTTTCTCTTATTAATCTCTAGAATAGTTTAAATTTTTTTTGTGTATGCTTTTTTTTGGCTTTAACTTCAATTTTGCATATTTATGCATTGTGAAAAAATATTTAACATTTTATATTGACATTTACTATTAATATATTACATGTTTATTAAATACTTACTAAATAATATATTAGATGTATTACTAAATACTTAAATAAGTCATATATAAATATATAGCTAAAAGTGAAGGAAAATTTGGATAAAAAAAATAATAAATCAGTAATGTATCTAAAATAGAAGATGCTATACTCATTAGATTTTCTGTGGGGTGGGGGTTTTTTTTTGAGTTTTGGTTTGAGTTTTTCATGGTTGTTTCGTTTTGTTTGGATGGGTTTTTTTTAACTTAGAATGTGATCATTTGAAGAGCTTCCCAGAGTGCCCATACGGATTCCGAGCTGGAAAAGAAGGCTCTCTCCAAGCAGCACAGTGAACTCCCAGCAGGTCAGAGCAGCAGCTGTGCTCAAGGTGCGTGGCTGGCTCCCAGCACCCCATCCCTCCCACGCCAGGCATCACCTCCGACCCACGCCACGGCTGACAGCAGGCAGGGCAGGGCTCAACACCACCCTCAGCTGCCTCACAGCAGGGATTAGAGAGGGATCAGGGCTCCCAAGGGAAAGGACAAGAAGCCACAGACACAAGCCAGAGCATAAGACGTTTACCAAGCAAGAAAGATTCAATGTGACAATGCTCGAATGTGGGAACAGGGCATCCAGAAAGGCTGCAGAATCTCCCTGTCTTTGGGAAGATGCAAAATTGGAACGGGCTGAGAGACCTGAGTAAATTGGGCTGCTTCCACCTGCTCTGAGTGAGGGCTGGATAAAATGTCCCCACATCCCTTCTAAGCTCATCTGCTGTGACACCATTCCATGCTCCTGTGCGTGGGCACAGGAAAATTCTGTGTCAATGCATCATGTAATAAGCATTTAGTAAAACATTGGTTATCAAGACTGAGAGAAATCCCCAACTGACAATTTTAAAACACTTTTCTGAAGTGTTTCCTAAGAGCAAAGGAGAATTACATTCTGCAAGTTTTAATCACTCAGCTCCTACCTCCCCTATCACCTGTCCATTGCCCTGCCCCTGCAATCAGGGTGGTGAGTCCCACACAAAGCTCGACCCTCTGCCCTGTTCCTCAGAGCACACAAACATTTTGTCCATTGTTCTGGGGGAATGGTAGTCCTCTGAAACTGCTTACTTTTAACCCCTTAGTGCTAGTTACAGGTTTGCTAGCAAACAGAAAACTTTATGTAAGTATGTTAATTGGGGGGGAAATGAGGCAATCAGACTGTAAATAGCATGTTGGTGCAACAGAAAAAACAAATTTATACTGTCAACACTGAAAGTCCTTCCAAAAGTAGTACATTTAAGCTTCACGTGCAGCTGCAAGAAAGGGAAAAGAGGCATTCTCTGCACAGAACAGTGTAATTCTCTTTAACAGCTTCTCATTAAAGTAAATGCTGTTATTACTTCTCCTTGAAGGAACTTCATACCTCTACATGTATTTTATTTTCTCTTTCCACTACTGTGCCCCAACTTCCATGCATAGCTCCTGCACTACATTCAATGATAAACAGTATGTCCTGAAGCACTAAAAATGCACATCTGTCAAAAACATTTAATGCTGTAATGAATGGAACTCATCAAATATTATTTGACCCACTTTTCCTTCTGTGAGCCCTTGGAAAATCCCTTATTGTGATATGGTAGCTTTAATGTGATGCAATGATGGATTCCCAATCACAGAACCTTGTCTCTTTTTGAACAGCATCCTGCAAGCAGATCCTGAAACACAGGAGTTAAGCACAACACTTCAACAACATGCATCACGAAACCTGAACTCTGTCTTAGGGAAGATTTTATGATTTATTTCTGAAACATCTGAAGCCTGTATAAAAATTTAGTGTGCCATCTCTAAGTTGAAGGTTACAGAAATGGGACTACAAACAAAAGGACAATCTTCCAAGAAATTTTCTTTTGTATGGTTGTTTTTGCTGGAAATTCTGTTTAAGAAGGCAGTATTTGGAATATGTTTTTAAGTTTTGTATATATATTTCTAGAATGAAAATATAATTTCACTGAGTGGTGTAATTATTTAAGTATACCTGAAAATGACAATGAAAAACATGGGAAATGGTGGGAATTTTATGTTTCAAAATAGGGATTCATGCAAAGAACATTTAACATTACAGACAGCATATTGCCCAAATCAGAAGACTAATTAGCACCAGAAAAATTTGTAATTGTCTCCTGTAGGTTATTGTGATCTAATCAGACACAATAATAAATAAACAAAAGCTTATCTTTAGTCCAAAGTGAACCCTATTTGTTCAGTGAAAGGCTATGATGTGTCAGGAATGGTTTAGCCTACTCTCCCTCCATC
The DNA here is from genome assembly GCF_049639895.1 of Pseudopodoces humilis. Taxonomy (NCBI): domain Eukaryota; kingdom Metazoa; phylum Chordata; class Aves; order Passeriformes; family Paridae; genus Pseudopodoces; species Pseudopodoces humilis. Next base: position 127,762,971 of record NC_142200.1, read on the forward strand.
TGTTGAGTACCTAAGTGGCTTAGCAACTTAGTTCTTCCCACAAACAATCATATATCATGTACACAGTTCTCACTGCACTTCCTTAGACTCAGGAATTTAAAGATTGCTAATGATTGGTAATCCAGCTATAAACAGAAAGCAGTGGATAATCTCTTTAGGAGGTACTCTCCTAAACATTAACAGATGAGTAGATTGCAGGAATATTAAAGATTGAAAGCTCAAGGTCAGTAACTAAGTAAAGGTTTGTCTGTTTTGCCTTCCTTTCTTAAACACAGGGCAACGATATATTGCTTACAATTAAGTCACATTATTTCTTATGACAGATTCAAGTAACAAGTTTCTCAATCCTCACATGTGAATTTCTCACATTTTTTCTGCGTCTTTGCATACAGAGAGGACAAAAGAGTAAAATTCAGGTCACTGTTATTCTTAATTACCCTGTGCAGGGTAATTAATTAATTAATTCCTCTTTTTCCCTGTCTGTTTGGGAGAGCAGGGATATGTGAACTTGTGACTGATGGCAGTACTCTTGATTGCCCTTCCACAGTCTCCTAATCTGCATTTTACATTATCACTGCTCAGAGAAACACTGTGCCTTTTCAAAGCTGCCATCCCAGCCAGATGTCAAGAGACGCTTGTGGGGGAGTCAAGTGTTTCACATAAAATTTTAAGCATTTATTTTGCATCATCATTGATGCACTTTCCCCAAGGAACACATAAGAAAAACATGAGCTGTAATCTCTTTCACCGGTCTGTTCCAAAAATGACTCAGAAGCCAAAAAAAAGCTAGCAATACCTTAACCAGCCTAAGTAGGATATTCACTGTGGATAGTGGGATAAAGAGTCAGGGGAAGTACAAAGGAAAGGGCAGACTATAAAATAAAAATCAGACATTGAATCGAAGGACAGAACAAAACACTATACAGCATTTTTAAAAACAGATCTAGAATAATCTCATTAATCTCATATTGATAAAGATTGGCCTGACCAATATTTTGTTTTACAGACTGACTTTTCTGCTTAAAACATCTGTAAAAGTGCGAAGGCAACCTTTCAAAATTTTCCAGTGTTTGCATGTATTTCAGCATGAAAAGTCTTTTGTGTGGCACAGACTGGTTAAGCCCTCATACACGTTACACTTTCCCCTTGGCATTTCTGCTCCTTGCCTTATCACAGGATTTCCACTGCTACTTCTTGAAGAAAATCCTCTCCCTGTGCAGAAAAGTCTCCTCTCAAAATACATAAGAAGAGCACAAAACATTAGACTCATAAAAAAAACAGGTCCTCATACTGTATCTGTCAATTCTTCAATTCAACAGTGTTCCTAAATTTCTGCTATGCTATAGAAAGTGCATATTTCAAAAAAGTTCTTGTACAAAGTTTATTGTGTGCCTGAACTTAATTTCAGAAGAATAAACCTCTTTAATTTTGTAAAAAAGTATCTACTGTTCTGGGCAGATACCAGGAAACCAAAATAACCTAGATTAGGTTATTAGAACTCTGGATCTTGTGACCTTCTGTCCCAGACACGTTGCTAAACCAAAGTTCAGTGGAAGTCCTTGTGCAGCAACTAAGATTCAGAGCCATTAGTGGAAGTTTCACATTTTATCCAAAATTCTGTACACTTATGATGGTATTCTGTCCTTGCTAAAGTAATTACAGAAGGCAAGCAAACCTTGCAGAAGGAAGCAAACCTGCAAGCCTGCCTGAGAGCTTCTCCTGGTGCTGCAGTTCTGGCAGCAGTGCTGAAACTGCAGCCAGCATGAGCAGTGCTGTGTCCGTACACCATCACCAGCCCAAGGCAAGGATGAGAGACAGAAGGTGGAGACAGAAAGAGATTTTTCAGGACCCTCTCCTGGCTAAACACGAGTCTGCCAGGAAAGGCAGTGATGGGACAAAGGACAGCCTCCATTCATTTTCATTTCAGGAGTTGTCATGTGAACCCCCCTTCTTTAAGACAACTCTCAAAAACCTTCTTTTGTATCCTTCTCTATCAAAACCCCTTTCTGGGCCAGACACATGAACCCCTTTCCCTACCCCTCAGCTTTCAAAAAGCACTGCAAACATAGGCTGGTGACCTGAGATGCCACTGCCCATTACCAGAGTTGGTACTCACAAAAGGCCTGAGACTTCAGGCTGTATCTACAGTAGTATGTAACTAACCCTAGCAATTTCACAGTAGGAATAACTACATCCCAGTGATCACACCATGCTCAGTTTTATAGGGCAGATACAACTCTGTGGAGAAATGTTTCTACAGACATCAGAGTACAGTAATTTAAAGGAAACAAAAACATACCAAAAGTCTACTTAAGACTTGTAATAACAAGGGCTGTGCAGGACTGAAAGTTAGATCAAATGTAATTAACTTCCATAAAGGCTCTAGAAAATAAAAGAAGAGCTGAACATATGCAGAAGAAAGAGGTGCCATAAAACCTAACCTTGAACTGAAACAAACTAAAGCCAACTCCCAGTGCATTATTACATGCTTCAGTGTCTCTAAAGGACTTTTCACTCTCTACAATAGTCCACTGTAATTGTCACAGGGTAACCAGATCTGTTGAGTACGCAGGAAATCACTCTTTCAAAATGTTACAGTGCTTACAAAGGATTTTATTCATTAGACAGATTAATAGATGTTCTTTGAACTCCCTCTCCTTCACCCAAGTCTGTGCTGAGTGTCAGTGCTGCCTGCAGGACATGGAGAAGGGCTTTAGGAACTCAACTGTGAGAGGAAAAGCGAGCTTACACAAAAAATCTTACTGGGAATTGCAATTGAAAATAAAGTTCTCCGGCTAGCACAAGTCCTTTAATTATTAAAATAGACTAACTATAAAAACAAAATCTCAGTAGTAACACAAGAGGAATCTGATCTTGATCTTACTCATCCCCCATTTCAGGATCAGATAATTCTGGTTTTGAAGTTAATATCTAGACTACAAAGTTCTTAGGTACCATGATACAAGTATTACAGAAGTTCCTGCTACAGACAAGTACATAAATATCTTGTGCAATACACAAATATAACCTAAGCACAGGTAATCTGCCAGAAATCAAGCAAGGGCATACTTATATCATGTTGATTCTTACTCATCATGTGCTTTTAAGAAAGGGTTACTAATGTAGATTCTTTGCTTATATGTGAGACAGTTATTATTAAAAAAACACAGAAATTATTTGCTACTTCTATGTTTTGGCTTTATAAACATTTTATTCATCAAACTTCTTAAATTACATTTTAAAATCACCATTAAAATCTACTGGAGGACACAAATATAATAAATTTTCATTTATTCATTTATTATATAATTTTATATACATTCTTATGTTCACCTTGTTATTAAAAAGAAACTGAAACATTCATTATAAGCAGGCTAAAGTGCCTGTATACTTTGACATCTGTATTGCTATATGCATATTTAAATAATGCATGAAAATGCCAGTATTTGTAACTTTCTTAAACGTTCTTAAGATGTTAAATTAATTTATTCTAAATTCAAACGCAAATAAATGATGACTAATATTAGAGCAAACTTGAGAAATGTTTTCCCAAGGCTGTATTTTCCCAGGGATGTTTAACATCTGAAAATGATAGTTCAATGCAGGATTAATTTTCTTCACTCTTCCTGTACCTGTGGTATTGCTACTCTGATTTTGCTTCAACATTTAGGGTAGCCTGGGACTCTCATTTTAAATGAAACAGTACTGAGAGATCAACAAAAAAAAAAAAAAAAAAACAACCAACCCCATTACTGTAAATTGGTGGCATCCAGTTTAATGGAATGCCATCTGTAGTTTTATTCAATTAATCTTTCCCATAGTTTTCATTAAGGGCAATGAAATGGATCCTGTGTACATCACTCTGGCAGAGCATCACCAAGGGACATCTGCACAACTACGCTAAAGACTTGGCTCAAGGCTTACAACAGGAACTACCATCTAAATAACAAATTAATCTAAGATGAATACAGGCATAACTGTGTGCATGGACACGGCCGTAACTGTATGTATGAAGAAATAAAACATCTGCCTGATCTATAGCTGAACTGCCCATGATAAAATAAAAGCAGCTATCAGAGCACCAACAAACATGTAAATGAATGTGAAAGCAAAACTGCAAGCATAACACTGCTAAACTCTCAATTCTGTGATAATCTTGCTAGACCCATTCACATACCTTGTGCAAATGTAGTTGCTATTTGCAACAAAAAGTAAAAAAACCCATAAAAGGGACTTCCAGGACAACTTGTGAAACTGCAAGGATCCCTCCTGGCAGAGCAAAGGGAGGGTAGTCTGAGGTGGTACACCGTGGTGGCAGGATCATCACGAGCTCTTTTAAAATTGTTTGAACATATGGAATGCAAAGGAGAGCCTGCATGGTCTCATTTCCTTTTCTTAAGGGACAATAGCAAGCTCTGCACATCAGAATTAATATTCATAGTACAGAAGTAAACAGCAGTCGAGGTATTTTAAATGGATAGATCACATTACAATTAAATCCAAGGCAATAGCCAGTTATGACTTCCAGAATAATTACAGCAGTGAGCAACAAAAATAAGGGCATTGCTTCTACTTCATACAACATACACATACACATGAACGACAGCAAAACTTTACTGAAAATTTCCCATATGCATTACCAGCCTATCCTTACAAACCGTGGAGTGAGCACAGGACTTGCACTCCTGGGCAGGGAGGCTTGGAAGAATGGCTGCAGGCCAAAGGAGGCAGAAAAACTCTTTATGAGAGAGAATTTGGGAAGACAGGCAGACAGGACACCTGTAAAGTACATTTTCTCCCCTGCTAAGAATTCAATTCAGCTTCCGTTCCAAGTCAGTGAGAGACTTCCTAGTACAGAAAGCTTGCTTAATTTCTTTCTGTTTTTAATGTGCTTATTCTAAATTAGACCTGAACTTCAGAATGCTTTTCTCCCTTGAGCATAGAGAAGGAAGTCCATTGATTCATCCTCTTCAAGTGAAAGACAGTTTGCTACTTTAAAAAAATACAAAGTTAAAAGGAAACCTCTCTCATGTAATGAACCACTAAACCTTGCTATAAACACTATACGTTAACTGTACTTCACTGAGAATTTCACTTAATATCAAAACAACCAAAGAGTGGCATCCCCCAAACTAGAAATCGTGTCACAGACTGCAAGGATCCTGCCAGTCTCACACTCCAGTGCAGGAAGGACCACAATTATGAAGAACAGTTTCAGCAAGACAACCCAGTCTCCCCGTTGTTTCACGTTATGTTCTGTCCTCTCCTAATCCCTTTCCCACAGTCCAATTTTTTTCTGCCTTCTGTCTTTTAATAATTTTATCTACCCAGGAAGAGCAGAAGCCTGACAGGGATGTTGCTGAGGAACATGTCTGGATGCCATGCTGCTGGCTTCCACCCTAGAGATGGACCTCGGCTACATCCCTTGAATGCTGGCCAGACTTACCCATATTCCAATGGGAAGCAATGGCTTTTAAATCAAAGGGTCTAAATCTGCCATTCAGTCTTAGCAGCAGCAGCCGTGCATAAGGCTTAACAAAAATATTTTGCAGGTGTCTATTTCACCAAAGAGCTGTATCAAGGTGGTAATCCTGACCCCCCTCTAGACTCCGGGAAGTCAATGATGCCACCATGAAGGGCTTTCCACAATCAGGAATACCTTAACTCAGAAGAGCAGTTAATTTTTTTCCATTAAAGTTGTTTTACTGGCTCTAATTTTCCACCTGCAGCTCAGTATCTCAGCAGAGTGCTCCAATTTATAAAATCCTGATGACTCCCATGAACACAGTAAACCTCAAGTAGCTGACAAGTGCCATAACTCTCATCACCGTTTCTCCTACCCACCCTTCTTCTAAAATCTTTGTTGTTTAAAGCCAGTATAGTCACGCAGTAAACATCCCACTACCCAGGCTGACAGACATGCTAAAATGTCTAGAAGCAGCCCACATTTGTATTTCTGTAAGTGCTGCAAAACTGCTGAAGGGTTGGCTGGCTGAGGCAAGGCTACATGCCTCACATTTTCTTTCCTTCTATTGTCAGCAATTAAAAAAAAAAAAACCCAAAAAAAATCACAAAACCAGAAACACATGCCAGAGAAGGATAAAGGATATAATTGGACTTTTAAGGTAGATAAAAAAAGAACAAGGAAGCATAACACACAACAGAAGGAAGCAAACCACCAAAGACATCTCAAAATCTTTAACAATTAACTGTATGTGTATTTAAGGAGACAATAAGACAACCAAGACATCAGGTAAAGATGTAAAAGATTGATATAAAATTGCCAAAATAAAATATGCCACTAAATCTTTGGCAGGAAGGCAAATGGAATCTATAAACAGGAGTAATTATACTAACAAGCAACTTACACACTAGAAATACTGAATAAAGACAAATAATAATTAATTCTTTGTGACAGCTGTCACTAGATCATAGCAATCACATTAGCATTCGGAAGCAAAACTATGAAAACAGCCACTAAAATAGCCTTTATTTTTCAAATGTTTTAATTAACATACCAGTTTTGGGAGCTGCTCAAGTCCATTCCTAAATTAATTACAATTCTGAGCTATGCACACTTCAGTGCAGGAAAATCTCACACCTCTCATTATGTCAATGAAATAACAGTAACACACTTAAAAGCTAATTTAGAAAATCAATTTCCAGTAAAAAAAAAATTAACCATTTGGGGGAGTTTACTTCCCATGTAATGTACCTTCAAGATCTTCTGTATCTGACTTTGGCTGCGCATATGAGTCCTGTTTTTTCCCAAGCAGAGTGGGTTCTTTTTTCCTTATTTGAAAATATTAAATTAATTTCACTCATATTTGATGTTCTTCCTTAACACACACACAAAAGGAGCATGTCATGACCTCTGCTGCTGCTCTTGAAAGGAATTTTTTACAAGGTAATTGCCGTACAATGTGCTGAAATTTCATGTTCCGAAGTTTAAGAGTCTTACTGATTAGGTAAACCTCACTGCAAAAGCAATTAGGAAAACTTATTGTTACAGTTTACTAAAGGCAATCTCTAACAAAACGAAACTATTTTTTTATGCTTCCTGTACATCCTTCATGTGGCTTCTGCTCTTATGTTTGTGAAAAGAAAGAGTGACTACAGAAAAGCGAAACAAAACAAGACTCTCCATATAGATAACACATCAATGGATACATTCAACACTTCCCTAATAGTTTTGTCAAGTCCATAGGTCTCACGGAAAGGCTGTAAAGAACAGTTAAAGCTACTAAGCCATATTCTGAGGTAGAGGAGGCTTGGTTAGATAAAAGGAAATTCTACAGAGGAATCCCTTAACATCTTCAGCTATACTGATATCACTCCTACCCTTCTGAGGACTTAACAGAAAAATGTGATGCTGCAGAACTACCTACTATGTAGAAAATATTTCCGGAAAGAAATCCACAGACACATCTTGAGGGAATGAATTCTAGCACAGCTTTCAGAATCACTGTTTTACTCTAATACAAACCAGCTTGAAGTTTGCTAGCTTTGCTTTTAACTCAGGACATTGTTAATTTCTGTAGTATTTTGGTCTTTTTCCTATCTGCTTGCTCTTTAAATAGCATTTGGTGGCCTGTAAAGATACCGAGTCATACTTCCTGAAAAGGGACTGTGATTTTAATATTGGCAGCATCTGATCCTGTGTGTTTCCGGCAGATAGAGCAGAAACACCACCTGATTTCTGCAGTTGTGCTCTGGATGTTAAGAATCATCCAAAAGCCTAAGAGAGCAGGAATTTGCTGCTTTGTGCCAGGTAAACCATTCTCCAAGTGTATGTAATAACTAACTCCTCTTTTTGCAAAGTTACTTTCTATTCAGATGAGTTCAGTGGCTCAGGTCTCCCCGGGCAGCTAAGAACATGCAGGTCCAGCTCTAAAAAGATGGACTGAAAGGACTGCCAAAGTGAAGGAAGAGAAGAAGACGCTCCTTCCAGCCGTGCCTGCTGAACAGCATCTGCAAGAGCAACCCAAGCAGTGCCTCCAGAGCTCCAACATCCCACTGGGAAAACCTATCTGCATTTAAAAAATTGCTATTTCTGGAATACTTACTGAAGTCTTACACAACACCTCTTACCAGTTGTGTTATCTGCTTCAGCAACTGTAACACCGTGCACTACAGCACACTTGGAGAAACAGGGAAAATGCTTTTTATAGCACATCATAAACCTTAAAGGGCCATGCTGCAGCTGGGGTATGTTTGTGAGTTAAGACAGTGCCTGATGCCTAAAAAATAGTGGCAACAGCAACACAGAGATGATGATGGATTTATCCAAACCCCTGTGTAAACAGGATTTAGAAGAACGATGTTGAACTAACTTTTATGACTTCATACAATCAGCACCATCCAAAAGACAAAACACTGCAGCACTGAGTGGAATTTGTGAGCTCATGCACAGGTTACCACCTTCACCTCTAGCTAAAATATCCATCTTTGGAAGGTATCCATTTCCTTGGCTGTTTAAACATGGTGTTAAAACAACTGAGCATCCAGCTCAGGTGCTTTTTCAAAACCCCAACTGTGAACCAATATTACAACTGACTATTTTTGACAATTAAATTTGCACATAAGATTATCAAGATGTTTTTGGATATTAGTGTGGTGGGACCAGAGAAGAGACCCTAGTAAAAACTGCTTTGCTTCCCTTCTACTCCTGTCTTCCCTCATATGCTTTCATCTGCATTACCTATTCTGACTCTGCAATCCTCCATCACCCAGCCCTGCTGAATTCCTCACGGCTCTTCTCTTTTATCCTACACTTTTCTCCTTATATGACATTACAGGGAAGGAGTGTTCACAGCGCATCATTTCAGATAGGAAGCTGACTTTCCTATTTGAACAATGGCTATAGCATCTCCGCCCAACAGCTGAGAAGAGAAACCTCCCCAGGAGCAGCGCAGGGAACCCACGCACACCCCAGAGGAGGCTGCCAGGCAGCCCAGCCCAGCAGGCAGACGAGCCCTCTTTCTGATACCTGAAGGCAGGCAAGGCAACTTCCCACGCTTCAAGCCCACTCTTTGAGCAGGATCGAAATCTTCTTGAACAAATAAAACCTAAAAAAGGAAATACCATTGAAATAGACATTTTTTTTAAAACTACTGTATAGTCTTCAAAGGACTCACTTCTTCTACTGCCCAGAAGTGGAGGATGGCTGAACAAGCACTTGCTTTCTTTACAGCATGAGCACCATACACAAATGGGCACAGGGAGGATATGACACCATTCTCCACTGGCTGCACTAAAGCCAACACATGAAAACCTTGCAACAGCAAGGAGAGCTGTGGGGCTAACAGAAGGAAAGCTCTGTAAGGAACTGCAGGGGGCTGTACTGCTGGCAGGAACTACAACCAAGATGAGGGATTTCTATGTGGACATGAACACTGTGTGCTGAACACGTTCCTGTTCCTTCCACAGGGCAAGAACGCAGGATAAAGCATACACTGCTGCTGAAAACCACAGCAAAAGAAAGCAGAAATTTACTGATCACAGTGAAAGGCACAGATATGGAAAATGAGTGCAAGCAAACAATTATTTATTCTTCAGAAGGGGAAAAAAATTCTAATCAACCCATATGCTCCAACAAGACTCACCCATCTGTATAGTAAGTGATGAGTGGGAAATTGATTCAGAACAAGTTAAAAGGCTAATTATAAAGCAATCACAAGAAAAATCAGTTCATACTCTTCCAACTCCATAGCAAGACACTCCAAACCATAAGTAAAGCACACTAGAACAGTTTACTTATTCACTCTTAGACTACTGTATGTAAATGTAAAGCTAATTTGTCTTTCCTATTTGTTTCCCTCACATGCTGAGCAAGCAGTGCAGCACCTCACACTTTGACCCTAGAATACATTTTCTATAGTGTAGCATTTGCTCCACAGATTTTGCTGAAATCTTAAAAAATATCTTATCTATTTTTTAGTTAAAAATAATTATCATCTGTTCATTTGTAACAAGTCTGAGCTGCAATATTTTTATTGCTGGATTGTATTGACTTGCAACCAGGTTTTTATAGATTCCCTGATGTCAGCAGCTTTTGTAACATTCCTGAAATTCAAAACCCGATGAACCAATTTCTATTGGTTTTCCTTTTGACATACTGTATTAAAAAAAATAAAATCACAGCTTTACAGCTTGAAGCAATGTCTCACAACTAAATTAATGGCTCCTGGACAGAGCTTAAAATGAAAAAAAACCTGCCATGAGCTACAGCATAAATATCAAGGTTAAGTTCTAATAGCATCCAAGCCTTTCAGCTAAGTTTTTGCTCACAAATGGTTTGTCCATTTTTTCAATGTCCAGTGATTTCCAAAGCCTGTTTACTACACAGGTGCTAGCTTAAGATAGTTATCCTCATATGAAAGCAATTCTTTAACATCACCATTCCTTTTCCCACCACTAACATCTTCTGATACTTTTAAAGGCAAATTTGCTTGGATTCAAAACCAGAAAAAGCACATGGTTTCACACAGCTATTTTTGTCTTTATTGACAATCACAGACAAGTTTTTTGCAACACAAACTGCAAGTTTTACATATCAAAACACAAAGAAATAAAAATATTACATATTTTCTTTCTGTACTGATAGTTTCCTTCAGCTCTTCTCCTGTACTAAACAAAATTGTTAAGAGAAAAATCCTTCTCTATCCACCCTCCCCCAAAAAGGTGGCAAAATTTTACCTTGCGGTGAATGTAATTATTTGTCTTGGATATATAGGAGAGTTTTAATTTAAACAAGATCACATTATATAGGGCTTGCCCAAAGACGTTTTCTCTCCATGCATTTCCATGTAAAATCCTTAAGGACAGAACAGTCAGGTGTTCATCATGGTTGAGTTCCACAAACAGCAGTAAACATTCAGGCTTGAGTTTAATGCAGAGAATTCTATATGATCTATACAGAGATTTTCCACCTGTTTTAAAGCATAAACTGCATAAAGCTCTCTACCAGCAGATACATTTGCCCAAAGGATGCCATCACAAATTGTTCTTATTTAGGTTTCCCTTAATGCTTCAATAAATCCATACGTGTGCACTTATTCTACAGTGCCTTCCAGGTATTTATGTATAATATACAACTATCAGTGTGCATGAGCATGCACATGCTTCCTATCCTTAATTTCACAATGCCCTTCTCAGCGTTCCAACTAAGGTCTTAAATTTAAAAGAAAAACTTCTATTGTTTCATGCAGTATTCTTTCAAATGACCACAAAGTGTTATTTAGCACTTTTTTCCCCCCTAAATATGTGAGAATTATTTATTGAAATTACTGTTTCCCAAAATTCCTGGAAGCTTTCCAACAACAAACTTCTCTTGCGTCTCTTCAAGGACTGTTATTATTTTCCTTTGATACTAGTTTCTCTGCTACAGACTCTTCGTGTTCATTTCTCCATGTCCAACTAAAATGCAAAAGGGAATAGAGCAAATCCTTATTCTCTTTGGAGGAAACGTTTTACCTGTGCCTGTCTGATCCCAGCAGCTTGTGATGCCTGGATCATGGGATAGTTCTGCCACAGCTCTTGGATCCCGGCACCAGTCACTGCTGATCAGCCTCCCTTCAGCCCTCACCACATCCACTGATGCCAAGGGGCCTCAACACCAACTCATAACACAAAAGATCTCCCCAAAAGTTTTCTTTGGCAGGAGAAGGTTTAGAAGAGCATTATACACTTTTCAGTACAGCATGTGGAAAAAAATGGTAGTGTTATTTGGAAATTTCCAAATATTATTTAGAAAAATGTCAGTGAAAGAGCTTCTTCTGCTTCCCACTGAGCCATCCACAGCATTTGAAGCATTTTTCCATTTCAAACAATTAAGATATCAAGATCAAGGTAGTACTACATCATTACAGCGTCTACTAGAAGCTATTAAGAATGAGCCAAACAGCAAAAGCCAGGGAAATACATCTGATTCATATCAAGAGTAACTCTTGTATTCTAAAATTGGCTGTACTTCTAAAGAAATTCAGAGTTTTTCCGTCTTCGGTTAATACATTTTAAAGAACTCATACAAATATTTTTCCAGAGAAAGAGCAGAAGATGTACCTTCATTTGATTTAGAAGAGCAACTCTGGACAAAAATAAACAGCCAGATCCATTTTTGCTTTTTCAATTACTGGAGGGATAGATATTCTAAAATAAATGGATGTGTTTCTCATATGTTTAAAGAATACTGAAGACCTCATTCAAATTATCTGAATTGTCACTTACTAAGCCAGCTGTAAAACCTGAAGAACGATGAATAGCTGCTCTCTTTGGGATTAGTTTTGCATTCTATTTAGCATCTATTTATCTTCTTTATCTCCCAAAAGCCACGATGACACCAAGCTAGATATATTTTTCATTGTTTGCTAATGCCTTCTTTTCTTAAATGGAAAGTTTCATTTACAGCTACCTTACTTCTTTTACACCAATATATAGTAATACCTCTATAGCTAGTAGAAGGTAGTAAAGAAGAAAAAACAAATAAAACAACTTTGTTATGATTTTGCCCTTTTTTCCAACAAACTCAGTGAGGAACTGACAGAAAATTCTTCTCTCCAAAACTGTCTTCCTTGTCAGAGAAATAGTATTTCTTGAGAACTTAAGACACAAAACAAAACAACAAAATGCAACAAACTCCCCAAATTCCTTCTGCAGGGGAATGAGGCTGAGGCTTGTGTGATGCTCCCAGACAACCTTGATGAAGACCTGATAAAACGGGCAGGTTGCTGCCAATGGGATGTTGTTCTCTTTCCTGAGCCTGTGTTTTTCTCACTGCTTCCTTTGCATTCAGACTGGCAACTATGGAATTGTGTGATCAGTTATTAACAATTCAGAAAGAAGTATGACTTTAAAAGGGGAGAAATTACAGTGCTTGGCAAACAGCCAATTCTCTTTCAAGGTCCTGATCTACTGCAGTTTAGGAAGCTGAGCTGATTTTAGCACCTCCACTTACTTCCTCCTGCTGAGCTGTAGCTTTGGAGCTGGACATACTGAATATACTTCTCCTTTTTTTAGTTACTCTTCCCATGTTTTCCAGAAAGTTCTCTCCCTTGGAGGCTTGCTTGCTTTAACACTTCTAGGGGACAAAAGAACAAGTGCCAGTAGCTTGTCTACTATAATTTCTGGTAAATGACAGATGCACTGTTTAACATCAAGAGTTGTCACCAATCTGTCTTCAAACCTGTACTCTATTTCAACTCCAGGGAGGGTTCAAGACAGAAAACATGACCTTACAGCTCTTGCATGCAGCTTTTATCAAGTCTGATACCAATGCAGTTTGAATAAACCAAAGAACTGACAATAATGCTAGGCATATGTTGAAACACAGACCATAACACATTCTGTTGTCTAAAATAGTATTAAAAAAAATATTCCAAGGCATTATTAAGGTGTCCTTGCAGGAAAGAACGAAATATCCCCCCCCAAAAAAACTCAAAACCCAGAAACTCAAACTCATTGCATTAGAATACTCTGAATTAAAAATAAACCTGAAGACTTCCCAACAAATATGTTAACAAGAGTTTTAATGAAACATTTAAAATTCAGTACCCAAGATAAACTCAAGAATGTTATGAAAGTTTACTTCTATTCTGCTCTTTCTGGCAATATTTGGGAGCTAAATTTATGCAACTTGGTCAGACTATACTACTAGCAGTAGTAGTGGGAGATGCACCCACTTTCTGCTAACAGAAATCCCTGGTATCAGCAACTGGAAAAAATTGCTGCTGCCACTGCACTTCAGAGCTGTTAGAGCAGCCAGCTCTCATGGTGTGTGATAGAAATAATAATCACAGGCACATGCAACCTGAGGCTATATAGTTGCTTCTTATAGCATCCCCTCCCACAAAAGGTGAGGTAAACTTCAGGGTTTTTGAGTAATCATGAATTCAACCAACTTTACTCCATGTTCCCTTCAAGACAAGGTTGAAACAGTAGCAAAATGCAGTGACATGCTCCATTCCTCAAAGTGTCTGCAGCAGAACAGTTGCTTTGAACTCCCTGACACAACCAAATCATAACATCAAATACAACATTTTATACTTGGTATTTTATTTACATGTACTCATAACTCAAGAACAATTTACTATGCCATGGAGTCAGCTTGTGAGCATGCTGGCCTAATGAGACAAAGTGCCATTAAATTAGGTCTGCAGAATCATGGAGATTCAGTAACCATCATCATAGACTCCTCATCTATTAGACCTAAAAAAACTTTATAATGGCTACAGAAATCACTTCACCTTGCAGAAGCTTAAGGGTATCTCCATCGCCCTATGAATAGAACAGTCAGCCTGAAGTTTATGAAACAACTGAAGCTTTTTACATACACAGAAAAGAAGGGAGAATCTGAGCTAAAACACATGCAAACCCAAACTAGAACCAGCAGGATACTCCAAAGGAAGAAGTCTTGATACTTTTTAGAAAGAATGCTGCTTGCTTAAAAAAGTACAATTTTAAAACCTTACATATAAATACATATGGATTTTTCTAAATTGGATTCCTCTTGTTTCATTTTGCATTTAAAAAATATCTTAAGCACTGCAGTCATTAAAGAGAGGGGAGTGAAAACACTTTATTTTGTGCCAATAGTATTGCACTAATTCTATACCACTTCCTATTTTAGATCCCAGTTTTTATCAGTGGTCATAAAAATGACTTTTCTCTATGTAGATCAGCAAAGCTTCTACTTCTATACTGCTTCATCTGTAATTTTGGCACCTACTGATTTTTACTGAGTACATTCTGTTTTATTTGAATTTGCAAATATTCAAAAAATAACTGAGTAAGAGATTACGAACATTTTTTTTTTGCCTATCATATAAAGGCCCAATACTGAGAATGTATTCCCCTCTGCTATTTGAGACCTTATATTCAGTAAATTCCTGCTTTCCTAAATTACATTTTCTCATGATTCAAGTACATAACTTCTCTGTGTAGGCTGCAAATCTGGTGGGGGAAAAAACCCATTTTTTAAAAATGTCGAGTACTATCAGATTATTATTTTGTGGCAAGTTTTCCACCTACATTAAAACCCACAGATAGTAAAAGTCAAAAGGAGCTGTGTTACACACCAGATTGGCTTCAGAGGGAATGGAATTACTGGTTTTGTTCTGAATTTAGTGGGTTTTTTTTAACCACTTCACATTTTCAAAACTGAACCTGGAAACAACTGTATTTTAAACTATCTGTGCTGTATTAAAATAGATATTTCACAGCAGCCAAATTAAAATGGTTTTAATTTTCCAAGTTACTCTGGATCTAATATTTCCAAATGTTCTACACATGTAATACTGTTTTTGGTTGAAGATTAGTGCTTGAAGATACCTAGGGAACTGCTGGTTTGTTTTTGGTTTTTTTTGAAACATCAAATGCCGTAAGTCCCTGAAATAAAATATAGATGTTTGAAAATGCAGTTCCTTTCATGAAGCTGAGTTCAAAGTATGCATGAACTTGCCTTAAATGACTATTTTTAGGGGCTAAACTATCTGTGAGAGCAAGCTTCAGGGTAGAGTCTTGCTTTGACTTCTATTATACAATGTGTTCTCCTGCAAATAATAGCAGTTTTTTCTTCAAGGCAATTATACATGTTTTAAAAAGAAACCCTTATATAAGCCTTTCACAATTGAGGAAAGAGTAATTAACTTGCATAATTGTTAGTTGTGACCTGTATTTTCAGTAAAGCAGCACAGCAGGCCTTTAAAATGTTCAGGCACAGGCTGCTAAATAGGATGTGTGAGGAAAGGAAAGGACGCAGTCAGAGAGTTTCACCCTCCTTTTCATCTATACACATCCCTGTCATGGCAGTAAACAGAGGGCTGATATAAGAGGACGTGACCTTCAAAAAGAGATCTCAGATATCAATTTTATTTCATAAATTTTATTCCTTCCATCAAGACAGACTATTTCTCCAAGGTATTATGGTTGGCTGAGCAGAGCAGGAGGAAACACAAATTAAAAATCCCATTACAGTAGCATACATATGACTCCATACAAGAGTAATGAAAGATAGGAATTTCCATATGACGTATGGCTAAACAAGCATCAAGAGAGGTTATAAACCCAAGTTAAAATGCATATATTAATTCTAGAAATAAAAAGAAAGTTTGAATGAAAAAAACCTGAAAGTTAAAGTAACTGAAATAAAGAATAACCATGTAAAACCTTTGTGGAAAAAAACTCCTTTTCCATTACTTCAGAATTGAAAGATGGCTAGCATTGCACTTTGCAGCTCAGAAATGCTCTAAGCATGATGCTGTACTAGTCCTATTACCTCCTCTTCACTGCACCTTCAAGCAGGAAAGAAGGCTACTACACTGAACCAACTGCCCTGGCCTCAGCTTGCTCACTAACCTCACATTTCTCAATTCTACATTCACTACTTGCCTTTTGTTCCTTCTCTTTTCAGCACTTAGAATTTGCTTTATTTCAAATGACATCTAAATACATTATTTAAGTGCCAAAGCAAAATTAGCAGATGCATGCTCTTGTCTAGTAGCTCTTCTGTAAAATTAATAATTAAATCTGGCCAAGTAAAAGCAAGAAATCCTGGACATCAGTTCTTACTTACCTTTCTTCTCCATTACTGAAATCCTCCTTTTGATAAAGGATCTCATGTGGGTATGATACAGCAACACCAGGCAGGATTTTAAAGAAATGCCATTCTCTTGCAACATTACCAGACAATGGTGCCCAAAAAACATCGCCACAATTGTTTTGTACTGACAAAGTCAATCTGTCCAAGGAGCTCACCCCTGTAATTGCTCTACAGAATCAGAGTCCTAACATACACAGGGGCTCTGATGAGAAGAATTTGCCAAACAAACCAAAGTTGCCTCTAATTTGAACCTGTATCACCTCTACACACCACCATATTAAAATATGGCATCTTAAACAGCTATTTATATTCACCTTTGCTGTATGTAAGGCCACTGGTAAAACCCATTTGCAGTGGCCTGGCCTGCAGAGCCAGAGCCACAGTGCACTGCCAGTCACAGCACAGGACACCAGAGCAAGCAGTCATGCCCCTGGCACTCCTCTCCCATCCTCCACCTTCTCCTTGGTGCATCCATGTCTGGAACCCACCCTGCGTACCTACCCCACTTCCCTCAGTGAAGCTGATTCAGAATCAAACTAAAAGGGAGCAAATTAACACAGCAAAAACCTACTTCAAATATAGGACTGCGTTTCCAAAAGCAGCCTTCCATTTTTAGAGCAACAGCTTTTAAGTCCTCTGCTTGAGACATCTTGACTGCTATTTCCATGAGAGCTGAATGCTTCATGGAAATTAGCAAGTGAGGTGGGTGCTCAGCATCTCAACAAGCCACAGCAGAACTTTTTTGCAAAGGAAAAATGTTAAACCTGAATCACCTACAATTAAAAGGTGCTATTAAGTTATAGAAACCATTTTAAAAAATAAGCTATTGGAAATTAAAAAAAAAAAAAAGAAAGAAAAATTAACTCAAAAGATGTATTGAAAAAAATCAGCATTTTAAAATGCATTTAATTCCTGCATCCCCAGACTCGATTTTTCATAGCCTTGGGGATGTGCCAGCATGCTGAAAAGATGAAAGTTAACATTCTTCCAAAGGGGTTACACAGATGACATGCTATTAGCCAACAACAAAATACTAACTACAATGGCTTTACGTTTATTTGAGAATATTTTGGACTAACAGAGTTCCTTAAAAGACTGTTAGATATTTTGTTATGGTGACATTTTTACATTGTGTGCAATTTGTACTCTACACAAGGTCTAAAATTTTAACACACCCAAAGGCTCCACTAGAACTGGGTATTTAGGTCATTTATATTACTGCAGTGAAGCGTCAATTATTTTGTCTGATACTCCTAGCCGTTCTGTAATTTGCCAAGAGTAATGTTTTCTGTCAGGAAACTCTGGCAAGTCAATAAGCGCAGGCTTGATTTGACTTGAACTGGCACCAAGGTTAGAAATGGAGAGGGCGAATGTGAATCTTCACTGTAAAACTAAATACTCTGTTTTGTGGGTGGTTAGCCATGCTTCCTGCTCCTTCTCCTCACCAGCTCCGTTCTCTTAATAGATGCAAGGGAAAAAACATAAAGAAATTTCCACTTGTCTATGAAAATGTCTATTTAATAAATGCTATACAGTGAATTATGAAGCAACATAAGCAAAATATGCTGGAGAGTTAGCAAAGGGTTTCAAGGAAAAGGAATGATCACTGAGACAAACTCTGAATACAACAAGAAGGGCAACATTTAGTTTGCATACACAGATAATAAATCAGGAATTTTTTGACTTACCCTTTTCTTTCCAGAGGGACAGGTTGGTCCCTGTAAGCTCCAGGGTATCCTGGGTCTTCCCCAGTTCTGCCCTTGGTAGCAGAATGGTTGCCTAACACCTGTCAATTATTTTGTAAATACATAAGAGGAATAGAAACCTCTGTCTGTCACTTCAGAACTTCCCTTTTCAGGAAAAAAAAAAAAGGATGGAGAGGTCACTGACACCATCTTCTTCATGCTGATTAAAAGACCAGCAGAATTCAGTCACTGCTGGATGAACCAAGAACAATTAACTTTTATTTACCCCTACATATGAGGTAAAAAGAGTTTTGAAAAATAGCTGAAAGCTACAATAGTCAGCTTTTTAAAAAAACTTATGGCAATAATAAATAGCAAATAAAGCCAAACTCAGGAGGTTGAAAACCTAAACCCCGAAATAATAACAGGTAGTTAGAACTACAATATTTATTCTAAAACCTAGTCACTTGTGTATTGTGTAATTAAAGCAACTAAATTTGCTTCTGTCTGCTTTTTTGGGTTACCATTTAATGTGCCAAACAACAAACTGTATTCATGTAGGACACAAGTCTAGAACAATTTAAAAAATCATGAAAGTAGTAATGGCATATACATTCATAACAGTTGGCCTACAAAGTCTTTATTTTCATTACCCTTAAGACTTGACTGTGTGTAGATGGCTGCTATTTTTCTTCTGGTTTTTTGTTTCTTCTGTCAGAATCAAAAGAATGTCATCATCACAATCTGCCTCTGTCTTCTGTCACTCTCAGCTAGTGATCAGACCAATCTATACTGGCATTTCAGTTAACAAAATTACTCCAAAGCCCTTTAATTAATGGACAACCAAATAACCATCTCTCTCAGCTAGTCATACTCCTTGTCAGTTCCCAAGAATCCTGCATCCATGTATGGAAAAAGGAAAACAATGATACATTCTAAATGGTAAGAACATTGACAGTAGATCAGTAATACTCTTAGTAGTCTTCAAACTGTTCTCTTTTCAACAAGACAAACAAAAGAAATCCATTTGCTTAGACCTTTCTCAAACTGCACATTTTGAAATTTCAAGTCAAAATAAGGAGCACAGATGCTATGATCAAAGAGCAGCTGCTTGCTTAGTCCATCAGGAAAATGATGCAAACAAAAGCTTAAATGAGCAAAATGATGAGAATTCAAATGTTGAGGCTATAATTTTTGTTAACTGAAAACCAGAGTATGCTTTTCAAATAACTGCAGAGAGGTAAAATAATATGCAGACATTAAATTGCTGATGGATTCCCAGCTTCAAAATATTGCATTGACAAAGCCATTAAAAACTACCATATAGCAAATATAGTGTCTTCCTGGTGATTTGAGCTAATTTCACTTCACAGCTGCTACAGAAACTGTCAGATTGTTTGGGTTATGGAACACAGAGAGTGCAATTTTTTTATTAAATGGCTTGTGCATCTAATTAGTTATTTAATACAACCAATGGTGCAAGCAGCCAAGTGGAACAGGTCTTATTTACTGAATTTAATGAGGTAATTTGTAAGGAAAAGTTACTGTGATATGCCTGAATGAAGAATGAACTAAAATTACAGGGTTAAGAAAACCAGGTTATGTTCAGCTCAGCTATATAATATTAATCAGATGAACTGAAGACTTTCTCCAGGCTAGCACCTGAATTTGAGAGCTAGGTCCATTGCTAAAATCTAAAAAAAAAAAAACCAAAAAAAAAACCAAACCAAAGAAAAAAATCCAAAAAAAACTTGTAGCAATAAAAAGTTCTTATCTGAATTGCTGCAAATGTAGTTACATCAGCAAGAACCTCACACACTCAATCTACTAAGTCAGGTCATTTCTGCCAGCTCTGTTGAGTCTTTTATGTTGTCTGCAATGTAAAGTACCTGCCAAAATACAGAAAGAATTCAATCTAAACTAATGGTCTAAAAACTCCTGAATCTTACGAAACTGACACCATAACAGAAGAGAAACAGTGGGAGACACAAATCTTCTCATCCACAGGCATGTTAAGCATAGAGCAGGAGTCAGAAAGGTAATTTGAGGAATATCTCCTTAAATTAAAAGCACTGAAGACACTGAACACTTAATACACGGCTTGTTGAAGTATGCTGCACAGGGAGTTCCACAAATTACAGGCAATGCAAAACCACAGGCAAGGATGCACCAGTAAGAAGGTCTCACAAAAGAGATCTAAATTGGTGCCTGACGTTTTGTCTTCCCACTGTACATTTAATGTCCATTCCTGAAAGCAAAGCAGCATGTCCAGCATAAGCTTAGTTTAACCCTAATCAGTAACAGAGATCAACAAATAATACTTTTAACTATTAGACAGTGTTTGAGCACTGGAAAAAGGAATAAATATCAAAATATCAAAACTTTCCCTAGTGAAGACTATGCAAAATACAGCCATAAAAATTGATTTACACCTAAACATAGTAATTCATATGTAAAATTCAAAAACATAACGTGCAATTTAATATTGCTTGCCAGAAGATCTCCTGTGGTACTTTGGTCTTCCTACTTCCTGACTTGCTACAACAAACAAGGACTCACTTGGTACAGTGAGGTTTTATACATATAGTCCAGCTGTGTAGCCTAAGCCATAACGGAAGAGAAAGACATGAACCATTAACTAAAGCTGCCTTAGGATACTAAAAACACTGATTTCATCCCAAATTTATTCAAAATATTTTTAACTGGAACTAATACAGCGTTCTGATATTTTACTTCAAGACTAAATGTTTCAGTATCTCCTGGACATTTCTTTTCTGCTATATATTTTCACAAAAACTAACTACAGATTATTTTTTGTGGGGAAGAGGCTATTGCCACAGAAAATAAATACTAAATGCATAATTTAGTATCATTTAATGTATCCATATAAATTTTACTTAAAATATAATTAGGAACAGCTAAGATAGCAAAGCTATGAAGTAATGCACTGTATGCACAGTAAATAGTTGCTTTTATGTCATCATCTAAAAGTAGACTAGCATACCTACAAAACTGATCCAAAAATTATTCACCTTTCTAAGATTAATTCTCCATCAATTTAAAACTAACACTGAATAAGACTATCAATAAAAAAAGGTAGCCTTTGTCAGGAAAAATCTGTTGTTCACCAGAAGATACAGCTGAGGAAGCACAATCTAGACACTTTACAAACCTACCAACAATTAACAGACCATTCCAGACTGCCTCTAAATTGATGGTATTAATAACTGGCATGAACAGTTACACACTGGAAAGTTTTAATGGCTCTTATTGCTCAATATGCAGAATTTATAGGTTTTTGGGGCACATAAAACAAATGGATTTATACTGAATTTGCTTTATGTTTTCATGCATCTTTAATTCTTCCTTTTTCTTCCATTGCCAGCGCTACCTCTATTGAGAGCCATCTGTAACTAAAAAGGTCATTTTTCCGCTCCACTCAGCACTTGTCAGACCACACCTGGAACACTGTGTTCAGGTTTCGTCCTCACTATGCAAAAAAGATGTGAACAGGTTGGAGAGGGTCCACAGAAGGGTCACAAAGATTACCAAAGGCCCAGAAAGCCTGTTCTTTGAAAATGGCTGAGAGAGCTGGGTGTGCTCAGCCTGGAGAAAACAGGGCTTAGTGGACATCTTTTCACCATGTTCCAGTATCTAAAGGGTGGCTACAAAGAAGATGCAGATTGGAGATCCCCTTCACATGGAAAAGCCAAGGGGTAATTGGTACAAGTTACTCCTAAAGAGATTCTGACTGGACACAAGAGGAAAATTTTTCACAATGAAAAAAAACTATCATTGGAATAATCTCTCCAGGGAAGTTTACTCAACACTGGGTACCCTGAAGATCCACCAGAACAGGGTGCTGGGCCATCTTGTCTAGACTGTGCTTTTGCCAAGAAAGCTGGGCCAGATAATCCTTGAGGCCCCCTCAAATCTGGTAGTCTATGATTCTATGACAATTCAGTACTTAATTTATTCAGACATACAACACTTAGCAAGAGAAGTAAAATAAATGCAAGTATGTGGTAATGTAGTAAGAATACTAATAAGAGAAAAAATGTCTCTCCAACTCCTGAAACCATTTTAACTTACTGAAAACTGAAGAGGTGAAAGGCTTGTGACATATTTGAGAGAAAACTGCTCCCAAATTATTAACACTAATTTAACACCATTTTTTTTTTCTCTTATGTCTTCTCAAATGCCATTTTTAAATTTTATGCACATTTTATATATACCCCTTTTCAACTACTTCGGTGCTTTACTGAAATAAAAACAATGAATGCTTCCAATTACCTTGAAGTTCAGAAGTTGTGCAGAAATCCCATTAAATACTCTGTATAATAATTCCACTGTTGTGATTGCTCTGAAAAGTAATCAGCTTTTAGAATAGTCCAGCAGAACATTACTTCCATTTCTTTGTGAATATATGAGATAACTAAGGAGATGGTCATATCCTGAAACATACTCTTCCAACAAAAACCTAGGAAATTAATAGGTAGGGTCCAAAATTGAAAAAAGATGAACTATCTTTTCAACACAGCTGTGACACAAGACCCAAAACCAAGGCTCAGAGTCATTAATGACATAATTGGAAAAGTACTTAATTTTGAGCTCTTAAGTATCTAGATACTAAATCTAAAAACCCAGGAGAACGAAGACATTTCTGTAGTGTGCGATTTTATTTCAGTTACAAATGCTACTTTAAAAAAAGAGCTTACTTAAAACAGAGCCCTAATGCACTTGAAATTTAGCTTAGAGAATATTATGAACTGTTGAGCAATGGCAGTCTATCTCACATGACCTGTCAAACAGCAGTTCAGTTTTCTTTAATTCATGGTATCTTAAAAGCTAAGTCCAACTTCACAATCAGTGTAGAGAATAAACAGGTTAATTTGCAAAGTAATTCAACTATCTATTGCAGACATCTCCCTTATGACTATATTAATTACACTGACTATAGTGACTAGATTGTCAGTGCCCATAAACCTTAAGGTGACTGCCTCCCATCAGTTTTTACCTATTTTTCTCTGATATCTGCCTTTGGTGAAGTAACACTCAAGACAGACCGCTGTTAACAATCTGGCAATTTTTTTTCCTGTACCTAAATACATTATACAAAACCGGGTGGCTCAATCCATCAGAAATGCAAGTTTTACATCTGAATCAACTTCAGAGATGTTTTATTCACTTCCACCCATAAACACATGAAAACTCTGAAATGTCAGTGAAGCACAAAAACTTCCATCTTTATTAAAAAGGTTTCTTTTTCTCATTATTCGGGCTTTTCTATGATGTGGCCGTGAATCAGCTGTTCACAGTGGAAAGCTGGCTCACAATGCATTTGCCTAGAAACATTTACAGGGAAGGATGTAGCAAAAATAGGCAAGCTGCCTAAGTGTCCACTGAAGTACTTAGCCCTGTACTCTGAGGCAGCATCCACTGGTGCAGTCACATCAGAAATCTCAGGTTCTGTGTTTCTTGGTTTAATTAAATTACATTTAATTATTTTTTAATAGAAAGCAGGACAGCTCTATTGCAACTTTTTGATTGAGTATGAGCTTCATTCACTATGTAAGCAGAACTATACTTGATACTAGTGGCATTCTATAGCTGACATGTTCATCAGTTCTAACATGTTAGAAAAATCCACAGCTCTTGTGTGATAAACCTGCTCAAAATGAAGTGGAAAAGCATGCTTCTACAAGCTTTAATTCTTCTGTCACTGACTGATTCAGCACACAGAGAGAAACTCAGATATTTCATTTCGGGGACAGCAACATGGAGAGAAACCAGTTTTCTTCTTATTATCCTGCTCATGCAGTATACTTTATAATCTCCTTCATGGATTTTCTGGAGTCTGCCTTAAGACTATTTATATGCCCTCCATCTCCATATGAAGACTCAAGGCACACGGGTCCAGTGTTGAAAACTGTCCTCTACTTTCCATCCTAAATTCACTCATGGCTTTCTTGACTGTCAGCTGTATCCATCACCACACTCCAGTGGAAAGTTTCTTAAATGCACGACCTTGGAATTGTAAACAGTCACCCTAGTTGGTTTTTCCAACATTTCACTAGAAATGCCTCATGGTATCTCTTGTAACAACACACTTCTTAGTACGTGGCTGCATAGCCTTGGTGCACTAATTGTACTACCTACGACTAACAGCAAATCCAGGTATTTCCTCATTTCTCCTGAATTTCCAGGCGGCATCTGTCATAAACCCCAAAGTGATTGCCCTTCTGACTGACTGTAAACTCACAGCTGTTACGTCAGTCTTCAGTGTCAAATTTTTAATACTGTTTACACCTCCAAATTTTACAAAATCAGCTATCTTCACAGTTGCTTTTTTAAACTGGCATCACTAATGAAAATATTCTTCAGCTATTGAGTATGTCTATCTAGTAGTTTCTCACTGGCCAGACTGCTGTTTTCAACCTACACATTGACATGACCTATTTCCCCAATTTGCTATCTAACATAATAAAAGTCTGCTGACAGGAAAAAAGGCCCTCTTCACTGTTACATATATAGACTAAAGTTAGAGAAATACTCGAAACACGTTTCACAGAATTCTTGATGTTGGTAGAGGCCTCTGGAGGGCATCTGGTCAAGCAGAGCCAGCTGCCCAGGATCGTGTCCAGTCATCTTTTGAAGATCTCCAAGGACAGAGACTTCACAATCTCTTACCCTGTACCAGCATTTAGTGACTCACACAGTAAAGCAGTTTTTTTCCTTAGGTACACACAAATGGCACTTCACTGGCTCATGTTCAAATCTGTGCTTTCCAGGCCCCCAGGCAGGTCTTCTTCTACAAAGCTGCTTTCAAGCTGGGCAGTCCCCAGCATAAACTGCTTCAAGGGGTTGTTCACCATTGGTGCAGGACTTAGCACTTTTCCTTATTAAGCTTCATGAGGTTCCTGCCCACTCATTTCTGCTGTTGAGGTCACTCTGGACAGCAGCATGACTGTCTGGCACATCGGTCACTCTTCCCAGATCTGTGCCATCAGCAAATTTGCTGAGGGTCCACTCTGCTCCATAATCCCAAGCGCTAATGAAGATGTTGCACAGGAGCATTAACCCCTGGGGTACACTGCTAGCTACTGGTCTCCAGTCAGGCTTTGTGCCTGTGCCTTCAGACAGTCAGTCAGTTTTCAGCCCACACTTCACTTCATCAGCTTCTTTGTGAAGATGTTACAGGAGACTGCTGGAAGCCTTAATGAAGTCAAGGTGGACAAGATGCACAGCTCCCCCCTCACCTACCAAGTGAGTAATTTCATCACAAGCAGCATCCGGGTGGCTGAGCATGACTTTCTCCTCATAAATCCATGCTAACTACTCCTGATGGCCTTCTTGCTTATTTTAAATATTTTGAACACACTGGAAAATATACTATTCATATTCAGTACTTTAATAGTTAAAAATTAACACAGTTAAATCTGCTTTAGTGTAAATCCACACCAACTGAAAATCTATTATTTCAGTTTTCTTCTGATTTCAGATACCCTGTTTCTTTTCCCAAGTAACCGAAAAGTACAAGTCTTAAAATCCACACACATTCTCTCCCAAAGGTATATGGAGAAAAAGAAAATGATTCATCACAAAAGAATCCATGCACATTTGCCATCTAGATCCTAAGTTTTTGAGAGGTTTTCTACAAACCCTAACAAAATTCCCTCCAAAATCCTGTCCCCAAATATTTGGTCTCTAATTCTTAGAATCTTAGCATGTAACCATAAGTAGACTAATCAAACAAGAAAAACTGCATTTCTTTTCAGCTAAGTATATAAATCCCGCTCTCTCGTGTTTTTCCTCTCAATTATGCAGTTTGCAAACTTGATAAAGCTTTGGGGAAAAGCAACCCTATTAAAAATTCTAGAACTCTTTGAGTCTACATAAATTTTCAGGATGAAAATTTGTTACCTGAACTCTGGAACAGACATATCTAACAATATACGAAAGCCCTCAGCACCCTCAGGATATTCTTCAATGACCTGAATGTGTCAAAAAGAGGGAGAAGCAGATGACCATACTGACAAAAAAATGCACAAATGAGAAACAGTAGATCAACCACTGATGGTATCATTGCAAAGAGTATTTTTAACTCAATTCAATATATGCTTAAAATTAAATTACTTTCTAAAAAAATCATTCATGGAACACCTGGTATAATTTTGCTATATAACTTATCAAAATCTGAAATATACTGGAAAGCAAAAGCATTGAGTTCTGCCTAGAAAACATGACACCACAATGAAATCTGGGAGTCAGACTGTGCTTTCTCTTATGAATCATTTAATTTTCAGGAAAGGTCCCCAGAAATAGTAAGTTTACACATAAAATAAAATATTGTTCTGGTTTTTTCAGAACAAAATTATTTAATTTCTACATCCCAGATAAAACCTTAAAAAAAAGTCTTGGTATCATTACAATAAATTTTCAGACGATAATGAGAAAAATCTGTGGTTTTATACTGTGACCACAAAACTGGATACAACTTCTAGTGTTTGTTATGTGAGCTAAAAATTGAAACTTTCATAGTGTGGAGATGAACGCAATACAAGCAATTACATGTGGAAAACTAAAGAAGAAGCTAAAGGGAAAAAAGTATTATCTTTACTTTTTTTTATCTCCTCTTGGTGACTGAACAACAGCTATGCACAACTGTACAAGGAGACATTTTTGAACCATCACCAAGCAGTTAAATACTGCTGCTACACTGAACAGCTGCATAAATTAGCCTCACCATTAGTAAACAGCTTTGTACCTCTTTATATTTTTTTAATTTTTACTTGCAGGCAGTTGGTTTCAAGAGATACCTACTTCTTCTTCAAAATACAGGATAAGGTTAGTTCTCTTTGCCCTTTGGTTTTAAAGGACTACAAATAAAAACAAATACAACTTTTACTAGAACCTGAAAAACAACCCTCTGAAATTCTGATACTTCTGGAACAAAGAGATTAACATTCTTCAATTAAGAAAGGAGAAAGCTTTCTTGAAATTCATTTGCAAGTGCTACATATTATTTCATCAGTTCAGAGATTAGATGTGCAGGAGAACCGGTTTCCAAGGTAACTGGGCTAACCATGGGCAAGTCATCAGGGTGATAAGGAACTCAAAACATTTAGGAGGTACCACATGGAAATAGAAGAGAGCCTAATGAACTGTCTCTACTTAGATAAGCCTAAAATGCAGTTATTTTACACAAGTGAAATAGGCTAGATTAGAACAGGGTCTCTAATGCTCACACTGCAAGTTCTTTAACAGTGCCTGAACACCTGATGTGGGACCAGAGGAGATGCTACTTCTCCCTGAACACCACAAGCATGAGCAGATCAAGCTCTTCAGTGCCCATGCAAGCCAGGCTGCCTCCCAAACCATGGCTGTAGGGTACAGGAAACCAGGGACACGGATCCCAGGAGCAACAGAAAACCTGGACAGCGTTTAAAACAACTGAGATGGCAGAAATAGGGGGTTTAGGTCTCCACAGGTTTCCCCAGCTTAGTTCCAGTACAAATGCCACTGAAAATAGTTAAGCTCAACAAAAGTGATCTTAAGATGCCTGTTAAGGGTGGGGTTTTTTTAAGTTTTAGAGCTTTAAGCAATTCCATTTCTAGAAATACAGTTAGGTAACAATGCAGAAAAAACAAATATTTATTTATATTTAATATTGTTATTGCTTATTTATATATTGTTTCTATTTATTATTATTTATGTTATTTAAATTATGTATATTGTTACTATATGCAAACCTAATTATCATTAAATACAGTACTTAAATACAGTACTTGACATTTGCGATTTTTTTATCTGGATGTCATGATTCAGCAAACCTGTGAAAACCAGAAGGCATAAGTGTTTCAGCTACAGAGAAACCCATAATTTAGAGCAAATTAAAACATAACATAGAGAAACAAAAATAGCTGGCCTTACATGCTGCCTTCTAGGTGCTGTTTGCTTTTTCCTCCTGCACTAATTGCAAACATACATCCATTTATATTATCAATCCACACAGAAATTTGAACTCAAGGCAAAACACAACCAAACCTTGTTTGTGGGCAAGGTTTTTATCTGAGGGCATTCACATAAGCATGCAAGCAAACTGAAAAAAAAAATATTTTGTTTGCAAAACAGGCAAGTTACTCCCAGTCTGCACCGGGAGGAGACAACAAGTTTCTTCTGCGAAGGTGGAAGAAAGGCTTTCTGGAAAATATGCTGAGTTGCTGTGAAGCATCTGCTGTTTCCCAGATGGGGCAGAAACTCTTGAGGTACAGCCAGAGCCCAAGGACACAACAGAGTGGACATATGAGGGACAGTTTGTGTCAAGACCTAGACTGGGTAGTTAATTTCATTTATGTTAAATACATCACTGTGACATACTATATGCAATGGATTCACTTCTGTTCCTCTATACTGTGGGAAACTGTTAGTTTTCTTTTTCAGTGCTCCAAATAGCATTTCTGAAGACTTTTGAAAAAATCTGTGAGAGAAAAGACCAGCTCATAACATCTGAAATACTTTGCAGAGCTCAATCCTGTAAGCAGATTCTCAGCTGGACACATCATCACCTACTGCAAAAATCCAGGGGGTTTCTGTAAGAATACAAACTGAAAAAGTTTTGCACTCAGTGCAGACAGTCCTAGATCACACAAAGTTGTCATATGCTTCTTGTACACTAATTTCTTAATTTGCAGTACCAGAAAAAAGTTGATAAGAGTAGAAAGATAACATAATACACACATAATGACTCTGAAAACTACTCACAGAACACAATACAGAATACACTTCCTTAAGATATCCACATA
Organism: Pseudopodoces humilis; assembly: GCF_049639895.1. NCBI lineage: Eukaryota > Metazoa > Chordata > Aves > Passeriformes > Paridae > Pseudopodoces > Pseudopodoces humilis. Next base: position 127,792,058 of record NC_142200.1, read on the forward strand.
GAGGGGAGAAAAAAAAGAAAGGCAACATCAGCCTCCAAACTTTTAGCTTGACTAAGGAGGATTCACTGCACTGGGGAAGAGCTGGTATTTTTGCAGCTCACTAACAGCAGGATGCTACTGTCCTACATCTGCCCAAGGTTTAGCAAAACAAAGCTAAAAAAAACAAATCAAAGCCTGTGGAACACAGCAGCACAAAAAAAACCCTCTAGGTCTTATCACTCCATAAGGCACTTAAAAGACTGGCAGTCCAAAGAGCCTCATGATGGGATGGAATAATTATGTCAGCTTAACATGTTTGCATCAAGCATCCCAGCACCCTCAGTCTTAGGCTAACACAGGAAGAGTCACCACAAGTGCTGTGTAAATGCACTGTAAACCACCACAGGAAAAAGAAAAGGCCACTATCTATAAATCACATAAAACAACATATAGCTTCCTCTACAGAAGGACATAAAACTGAACCAGACATCACCTCCAAATTTAAGAAAAAAACTCTCTGATTCTTCAAATACTGTATTCTGAAAAACAGCTTACCAGAAACTTGCACTTGCATCCAGTGATATATAGAGAACAGGCATTTATTTAGTTGCACGCAGGATCCTAGATACTCCACCTAATCATGAAAGGAATATTTTCTTCAAATTGGAAGCCATCTAAACTACATCCTTGAACTACCATAAATAAAATTCTGGGAAAGCATCAAATAAGTTCATAATCTCTTGCTGTGAGTAGCATATAATTATAAGCAAATTCTGTAACCATCCATCAGCAATTAGCATTTGGAGAGGCAGGCTCAGTAAGGAAAATTTACTTGGCTTATTTTAACACACAAAATAAGAAAAAATACATGACTCTATTGTAAAGTAAATCAGTCTTTTATTTGGCACCCAACAGCTACAACTAGACTGCTTTTGGTACCAACCTGTCTTATTTAATTTTAATCCAGCTACACCTCATTTATACTGCTCCCTGCAGCAGCATATACACATACTCCCCATGACAGTCCCCCCATCTTAAATCTCTTTCTCCCAGATCATAACTTGATAGCATTATAGCAATGAAAGGAGAATAGATTCAGGAACTGTAATTTGTTTCCAACTTTTATCGGTCAAGCATATAATTACATCCATGAAAGGTAGTATTTTCAAGGAAGTATCGAGTCACATTGGACTGCTGCAGAGAAGAAAGCACTATCATAAAAACCACTAGGAGCTCAAAGCATGGGTTGAAGCCACATTTTTTACTTCCTCTATATTAATTTCAGTTTCAGTTCTGCTGAAGATAGCACTGACAACAAGCCCATCTTGTCAGCCAGTTAGAAGTCAGGGACAATTCCTTCCCCAACACATTACCTACCTTTTCATCATTTCTGAAACCTGGTTTCACAGCCAGTAAAGAGCTACAGTAAAGTGGGAGGTGTATTTTGGAGATGCTGAGGACCGCACAGAAGTTCTCTCAAGTCACAGTGGTGCAGGAGAGAGCAGCAGAGCAGGCAAGGGCTCCAGCACAGGGGGCTGCAGGTCCAGGCTCTTTCCTCAGATTTCACTTGTACTTCATTTACTTGTAAGAATGTGAGCACATATTGTAAACTGTGAGTAGGATTTTCCTTCTGAACTGTAGTATTATGACATCAATTCATCAGTATCATAAGACTCCCCAAAGGTTGTTTTACAGTTTTTATTTTCCATTAAAACTTGAAGGTCTTAATTCTACTCCTCTCTCTTCCACTAACCCCTTTGCATAACTGAGTACTATTTCATCTTGTTCTGACTGTTTCTCTCCCTACTGTCTGCTGTGCTCATTTATATTAATTATGCAGACAAAGAGACATTCTAGCTACGAAGTGAGTACCTTGATAAGGCCCTGACTGTGTCTTCAAGACACAAATAAGAAAGCCTATCCTGGTTAGCCTGGTTTTAAAATTATTCTAGCTTCTTTATTCATTGATGTTTTATTTATCTCTTCCCCCTATCCTAGCCCTGGGGGAATGCTGCACACTGAAATTGCTTTAGAGTAGTGGAGTTAAATGTTAGCCTTTCTCACCTCTCAGCCACCACTTTCAAAGACCATAATGGGAAGGAGAGACAATCAAAAAAAATTTTACAAAGAGGCATGTTTCAGCTAATATTGTGAGTGAAGAAAACAGGACGGAGAAGCATCCAGAAGACTGTTCTGGTTTGAGACACAAATAATATCTGTTATCACTAACTGGGGACTCCAACTCAGTAAAGCACTTATGTTATCAGTTGGTCAAAGAAAACCACAATATTTATGTACAGACTAAACCAAAAACCTGAGGTTGATCACTTAAAACCCCCCACAAAATCCAAAGGGAAATGAAGTTGCGATGGGGTGGTGCTACACAAGCACAAACATTCACCAAGGCCCCACCTAGGGTCAAGAATCAATCTATTGAGTACTACAGTCTCTCTGACTTCTTTCAGCTTAAAGCCCAGGTAAAAGCTGCAAACAGATGCCTCCTTTGTCCAGTGCTCAACTGCCTTCTGAAGGCAGGCAACTGCTGCACTTGATCAAAAACCCAAGACCTAACTCTCTTTGTGAAAGCCTGTCCAGGAGATGAAGATGACAGTAATGATCACCATATAAAAGGCCAAGCGCCTGTAATGTTCATCCACTACATGAGAGTTAAAGTTTAATTCCCCTTATATTGAAAAATCTCTTCTTAAATCTAACAGCTCCTTACAGTTTAATTTTAACGAATATTTCAGCACATCTCAGATCTCAAAGCAGCCTCCTCAGAGACTAAAGGAAACAGTCTAAATATTAAGCTATGCAGTCATGTTTGCCCTGGTGTTCTTTCTAGTGCCAGGACCTGCAAAATCATTCAGTACAGACAGTTCTTTTGGTCCCATGTTCAACTGAAATGACAGAAAAACACACTGTAACCCAGGGTGCAGTGTTTAGTGTTAGATGCTCTTCTAGAAAATTACAGAGGTCCAAGTCCCCCTCCTATGCACATCTTCCAAAAATGGTTACTCCTTCTCCATGCTCTTTTATTGTTTGGACCAGCCAAAGTTTTTACTAAAATGTTACTGCAGATTTTCAACACACATGAGAACTTGCTAGCCTTCATGAGATGATGTACATTACACTCCAAGATCAGTAAGAAATCTCATTAAGTGCTAGCAAATAGCAAAACGTTAATATTGATCAGGTTAGAGGTGCAATGTGATCACACAAAGGAGACTCACTGGATAGTAATTAAACTAAAAATCTGCTTTCAACTGAAGGTGCTACAGCCTCTTCCACGAATCTGTGCCACTTGTTATAAACTGTCAGGCAAAGACTACAGGATATTTTTTTTAGTTATACACGCAATGTACTGAGAATTATGAATTGAAGTAATTTCCTTTATTAACAACACAGCTTTTCATCTCTTTGAATATTAACAGATATTGAAACTATTTCCAGCAAAGCATCAGCTCACAGTTTCATTAGAGATCCACCTGAAGCAGACATTTTCTAACACAATTCTTGTAAGCGGATGAAGAGACCATCCCACCAGTACTTAGTATAATTAGACAGCAGACTGTATGTTCAGTGTACTGTTTTAGGCTCCTTGCATAACAGACTACAATTCCTAGGGCTGGCTGCTGTGGGAAAACAAAGTCAAAGCACAGAATAAAGGCCCACAATTGTTGTTATTATCTTAGCTAAAAAATACCCTACAGTCTCACTGTTAGACTTCTAGCACAGGTGGCAAGTCCACTGGCAATTCATGTAATGGTTCAGTCTCCCCTTTTAATAATCATAATCCAGTTTTAAGTAGAATTCCCTGAAGTCATCTCAATTTGAAAAAGCTTTTAATAATGTCACCTGATTTTGCTGTATTACACCACTCTCTGAAGTTCTGTTTGTTCCAAACTTTCCCATTCTGTTAGGTTTACTTGCTGTCACACATCCATGAGAAAAAGAAGCACGGTCTGCTTTGCAACACCGTTCAACACTGCTGAATGTCTTCAGGTCAGTGCCATCATCACATCTATCCAGGTGCCCTGTTACAAATGCACACTGATCGCTTATTTTTTATTCCAAATGGTACAGAAAATTATACAGGACTCAGTGATGTTTATTGACAATTTCCAGGACCACTGTCTGTCATTCTTATGCAGTATAGTTTGCATTCTGTAGTACAGAGGCGCTCAGGAATTCTTGCATGCAAGCTCAGTGCTCTCTGAATCAGTCGGTGGTGTAATCCCTGGAAACCCATTACCAGTACCACTAAACTAATTTACTGATCAAGTTCCTGACAGCAGCATGACGAAGGGCTGCACAATGTCTAGGAGTCCCAAAAATATCTTGTTTCTGATGGTGACACTGATGTCTACACCAAATATACAAATACGGATGTTAGCAGAAGCAGTTCATTCAAAGTTAAGATGTTTCAAATGTCATTTATTGCACGATTGCATTTTTTTCACTTTAGAAATGTAATAAAATCTGAAGTCTAAAAGGGTATAAGGGACAGTCCTCCTTTTCATCTGCTGCTAGTGGTTTTTTCAAGTAGTGAGACAAAAGATAAAATTTTGACCTTTATTTTCAAAGTAATCCTAGCCAGCCATTAAATGACAACTATTATTCATCAAGTCACCAAGTGATGTTGTATCTTGGAATTCCAGTGCTAATAAAAGACAAAGAATTTCATCTAGTATTTCATGGTTATAGTACCACTCCTGTTCAAAAGAGAACAAAAAATACTTAATACCAGAGAGAAGTCACGACACGCTTACCTTTAACAGACTTTTGCTACATCCTCTTGGCAGGTTTACCCTGCACTGCAAAAATTCTTGCAGCTAAAACAAGCTCCACACCCTTGGGAGAATTATGTTTGTAATGTAAGAATAAATTTCAGAATTTTTAAGACAAAAATTAATCTTTCAGAACATTTTGATGAATTATCACTACAATATTTTATCAGTCAAGTATCGGCATACATAAATAAGTTTGTTATTTTAATTCCTATTTTTCTAAGTGTACAAGTGTATCCTCTAAAAAGTAATGGCAGTAGATTTGCCTATAAGTTGGTCAGATGAAGCAGATACTTCACACAACACAGATCAGAGAAAACACTTTTTCTCCTCTCAGGTGTCAGCCACAGTTTTAAGGAAAACTGTGATAGAACATATGGCACATCTAGATTTTGTTGTCTCTCACACAATAAAGAAGCAAGCTATCAAAAGCAAAGCCTGAGATCAGAACAATCTGTGGAGAGTACAAGAACCAGAGAATGAACAGCATTCATGAAGCCTCTATGGGTATGAAGCTATATATTTCACACATTATTTACTCATTATAAATAATAAAATACATTAAACAAAATCTACATATAATGCTGCAACAAAAACTCGGTGGAGAAGGTACCACAGTAAATTCTTGACTCAAGTGATGAACGTAGTCTGCATAAAACAATGAAAAAATTATAAACTAAATGATTAAAAAGGTTTCTTTGTTGTCTTTTCAATTTTTTAATGCAATGCAAAATGTCAAGTATGTAGTCCTAGAAAACAAGCAAACTGAGGATAGGAGGGGAAATTCTGACCTAGACAAAACTGCAGCCCTGGGAGTGTCCAGAATCAGTGGCAGGCGGGGTGGGGGAAGAGGAAGAGGGAAAAAACCAGAGACTGCACTTTAAAACCAAAATATCTCTTCAGTGCTCAGGCAGCATCAGGTAGTCGAGTGAGGCAAAACAGTGAAGAAAAAGTTCAACTGCATCTTTTGCATAATGCCATACTGAAGGACTACTACTGCAGCAGGAAGCACCTAGCTCTTATAAAAAGGCCAAAAACCTGTCCTGTGGCTTCTTTTGAATCCTAAAGGCTGCGAGTGCAGTGCTGTCAAATACCACTGATTTATGAAAGCTGCACCCTGTCAGGTCACAGTGCTGGGTACTGACCCGGTCCCGACCCAGCCTGCGCTCCCACCCCATCGCCCAGCTGGGGCAGAAAACCACCACTGCTCCCCCACCACCTCCGAGCTTCCCACTGCTGGGTTTAGCTTCCAGCAGCACAGCATTCTCAAGGTAGATTCAGCTTCCTCAAACCCAGAAACTTAGGGTTCTTAATGGAAGGGATTATATACAGTAGTTCTGCAGCACGTAGAGACACAAGCAACCCTTTGCACTAGGAAAATAAAATCAATAAAGTAAATCATATGTGGGCACAAGAGACTTGCTTTAATAGAACCACTTTTAAGCCAAAGGAGTGAAAACAATTTATACTATTTGCTATCTTTTATTCCCTTTTTTCAGAGCAGTATTCAAAACACTTCTCACTAACCCTCTCATATTTCAGAAATGGCTGTTGGTCATCTCCAGACATACACATCGGTCTCTCTTCTGGGAGTTCTTAAACTTTACAAGAGCAGCAAAATGCCTCTGCTCTTCTTCACTACTGGAGAGATAAACTAGATACACTAGACAAAATCAGCAACTTGGTACATTTTACAAAGTGAGTAATTTCACTTAAGGTATACAGCCCAGGATGAGATTATTTATCAGTTTAACCACAGCTTTAGAGTATTTGGCCTCAACTGGGCACTCAGATCATATTCCCATTCCAATCAAGGCTTACCCCAGCAGCAGCCATCCAGACTTCAGCTACTGCTACATGCAAAATGTTGGTGGGCTTTGCCACTGCTGCAAATGAACACTACTCCTCAACAGTTTTATTTCTGTATAGGCAGTTCTAAATTTTTCCTCTTCATCATAAATAATAAAGTCATAATATTTAAGTATTTCCCCAAAATCTTTTGCCTTATTAAATGTTACTTAAAAGGTTAGGTCAATCTGCTTATGTATACAAAAAAATATGTCCCAAAAAATCTCTTAAAAAATCCTTTCTTAGTTGTTTCAGTTAGCAGTGGTAGGCCTAGTTTCTCATTAACAAGAAACATTAGAAGTCTAGTATCAAACTTAACTATCTGTAATTACAAAGTAAGAATTCCAGCTTTATGCAATGAACTCTTACTAAAATACTCATATAGATTTAAACAACATTAACTATTACAATCAAACCTACTGGAGCTGCTGCACCTGATAAATAATACAAGAGATCACTTAGTACATTTTATAAATAATAAAATTAAGAGAATTTATCTTGGATGCAATTTAACTGCTTCCTTTACTGAAGTTCACCATTAGGAAAATAGTTTCTATCTGATGTAAATGAAGCAACAGAACCACATGATGGCTCAAACTGGAAGGGAAGTACAAAGATCATCTGGCCCATTCCCCCCAGCTCAAGCACAAGCACTCCTTGCACAGGACCACGTCCAGACAGCTTTTGAGTATCTCCAAAGATGGAGCATCCATAGCCTCTCATAACCTGTGTCAGTGCTCAGTCACCCTCACAGGGAAAGAGCTTCTTGATGTTCACAGCGAACCTCCTGAGTTTCAGCTGGTGCCCACCCTGTCACTTGGCATAACTGGAAAGAGCCTGGCTCTGTTTTGTTTGCACCTTCCCTTCAAGTACTTATATACATTAATAAGACCACCATTGAGTCTTCACCTCTCCAGGCTCAGCTGTCACAGTCCTCAGCCTTTCCTCACAGGACAGATGCTCCAGACCTGTAATCATCTTAATGGGCCTTCCCTGGACTTTCTCCAGTCTCCTGGGCTGGGGAGCCTGGAGTAGGGCCCAAAGCTCCACATCTGGCCTCAGTGGTATCGAGGAGGGATCACCTCCCTTGACCTGACAGCAGCACTCATCTTAACACAGCCCAAAATACAATCAGCCTTTCTTGTTACGCAAGCACATGGCTGACTCACATTTCACTTGATGTTGTCCAGCACCCCAGAGCCTCTTTTGCAAAGCTGAAGAGGACCCACCCTGTGGATGGTCCCCCAGGATATAATGGTGCATGGGGCCAGGCGCAGGACTCTGCACCTCTCCCTGTTGAACCCTGTGAGGTTTGTGGCTTCCCACCTCTCTGTTCAGCCAGTTTCCAATCTACCTCACTGTCTGCTCATCTACCCTGCATTTAACAAGCTTCTCTATGAATATGTTAAGCTAAAAGCCTTACTGAAGTGAATGTAGACAATAGCCACTGCTCTCCCCTCACCTGTTAAAGCCAGTCATTTCCCTGTAGATGGTTATGAGGTTGATTAGGCACAACTTCCCCTTTTTAATGGTCAAGATTTACTGGTAATGACTGCATCATGCACTTGCAGTAAACCACAATAAGTCTCAGCAGTTATTTTGGATCTACAGCTGCTAAGCTTGGCAAATTATTCCCTGGCCATAGACAAAGAAAGAGTGAAAAGAACAAAAAAAAAAAAAGAAAAAAAGCCCCTCTGTTTAATGGTATTTTCGTACCCCCAATTTAAATATTAACATGAAAGAAACAAGCAAAACATCAAGGAAGCATTTATTAGTCAACCTCCTAAATTAAGAAAGATAAAATCGAGCAACTACCTCAGAGGAAAATGGCTGGGAAAAAGGGAATAAAGAGCTACGTGGTCTGGTAGTCTCCCCCTATCAAACGTCATACTGAAACATTCTCATTCGTGTCAGTGCACTTTGCCACACTGCTAAACCACCAGCTTTTTTTCAAGTGCTCTAAACCTCTGGATTAATGAGTTCTCTCTGGTTTGCCCTTGCAACACTAACATATTTTGAGTATTCTATTTAAACAGCCTATGCACAATGAAATCTACTGGGCAATCAATCACTCAAGCCAAAACTACTGAGAAAGTATCTCTGGGCTTTTAAGAAGGCAGAGTTAATAGGTATGTCAGATTCTAAAGAATCTGGAATGTGTCAGTACCTAAATATCACCATCCATCTCAAAGATGACTGCAAGCTTATGAAGATGTAAAGATGATTAAAAGCTAGATTAAAAAAAAAACCTAATGTTTTATCATAAAGGCCATGATCTAGATTAATTAGAGAGGAGTTTGATAGCATGAGTTTTGAAAGCCTCTGTAATTTATTGCTTTCAAACAACTAAGGCGAAACACAGTGATTTTATCAAATGGAAGTCCCTAAGTCTACAGGCAGCATAGATTGAATCCTGGAAGATATCCTTTCTGTGTGAACCAGCATCTTATGCCCTTGAGACTGTTCACTGAATATTAAGGCAGATGGAAACTGCAGAGTGGAACATGAGAAGTTACAGATGTGCATAGACTAAGAAGCGCAGCTTTATGTATAATAGCACAAGGCACACGGGTCTTGGAGATAAATTCTGCATTCACTCCTTCCACTAACTTTATCATATGGAATTATCTGAGTGATCTGATGAGTCTCTTGAATCAATTCTCGTAACTCCAGTAAAATTAGCTTCTCCCAATAGGACACTTTCTGTATAAAAAATGACACCACAGTATTATCCATTGCTTTCTAACATTAAATTACAGCCAATGTCTCGCACTCTTTTTAATAGATCATTTGTGGCCTTCAAGTTCAACAGAGCTGAAAGTAATTAATAATATAATATTGATAATTGGTAGATTATCAATATTATCATATTACATAAATAAATATTGGTAATTAATAATATATTTATCATTTTAACAATTAAAAAATTAACAGATACTACTAGAAAACACAGTAGTCTATCAGGAGCACAGGAAGAGTAGCTGCTATTAAAACTTCTTAATCTTAGTTGGAAAACATTCAATTTTATCTTAAAAATGAAATGCTGCCCCTTAGCTTTTAGGTGTCTTTTCTTTTGAAAGCAGAAATGCAATAACAGTCCTTTTCAGGACTTGTGCAAGATAAATTTCTTAAGGCCCCTGTTTTATGATAGCACTAACCAAGAGAAAGCACATAAGAGCATGAAGTTGCTACAGCTCTTCCTGCAAAACCACTTGCCTTAAGTAGAATCCAACAGACACAGTCCAGATGAAGTCTCCTTGGTGAGTTATAAAATGACACCCATAATTCCCTACTGCTTCCAAAATATTTTGCTTCATGTTATCGAGAATGCCATTTGCCTTCCTCACAGCTGCATCACATCATGGGATGCTGCTGTCATTCTGCAAGAGCAAGTCAGAGTGGCTTTCTCCTTTAGCTGTCATCCCCTACAAATGATCACTAGTTTACTGTGAAAGTTCTTAGCTCATAATCCATCCCCATTACTCAAGTTCTCCCAGTCACCCATATTTTACTGTAATCCTATGCAATGAAAAGGCTTCCCCACTTTCCGTCAGAAGGAAGTGTCATTAGTGCACTCCAACTTCCTGAGACAGAACTACTGAAATTTTTAACAAGGTCTTTTATCTTATCAAAGGCAGATCCTAGTTTAGTCTGGCATATACTACCTCTGATAAATCCATTTACATGTATTCCATTTTCCTCTCTGCCTTTGATTCTTTAAAAAGTGTTCTCTATTGCTTTGCTATGGGGGGAAAAAAAAAAAATTATAATTTTCAGGCAGCCAAAACCACCTTTTTTTCTACTTTTGGAAAAACAGCTATTAAATTTGCTCTTCTGCAGTTAAACACCATCTCTGCTTTGATAGTGCTCTTTTAGTTTTGAAATATTTGCTACAAGATTTTCTAAAACGCAGCTCCTTTGACCCAGCCCCATACAAACCTGAGCACTAGGAACCTGTAGGTTTCTTCTTCATTTCACTACATGAATTTCCACAACAAACTGGGGGTGATTACTGGCCATAACTTCACACTCACTGCACAAAAGTCACCCTCCTTCCTTGTTGAATTTTTAATGGATGAATAGCTTTTTAATACTTGGATTCTCTTCCTTTCCAAGGTCAAAATCAGCTTGACTTCTGGCAACTTCTTAGTCACATTTAAGACTTTTGAACTCTATGACATTCTTAATTTTTTCAACAACCACTTCTGCCACTCCTTCTAAGTTCTTGGCTAACTTATAATGTTCTCTTTGGCTGACTTTTCTTCTGATTAGGACTGCAATCATTCTGCTTGTGTACTCTGCTTTTTCTTGGGATGAAAATCCTACGCACTTTTTCTAATTCTGAATCAGAGTTCCCTTTGGTCTTCGGTTCAGCTAATTTCAAACCATTTCCCTACAGCTTCTCAGTCTGCATTTTTGAAATTCAAAACCTTTAATTGGAAACCCCTTTCAATCTAAACCGCATAAGCCTCTGATGCAATTATTTAACCCAAATTCTGTTTCTACATACAGTCCTAGAATGCCCTCAATACTTATGAAACACAGTTTTTAGGCAACATTATTTGTTTTTAGTTCAAGAACTATGTGTGTGAACACTGCACCCAGAACTCCTGATCTCTTGAATTAGTAGTGAAATTATGACTTTTATATAAGAGTTAGACTCCACAGCATATTGTAACAGGGAAATAACTTTATTCCATTTATTGTAATCCAGTAATTCCATGTATATTTAATATAAGAAAACCCTTTTGCACCTGAAATTGTGTACAAGAGACTCATGAGTGAAGGCATAAAATTCCACAGCAATAATGAGGTATCTTTGTTCACCACAGTGACTGAATCAAAATATTGATGATAATATTATAATAACTCTGAAATGCTTTATCCTTTCACTATTTGTTATCTGAGTGCATCCAGTCTTTGAATCCTTAATATTTACTTCTCATTCCTTCCTGTTTCTCTGCCCCTCCTCTGTATGGCCCTTTTTTCAGTAACATCCTGATCTTTCTCACAGAATGTTATTACCAACAATCCTCGGTTGGCTCCACAGCTACACCAGTAGGTGTTTGAGGATACATATTAGTTCTCTTATCTTCTAGGCTTCTACATGGACACAGGAGCTGAAGTAGTGAACCAAACTCAAGGAAAACAAAACATTCTTTCAGTGATTTTAGCAAGAGCTACGCATCTTTTTTTTAATCTGTAATCTTTAATAATTAACCCAGTCAAAAAGTGGATGAATTTCTCAGATTCTGTAACCATTTCAAATCTAACAAAGCCTCAGGATCTTTCTGGAAATCCTGACTTCCATACTGGCCTTAAATAAACAAGCGTCTTAACATGCACTGTGACTGCTTTCCTTTTAGAATCACAGGCTTACTGCAAGTGGAAAATGTGGATATCATCAAAATCCAACTCTGTATTCATTTAGAGTTAAATACACACAGAAATGATAAGTTTGGACTGTACTGAGCTTGTGCATGGGTAATCTTCTCTTATGATTCCTGTGATTCAAAATAGCTCATCAACATTTTAACAACAGGCAAATACTATACCGAGCAATGCATCAAGCAAAGAAATACTTCTTTTTTACACTAAGGCTTGAAAATGTTTTCAGCCTACTTTATTATTATGGTTATTATATAAAGAATAATGATATTTTAAATTAAGTATTTCAAACTTAATTAGTGCCAGATTGTTTCAAATTATTTCTCCACAACTACTTACATTCCTGAACACATTTTGTTGGGGCGGGCCCTGGTATCAATATAGGCTGAGGGAATTAAGAGATCAGGAGTAGCCCTGCCCAGAAGGACCTGGGGGTGCTGGTGGATGAGAGGCTGGACATGACCTGGCCATGTGCACTCTCAGCCCAGAAAGCCAAAGGTGTCCTGAGCTGCACCAAAAGCAGCGTGGGCAGCAGGGCAGGGGAGGGGATTCTGCCCCTCTGCTCTGCTCTGGTGAGAGAGATCCCACCTGGAACACAGCGCCCAGCTCTGCGGTGCCCAGCTCAGGAAGGACATGGAGCTGTTGGAGCAAGTCCAGAGGAGGCACACTAAGTGGATTAGAGTGATGAAGCACCTTTCCTAAGAGGAAAGGCAGAGATAATTTGGATTGTTCAGCCTGGAAAAGGGAAAAAGCTTACAAGAAAGATGGAGAGAGACATTTTACAAGGGCTTGTAGTGACAGTACAAGGGGGAATAGGTTCAAATTGAAAGAAGGTAAGTTTAAATTACGTATTAGGAAAAGATTCTTTACTGTGAGAGTGGTGAGACACTGAAACACAGAGAAGCTGTGGATACTCCATCCCCAGAAATGTTCAAGGCCAGATCGGATGGAACTGAGCAACCTGGTCTAGTGGAAGGAGTGCCTGCCCATGGCAGAGGGGCTAGAGCTAAATGACCTTTCAGGACCCCTCAGAAATGAGGAATATCTGAAAGAAAGACTCATTCGTTGAAACGATTTTGAGAAAAAGTTTGTAAAAAAATGTACTTCATAAAAAAATTCAAAGCAACTGTTAAACACAAATTTCATTTATGTTCTACGCTAAACTATAATCACAGCACTTGCAAATTTTCTTCAAAGGCAAGAGAGAGTTAGTTCCAATTCCTGAAGACCACTTGAACAAGACATGATCTGGAAAACTGAAGAATTGTGGGGTATAAAATTCAGTCGTGCTGCATGACAGAAGAGAGGAAGCACAATAGGAGGCACAGGCACTAGTGATTACGTTCTCTTCATACAGAATTAGCTGAAGTATGGAAGAGCCATTTGCTACATACCTTCCTTTCATGTTACCCTCCCTCCCACCTGCCCCCACAACTCAGCAGAGGTCTGCAGGGGTGTCCCTTCACCACTGCACACCTAAGGAAGCTTTAGAGAACAGTAAAAACTGCGGCAGAAGCTTGGGCCAAACCCCCTCGCAGCACCACAAGTTCCCTGCTGTCTGCCATACGGTCTGTCACATAATACCCAAACCCTTGGCTGGTAGGACAGAGGCAGTAGAGCAGAAGGTTGCAAAAGGAGGCTCAGCAGGAGACACAAATTGCTGTTAACAGCTTTAAATGGTTTAATGTGTACCTGGTGCCAGGAATCAGGCACCAGCTGAAGACACAGCCATCAGCTATCACGGCAACAGAAACTATGGACTTGGAAAGGGAAAAGGCGAACATTACTCTTCATCCTAATTCTACCTGGGATGGAGGAAGCACAGCTCAAAAAATGACTTATGATTTGGACAATCAATACATTTTCACTTGCTAGGGAGTAGAAAGCCACAAGCTAATGAATTCTGCATTACAGGCAAACTTTGCCCAATTAGCCCACCGTGTCTGGGAAGCAGTACATAACCCAACCCTCAGAAAAGCTTGCAAAACCCAATGGAAGACCAATACATCAATGAGTAGTGGGTTGGCAGGGGGAGGTTGGGGTGGGGATGTTGTTTAGTTTCTTTGGTAGAAAAGTACCCCTGGAAAAAACAGGGTATGTTTTTCCTCATCCCATTTACTTAACTTTTTCACCTCGTACGCTTGCCCTGGAGAACTTCAGTTTTATCCCTGAGCACAAACACAACACCTCAACACAAGAGCAGGCCAGTGCTGATAAAGGCCTCTGTCTCACTACATAAACAGTCATATGAACAACTACAGAAATGTTCACATTCCTTGTTTAGCAACACACTCCTGTCCACTGCCACTCTAGGGCCCTTTTGTACTCCTTTTCATTAACAGCACCAAGCTGATTTAAGCTCCCACAGACACACACAACTGCTCATGTCAGCAATACCACACTCAAATACCTAGAAACTCCCCAAGCCTGCAGTGGCCTCTGGGCAGTCACCTACTCCTAAAGGGATTTTCAACAGAGATGAAATCAGCAAATACATCCCATAATCCCAGAGCAGAGCAAATGGCCCATGGAGTATGGGATCTGTGATAGCAAAATTACAGACTGTAACACAGTAGAATTTCCTGCATGTATTGACTTGCGTCTTCCTCTGGATAGTTTCTTAATAATTGAGTCTTTTTCCTTCTTTGGAGACAAGCAGAATTCAGCCTTTATCAGTCTGGGAAGATTTTATTAATTTACCCTTCTGCCTATACTTCACTGCTTCTCATAGTCCTCGAGCATTTCCCCTAAAGCGACAAAAAAATCTCACATGTCTGCCTGAAGAAATCACATAGAAAAACAGTCCAAAGATGTTTACCTAAACCTGTTGAGATCTTCAAGTAACAACTTTATGGCAATAACTACCCACTGACTCCACAATTCACACATTCAAATGCCAACTTCATTAATTATTTCAGAGTTCTCCTGTAGGAGGAGAGTGAAGGTACAATACTGAAATCAACACTAAACATCTAGAGTCTGGGTTGGATTTTGCAAACCACTATGTAGCAGAATAGTTAAGTACAAATTCCATCATTTTCATAAAGACAGATCAGTTTCCAACAGTTCAGAAAATACTCCTATATTGCTTTGTATTTTTCTCTCTTGCAGTCACACCAAGCATGAGATGATGTTCAGCTACCTATTAATGAAACCAGTCATGCCCACCAGCACACAAAATTGTGTAGAACAGAAAAATCCTTAAACAGTTGCTGTCTATTCAGTCAGAAGCAACATCCCCGTGTACCAGATGGGCACAGGGAGTGACTGGGTAAGTTCATCTGCTGGCACTGTGTGAGGGGACAGAACACAAGTCCCCCTGGCTGCCTGCTGTGCTGCCAGCCAGCTCCCAGCCTCCTAGAGCGTGCCCCATGGGCAGCGCTGCTGGAGAAGGAGGGCAGGAGCCCAGGGACTCGTGAGCCACAAGGAGCCTCCAGGGGATTCTCCAGCTGCCCTCCTGGTCCCTGCCCATGGTGGCGTGGCCGGCCAGTGACCTGATGCCCCTGGCAGCCTGCCCTGGCTCACCCAGCTTCTCACTGCTGAGGGAATTACACAGCACTGCAGAAAGAATGGAGGACAGCTTGAGAGGCAGCTTCTAATTTTCCACAACTTTTGCTGCAGTTCCTCCTGCTAGGGCCAGCCTTCCACATGGTCTCACTTCTGCTTCCCCACATGACTAACAGATTGCATGCACCGGAGGCACCCAGGACAAAAAGCAGGAGATCTCCCAAACCTTCCCATCCCTCCTACACTGCTTTCTCCCAGCACAGCTTCTATGCCATTTTCTTCCCATCTACAGTAAAGATGATTGAATAATTAAAGCAATTATTCTTTTACTTTGGATAAGCTTAAGAGCACTTTATGCTTAAATGCATGACAAATGTTCTCTTTTAATTATTT
Source organism: Pseudopodoces humilis (assembly GCF_049639895.1). Lineage (NCBI taxonomy): Eukaryota > Metazoa > Chordata > Aves > Passeriformes > Paridae > Pseudopodoces > Pseudopodoces humilis. Next base: position 127,807,963 of record NC_142200.1, read on the forward strand.
ACAAAAATTACTTTTAGAGCATTTTCCTGATAGGCTGTTATTATTACTGTACAATACGTAAGCCGACAGGAACACAGCATAAAAATTTGAAAAGAAAGAATACAAATAACTGAGAAAATACTCTTAGTGTAGTTGGCATGACAGCATGATTCAGACAGGCAACAGCAATACACTGAAGTAAAAATGTCACTATTAGCTCTTCCAGAAACAGCAAAAAAGTCTGACCATCTCAAGAATAAAATCAGTGAAGTCACCTTCTGTATTCTCATCTGCTGGAACCATCATAAATAACTGGTAGATCTTTAAGAAAAGAGAACATCATCTTGTCTATAAGTACATCTTGTATATTAGTTTGAGCAGGAAAGCAGTGGAGGGGACAACTTCCTTTGTAATCAAAGTTTTCCCCACTTCACCTCCCCCCAAGAATTCAGGAGGACCAGCTACTTTAATATGGGAATAATCAAGAGGGAACAAAAATACTCAAATTTTTGGTTCATGATGCAAGCCTGAATAAAACACTAACAAATTAAAATTAAAAGAAAAACCAATTATTTTGCCTTGAGATATTTTCTTTCAGTATAAAAAAAAGCTCTTTTCAAAGTATGAAGAAAGACTGTTCTTTTCTCTCCACCCCATGATAAACAAACATGAAAATCTGGTTGTTTTATTGAGACAAGAAGTTCAAAACACAATATACATCGTATCCTACTTTAAATCACAGGCAGTAAATCCAGATTTTGTAAATCACATTACTTTGAGTTTACCACAGGAACTTCTGTTCATTGACTTAGTAATTTTCATTACTAAAATCACGCAATGAAAACAGTCAACTTCAATTACACATTTTTAGTTTTAAAATGTTTACATTTCAAATACTCCATGGCATATTTCTGTTTCAAGAAGCCATTTCTGCAACAACTGCTATGGTTTTGAATTGTTCATTAGAGACATAAGGCATCTCCAGCCAGGGTCAAACCACCACATACATGCACTAAAACCAACTTACTTATATTTAACCCTGACACTAAGCAGTGAAAATCTGGTACAACAAAACATAACAAGCTATTGACCAGTTATTCCTTCTTGAACTGAAAACTACTGGAAACAATATTCTTAGTGGTAATTTCAAAGTACTTAAAAACAAACCTTATCAGCTCTGCAAAAAGCACATCCTTCACTAGGTGTTTTAGTCAACTGACTTCACCCTTCGGTAGCACCAAGATATATTCTCTCTCTCTATATATATATAAATGCTTTAAAAGTTTTAAAGTTGTGGCAATGCTACTAGAAAAGATGATACTAATTGAGATGTGGAGTATTAACAGTCCTCTACTACAGAATCACACTATACTTCAGGACACACTCTTTAAACATAGGTACTTTCAGAATATGCTGAGAGCTGAGGAAAAGTCTTTCAATCCAAAGAAGCTGTGATTTCAAAGGAAATGAAACAAGCAGCACAGAAGTCACAAAATACCCATATTGACATTTCACAATATGGTTACAGCCCAGTCTCAGAAGTCAAAACATACATGTTAAAATTCTTGAACTTCACAAGTCCAGCTGTCATTCTCAAATTCTGCTGGTTTAGTCAGGCACCAAGAAATCTAGGAAATTACATGAGCTCATCAGAGCTTAGCCGCCTTACTTCATTTAAAATTATGTTCACTGGCAGACTGCAATAAAAACATGTATCAAAAAATCTTCTGAAATCTTTTTAGAGGTGAGATCAAATGTCAAAATCTCCTTCAAGTAAAGCAACATTTGAAAACAAAGAAAACTGCAAAAAAAGGAAGTTAAGAAACCTTACCTTAATAGGAGCCCGGCTAAACTTTATTTTTCGATTGGCTGGGATTTCATCTTCATCTGGCAATCCATTAATTTCAGAATATTCCATATCAGGTTCATAACAGTTATTTTCATCACTGTCATCCAGATCATCCTGTTCTGTACCTGTCTCTCCCCAGTCAGAATTATATCTGGATCGTACCCGATAGACATTGTAGTCAGAGTGCATGTACACATGGGAACTCTCAAAATTATTCACATCTTCATGCCCATCTTTTTCACTTGCTTCATCATAATGGGACTCAGTAGCATCTGAAATTGCATCTGTGGCAAAATCACCACCTGAAGCTACATTTTTTGTTAACTCTGCAGCTTCAGGCCGATCAAAGATACCCTCTGTATGTTCTGACTGTTCCTTCTGTTGCACCAAAACTCCTGTCTCTGTTTTTGACTTACTCCTCAGACAGCTGTCCACAGATCTTTCACTGTCAAGCACACCAACCAAATCCTGTTGACCTGTTGCAGAGCTCTCAACAGAATCAGCGCTTGCCTCTGTGCTCTTTTTTATTTCTTCAGTTGCTTTTGTACTTGCTGAAGTGCCTGTGGACACTTTCTGCCTCGGTGTTGAAGGCGTGTTAGTCTGCTGAGAGTTCTCAACAGACATCACGCCTGTACTCTGTTTGGCTGGGGGAGACCACGTGCTGGCCTCTTTCAAAGGACTGAAACCCTCAAGGTTTGCAACTGGGGAAGAGATATTTGTGACAGCAGATGAAAGGTTTAGTGGATAGTGACCAGTTACAGAGTACTCTTCGCTGTTTTCTGACTTTTCTACGATTACATTGTGTGAGTCAGTGTTTTCAAATACTGCACTAAGCTGACTCACAGTTGGAGAGACAGTCTCTGTCCTTGGGCTAAGACTGTCCAGTGAATCAGTGCTGCCTCTGTGAGACTTCGAGCTGCACCACTCATCCGGGAGTTCATTAGAAATGCTTTTCTCTTTCTTTGGGGAATAGCGATTTGAATGTTCATGAGCATTTCGCTCAAACATCTTCCGAGTTTCAGTGAACTTGGAATAGGAAGGACCATCATGGAGAGTGTCGAATCTACTTATCCTTTCAGAGACGGACGATTCCAACTTTACGATTGAACCATCTGCTTTTTCTACAAACTCTTTGGGTCTAATTCGTCTTTGAGGTGATGGAGGGCCTCCCTTCCCCCTGGTTTTAGGGGCAACTCCAGCACTTTCAGTGGGCTCCATGCCCATCTGCATAAATAAGTTCTTGATCCTATTGACATTTGAGCCATATTTCCTTCCCCTGGTCTGTGAGGCCTCTCCTTCCTCTTTTGCTTTTTGGTCTCCATCTGATTTCGGTTTGTCAAAGGTGCTTTTCAGCGCCTGAAACTCAGTTCTGTAAGCATTTCTGTGAGGAGAGGCACTTCGGAGGGTGGATCTTTCTCCTGAAGACTCTGTTTTCATCATGTTTACTTCAGGAGCGTGAAACCTGCTTGCATAGTTTCTGCGGTACCACTCTCAGTAGTTTGTCACAGCAGAGATTCCGCTTGAGGAGTGTTTCTCCTCAGGGGCCACTGCCCCTCAGCTGGGCCATGCTTGACAGATCTGGAGGCAAGGATCTAAATAAACACGTCAATTTCGACAAAGCACGACTGAGGATTGTCAAGAACAAGGGCTGATTTAACCTGCAATAGAAAGGAGGGCCTTCTGAAACCATGTCAGGTACTTTAAATCTGTCACAACTTCCATTTACCATTTTCTGACATGTTTACAAAAAAACAGGAAAAAGAGAAATACAAACCAACACTGCACAGACATGTGAAAACTTGCCATTACAAACTTTTTCAAACTGACTGTTGCATAATTTACAATCTATAACATCATAGTGAAAGAACAAATAATCGTATCTTTCCATTGACAAGTATAGTATCATGGCACAAATATGCATGCAAAGGAAAGGCAATGTGGCATGAATATGAGGCACTGCAAGACAATCCTTGCTCCCTCAGTGAAACATAATGGTAGAAATACTATAGTACTTTTAGAAAGGCAAATTAAACATCAGCTCGAGGGTATACAAAAAACAGCACCCAAAGTTAACACCTTCAGCTGACAGGGTAAATGAAGTGAAATCCCGTAAGAGAAAGTTGCCCCTTGACACGGCCAGCGGTTTTATCGTCTGGAAGATCCTGGAGGTACCACCGAGGAGATGCAGAAACGGAGCCAGGAGCTGGACCGCTCCCACGCCCCGGCCCCAGGGGCTCACCCCCGTCCCCCGCAGCCCGGCGAAGGGGAGCACGGGGGTCTCCCGAGCCAACCCCCTCTCCCTTCTCCTCCGTTCCTGCTCCCCAGCCTTCGCCCTGCCGCGCCGTCGCCGCCGAGGCGGGGACGCCTCACTCTGGCCGCTGCACGCCCGGTGCCGGTACCGGGAGCCGAGAGCGGCGCGCCCGGCCCCGCGCACCTCCCGCTCCGCTCCCGCCGATCGCCACGGGCGACTGGAAAGGCCACGCGGCAGAGACACACGGGGAGCCGTGCAGCCCTCGCAGAAGGCAATAAACTCAACCCGAGAGAGCAGCGCTGGAGCCCCGGCGGCGGCTCCTGCTCGGGCGGCCGTGCCGTGCCGCCCCGGCGGGCTAGAGCCGCGGGGCCGCGGGCGGCAGCACCTTGCGGCGGGGCAGTGCCCGGGCAGGCGCCCGCCGCCCCCGCGGAACAAAAGCCCGGTGCCAGCGCTGCTCCTCGCGGAGCCCGGCGCCTCTGCCGCCCAGCGCGCACGCTGCCTTACCCAGCCGACAGCCGCGACGGACTCCCCCGGCCGCCCGACTCAGCGCTGCCCCCGCGCCTCCTCTGCGCAGAGCGGCCGCTGCCGCCGCCCGCCTGACAGGAGGCAGCAGCCGCCGCGTCGCCTCAACGCCATTGCAGGCAGCGGCGGCGGCGGCGGCAGCGGGGGCACGGACACGGCTCCGCGCGCACACCCGCGGCGGCGGCGCGGGGGAGAGTGGGGCGCCGGGCCCGCGGCGGCCGCGCCCCCCCCCGCCGCCCGCCCCTCCGCCGCCGCGCGGCCGCCGCGCTCCCGCCGCGGGACGCGCCCCGAGCCGCCGCCGCCGCCCGCCGCGGGCCCGCCCGCCGCCGCCGCCACCCGGTGACAGGGGCCTCACCTCCTCGGCGAGCCGCAGTGGTTCGCTCCGCCGGCGGGGCGGGGGAGGCGGCCGGCCCGCTGCAGTCCGGCCCCGGGCGGTGACTACCGAGAGGCGGAGGACGGGCCCGTCCGCGGCCACGCCGCCAGCGCCGAGTCCCGCTGGCCGCCCCCGGCCCGGTTTATCCCCTTCTTCCCTCCCTTGGAACGCTCGTTTCCAGCCTGACCCCCGCGGACCGGGCCCGCCCGGCACCCGCCCGTTTCGGGGGAGGCAGCGTGCCCGCCCCCGCGCGGGAGGGGCAGTCCCGGGTCCCGGGAAAGCCCCCGCGCCTTCCCGCTGCAGGGGGCACCGGGCGCACCGAGAGCTCCCTGCACATCCAGAGCCAGCGTGGTCCTTCCCTCGCTGTTGTGCCCGAGAGAGGAACGTGCTGGTGACAAACCCCGGCAATCCGCTCACAGCTCCGTGGGCATGGCTTGTTCTGGCAGCGGCTGACAGGGACGGAGGATCACCCTTGGAGCACAACCACAACTACAAAGCCTTTGTTGTTTGTTAGCTGGGCGAGTTCACCACAAAAAATGTTGTCGCTTTATAAAGGCAATAAGAAAACTTAATTGCAGAACATGAAATCTGTAGGTAATTTGTAAAATGGGCAAGCCGGGAATGTAATGACTGTTAATCACATAGCAACTCCTAAGCAAAGTTCGTTAAACTAACTGCACAAATACCCAGAAAATGGCCTGGGGATGAACACTGCAAAGTCTGAAAACTAATTATTATGTACACAAAAGGAAGACAGCGGTGACTGGAAATAAAAAAATGAGGTACAAAAATCCCCAAACTTAATCCATTACTTCTAATGAGACTGAAGTATGGGTACTATATACCATTATATGGGCTCACAGGTGTCAATCTCTAATTTGTACCAAGGGGATGCAGCACAAAACTGCTTGCCTCAATAAAGTTTAAATAACCAGCACGAATACCGTCAGGAAAACAACAAAACTTGTAAGATAGATTAAAAACCAGCATTTTGATAAATATGTACGCCAGAGGCCAGGAACAGAAGCGAGGCCGTTTCCGAATTTTCCCCACTGCTGGCAGCAGCCCTGCTCGGCCCCGCTCAGGCTCCCGGAGGCACGGGAGGAGCTGGGGGACTCTGGATGCCCTGCAGGCTGCTGAGCAAGGCCCTGCCAAAGCACGCCAACACAGCGGGGAGAAAAGGAGATCAGATGGATAAGTAATGAACCAAAATATAGGCAGCCCTTGAGCTTCCAAAGCAGTCACAGAAAGCTCCCCTTCCACGACCGCGTTCCAAAGCAGAAGAATGAAGGAATTACTTTTTCACAGCTGCTTGCAATAAGGAGTCCTACAGGTGATTCACTGCACAAGGACTGAAAATATTGCAACTAAGCAAGACATCACCTATTAAATTCTAAACATCAGATATTACAACAAATCTGAGGCCCAGCCTCTCTGTCAGTGTTTTTCTGTTGGCAGAATTTTGTAGACATGAAGCTATGGGAACACCTAGAGAGCCATTTGATTTTTGAGGATAAAAGTATATTAACAGAACTTCAGGTGTGGTTGAAGAAGAATAGAGATGTAAGGCAGAAATTTAAACATTTTATTTCCTTTGTGATTTTTGGCTAAGGATGTGAGGTGGTAGAAGACCTTAGCATGTACCAGATATGTATCATTAGGAGTTTTATAATTCCCACACACAGCCAAAAAAAGGGACACAAGCAAACCTTAAAAATCAGTGAAACAATTGAGACAATTTTAAATAGACTAATTCACATCTTATTATATAAAGATAATTAGAAAAATGTCCACTACCTTATCTGCATAAGTGAAGCCACAAATATCTTTAAATTCATTTTCTAACAGAAGTTGTGCAAACAAGATGGTCATTTCTTACTCATAATATACACATGAAATAATGTACCCAAGAGAACAGTTGTATTATTTCAGGGCAGAATAGTGCAAACTATCTCTATATTATACTTCAGTAGAAAGTAAGGAAATAACTCACTGATGATGATAGAAGCAATGCACATTAACTCTCAAGTTTTCCACAATGAAAGATAATATATTGCATTGATGTTTTCCTTAAATGTGCTCTAAGTAGACAACATAAATGTTCAGAATCTAATGCCAAATTATTTTAAGTAATGTCATGTTCCTTCAATATCACTTTAGGTTCTTTACAGCCAAGATGTGCAGAAACTACTGGAAATTTTGGCTGCTTTATCAGAGACAGTTGGGACCCTATTTAAATGTTCAGCTTTGGTTGCTGATCTAAGTTATTCAAACTTACATTATAATTACTTAGAAAAGTACATCCTTATTTACACAATGTGAAACAATATTATTATTATTGTAATGTCTAGGATAATAAATTGTATTTTATTTCAGTTGTTATGTTGCTCTTTAAGACAATCTCTTAAAATATTAACATAGCCATGCATCTAACTATAAAATTCAGAATTGTGTGTCCTTTCACATTTTCAGTACTTCTGTGATAATCCATTTGACTAGAAAGTATTTTTAGGCTTTGCTAAAGTATGATTGATATTTCTGTTAATTCCTGAGCCATATTAAAATTCTGCACACTATACTTTAGAGAAGATAAAAGACCAAGGGCCTTCTTACTATGTTAGTATAAAATCAGAGTAGCTTCACTGGAGTTATAGAATTACTCTATTTCCCAACCAATTGGAATTTTAAATCTGTTCAGCTTAGTATTTACACATGATAGAATATGACTGTCATTTTACTTGCAATGCAGTAACAACTCCATTCAATTCTCACATCTGGCAGGGAGAGACCCAGGTTGTTTAACCTTATTGGCATAATTTTAATTTATACCCAGTATCTTTTAAAACCAGCTTTGGTGCAGTCCCACAACACTGAAAAGAGTTGATTTTCTGTTTACTCTAGACGTGTGAGTTGTATTTATATATATTAAATTAAAGAGTTGAATTTATGGTATTAAATTCTCTAGATATATTGTATTTACTTTGGATGTCACTGATGCATTGTTTCAAGTCAATTCTCTGCTTTTAAGTCACTAGGTTTTTGTGATAGCAATTTATTTGCACAGTGGAGCAGCAATGCAAGTTTTTCCATGTGGCTCAGGCAAAAGAAATAAGTCATTCCATCATTTGTCTCTTGTCAGTGTCTTTCAAGTCTTACAAGATAATATATGTCTGTTCACGTAGAAATGGAAACTATTTATTTAAACTGATCTTTGGCCAAGAAATCCTCTCTGCTATCCTGCCAAACCATTGGTGGGGAGGAGGATTTTCTTCCTTGTACATATCACAACATAAACACAACTGAGTTCTATTTTTTCACAGTTCCCATTAATTCTTATTATGTAATCAAGCTTAAAGAAAAAGATCTGGTCTGAATAAAATAGTTACATTTTGGCAGATAAGGTACATTCAAGTCAGGGTTCCCCTGAGCAAGAGTAGCAGAGACTAAAATATACAACAAACAACTATAATAATAGGTTAATAACCTGTACTTTAAAACATGAGCAATCTGTGACTGCCATAAGTGTAATTCTTTTATATAGGAAACCATTAATTGTTAAAAATGGGAGTTCATTAGTATCACTAATTTGGTAACTTCAGAAGATAGTGCAGTTTTTACACAGAACATGTCAAACTACTTGAAAGATCAAGAATAGCATCAAAAAAAGAACTTTGTCCTGAAAGATCTGAAGAAAATCTGCTAATGAAAACAAAACTGCGTGTTCTAGCAGTTTATCAGAAAGGCAAATATTAGCATATGAAGGCCTAAACTAAGACTACCAAAGCCTTTTCTCAGTTACTCTGAGGAAACTTTCACATCCATTCTTAAACATTCTGCTTTTAAATTATTCAAGAAATGAACAGCTATGGCTAGAATAAAATCAAATTTTCAAGAGGGGAAAACATGAATTATACACTGCATACAACTGCTTACTTTGAAATGGTAGTTGTGCCTTTGTTAAAAGCTAGAAATCTTACGAATGGTTGAAAGAACTGTATTTCATACAGCTTTCCCTCACGAGCCCTCGATATTGAACTCTGCATTTACACCACAACATAGACAATTATTATTTACCAGCCTAACTAGAATGATGGCAGCAAGTTGCAGAAAATACATGTTCTCATGGAAAAGACAAAATGACAAAATGTTTCACCTGCTAGGAATTGTTAAAAATCAGACCCAGCAAAACGCATTTCATGTTAAACTATTTAGGTGAGAAAACTGTTAGGAAGCGTCCCATAAAACAGATTAGTTGACAAAGTGAGCAAGATCCTGCAAGGTGAGGATTACCTTGAATCATCAGGTGAGTATCATATGTAAATACATGGTATAAAAAACTCTCTAACATCACTGGGAAAGATTCAGACTTGGAAATGTTACTAATTCAACAATTTCAAACCAGAAGAGCAGAAATAAGAGATAGTTGAGAGCCTCACCATAATTCAATAATTATCTCTTTGTGGAAATATTTTCTTATTGTAACATTAATCTTCTATTGAAAAAGCAGTTTTTCTTTAAAGTCTGAATCTAGAATACAGAAGATAATGGAGTTTGGCAGTCTGTGCAAAAGCATTATCTTAGAGTATTTCTTGTGCAGTAGATATCCATTGTGACTCTTAAAGCCCACTTAGCCAAACTGGGAGAAGTATACTAGGAGGGAGAAATATACTTGATGATCAGAGCTCATGAGTGTACTTCAAATTGTCAGTAAATAACACACAAGCAAATCTGATTACTGAGCTCAGGAATCACTACCTTGGCAAGTCAGGTAACATTTTGAGCCATGAAAGAGAGAAGACAGCAAGTTCAATTTTCCAATTCATTGTTCAAATTCAGTGACACTTTGGAGCCTATACTGATGTTCTAGAAAGAGCAGAGGATGACTTCTTGGAGAGAGAAACAGAGGCCAGAGTTCACGAAATACAGCACACCACTGCTGCCTTGCAGTGTGCAATCCATTGCTAAGGTGGAAAAAATTGTCTGGATTGCTCCACCCTGAAGCTGATGCTTATGCCTCTATTTGAGTTCACATTTTAGCAGGCTGTGTTCCACACCCTCTTGGTAACATGAATGTAGGCTTGTTACAATTGCAATAGTGTAATTTGTTTCTCATTTTTCCTTTACAAAAATATAGTAATTTGCATAAATAAAAATGAGGAAGCAACTGTTTATCTCAAGCAGCTATCTGTTATAGAATGTAGCTCCAAATATTGTTTCCCATATTTTGGTTATCTGTCACTTCGATTCTCTTTTCCCTTACATTACAGGTACTCTCTTGCTAATGCACCATCAAGTGAAAGTTCTCTCTTAAAGCTAGATTTGGTAGACAATTTAATTTAGTGCATAAAAGCACTAAATACTTAATTGTTGTGTTCTGTGGGGCATCAGATAATGAACATAGGCCAGCCAAAAATATTCCATTATTTTGGAAAAGCTGTGTTCTTTGCCAAAGCATAGAAAGCATATCACAGTGCTGCAGCCACTGCAGAAATACAGGTTACAGTTCTGTGCTAACACTAAAGCACTGGAGTAAGAGAAAGAGAAATCAAGAAGGGATCACACCACTGAAAAGAAAGATGAGAACACTGCCATCAGGTTGAAACACAAAACAAGAATTAATGAATCTAAGTCTACAAATGTAACTACACCATGTTTAAGAAAGGAAGGAATACTCTTGTTAATTAGTACAGCATTATAGAGGAAAAGGTTTACATAAATATTTGCATGAAACAGAACAAGCAATTGCACGATACAGAAGAGAAAAGCTTTTGAAGGGTCTGGGCCATTGCTCAGGACAAAAAAGCCCAGAAATAGCTGCTATAGGGCAGCCAGTTTTACACAGGCAGAACCGTCAAGCCACGGGTAAGAGAAGAGCAAGCCCAGGAGCCCAGGTGCTGAACAGCTGGACTGACACTGAACTTTGGGGGATGTTTTACAAAAACCCCGAGGTTTTTACACCCGAGCCCAAACGCGGCTCTGGCCAGCGGCTCTTTGGCGCCTCCCGGAGACACCGTGGGGGAAAAATGCGGGGAATAAAGGTGGAAAAAGTACTGGGTTTCTCTATTGCTCTGCAGGGTTGTTATGTTCCTTAGCTCTGCAAGTACATTATGCATCTTTAGACAAGGGAAACCTCTTGTCATTTCACTGTCAAGTCAATGGCGAAATCCACACAAGATAGCAGGAAAATTAAAGTTTCCACTTTTTGGCATCTCCACTTCCTGTCCTTTGAGAAAAGGGCTGCATTCTGGAAAGCTACATTTCGTTACAAATACTCTGATGCAACACATATTGCTGGTATGAACAAATAGATGCACACTGTCTCGGAAGGGAAGCAGCCCTAGAAGAACGTGAGAAGCTGTAACCTGTATTGGCAAATGTTTGCCTAGACCTGCACGGTGGGTTTTGGTGATGCATCCTGGTCACCAGGAGGAGAAGGTTCTGCTGAAACCAGAGGCAAACAGCACTCTTGCTACCAAGGCAAGGTTTATTTACATGCAACTCGCCCATCCATTTTCACTAAACAAATAATGTCTGATTTGGTCATTTGTATCTTAACTGTGAAATGACAGAGACCAAGGAGCTCCGGGGTGTATCTGTTGAGTGGCACTTGGGCTTGAGGGGTTATTCCAGTGCCCGCTGCTAAGGGTGAGTGTTTTCATTTATTCAGGCATAGAGTGGTGCACACTTCAGCAGAATAACAAGATCACTTAGTAAATAAGCTGATGGTAGGGTTTGGACCTAACGATTTGTGTGTGCTGGTGTCTGGACAGCAAAAGCAAGTACTGCAAGCAGGTTGCCTCATAGCTCAGTAGAAACAAACATATCAAAATCAAGTCTACAACAAGTGAAAGGGAGAGAATGAAGAATCAAGAAGAAATAGGATGCAGAATTTTAACTGTTTTACCAAGGACTTTACATAAATTCAATTTATGGGAAAATTCTGTGTAATGAGGTCATTTTACTAGTTCTTCCTCTGTGTTGTATGGCATTGCTCCATGCAATACACCTCGTACAAATACCCAATCTCTCTTCCAAGCATTATCTTGTCATCTAAGAAAAATAGCTGTAAAGAAGGTGGGGGCAGAGGACTGGACTGAAGGGTGAATGAGGGAAAGTGGGATTACAGAGGTCTAAACTAGTTTAGGCCTACTACCTAGCAGTGTGCATTAGTTTCACATCATACAGTGTGAATGAAAAATCACATTTAGGAATAGCTGGTGAGGAGGGAGAGGCAGAAGGGAAATACAGGTGGGTACAAAACTGTCAACAAACTGTCAGTTCTGAGAGGGAAGTCATAAAGAGTGCATGAGAAGCAAAAGTACTTGACCCTTGTTATTTATCTATTTTGGATGTAGTGGAATTAAGGTAGGGAATAAAATGACAGAAACAAAAGAAAAGTTAGCTGCATGTGCCCACGCCTCTATATAGGCATCTTTGAGAATTCTACCAGTGCCTTGACCATGATGCCTATCAGGCATGTAATCACTGGCTTTGGTTCATGTAGGTTGTATGGCAGAGATACCATCTACTCAGTCCCAGATAATCCCAGCTGTAGGTAAACAGTTTTGCTTTATATTTCAGTAACTCCAGCTTGTCCTGTAATTGGAACAGGAAAGGAAGTTTTTTAAAATAAAAAAGAAGGAAGCAGCTCAGGCACAGCAACAAGGGAATAATTAGCTTGCATGGCAGTGCTCCTCCCAGACTGTGCAGAGGACTAAGAACCCAGAAAAAACAGGCAAGTAACTGGGCTGGGAGAGGGGGAGGACAAGAGAACATTTTCCTTGTATCCTATACTTGAGAACTTACTCAATTCACTTTGCACAACTGCTCTACAAGAGCAAATACAGACAGTGAAGAGTCTGATCTCGTTAGTCACAGAAATTATTTCATTCTTGCACTGCAAGGAATGAAAGTGGATATTTAATATAGTATGAGGTAGTAGTAACTCATGGTGCTACTACTGGTTATGCTCAGTGCCATTCAGAGAAGGAAAAAGAACACAGTGCACCAAATTTTCCAAAGCAGCTGAGAGAGTGGGAGTTTAATAAATCCCAAATTCACTAACACTACAGTTCGCCCATGCATGGTGTTCTCAGCAGTTTAAGTGCTTTGGGGAGGCCATCTGAAGCTATACATAGATACGTGCCTGCAAACGGCTACCACATTACTATTTTACTATCTTTCTAAAAAATAAGAGAATGCTAGGCATAAGTTTAACTACGATCATTTTTTCACTTCCCACAATTACAAAGCTGCCAAGCCCGTGCCAGATGCCTGAAGATTTGTGGATTGCTGGAGGGAGTCTGCACCTAGTAAGTGAGTTTGAGATTTTGCTATTTTTCATTTTCATTGCTCTCCATCCTCCCTGGACAGCAGATGGTGGCATTATCATGAATGGATCATTTGTTAAGAAGAAACTTCTCATGACTTCTTAGTGTAAAAATCATCTAAGTATCAGAACACAGGACACACTAGTGTATTACCTGTTTTAAGTTTAAAATGACAACTGAGACTACTTACCAGAAAAAAATGTGGAAAAAAATCTTTTCCACTGCAAAGAGAAAACACTGAATTAAATTCTCCTGCCTTAATTACTACAAATTTATATTGTATCAAGACACCAAATCCTGGGTTTTTTAATCAGATGAAAATTCTTAAATTATCAAGTTATGCTACAGCTTTCTTGAATTCATTATGTTTAAAATTTAGGGGCCAGTCAGTAACACTGTGAATCACTAAAGAGAATGGCAAATGACCTTCTGACTATACTGAACTATCCTGATCACTAGAAAAGGAAATAGATGCAAACCTCTCAAACTGCAGAAAGCACTGGCTTGTTTGAAAGTTAAGGTTATGACTCGGAACCTGTACTGTAAAAGTAGAAATATGGACAATACATGCATAAGGCTAAAATGCTTATTTTTAGACAGGCCTTCTGATTGTTGTCCAGACCATTTCCTACTACTCTTAAATGCCCCAAACACTTCTTATTTACCTTTTTAACAGACTTGCTGAAGCTTGCATTCAGTACTGCTATAATGGTGAACTCACTAAATAGTCAGCAGAACTGTGTGTTGGCAACAGAACAAAAATTGGGAAATATATACAACAATGGATGGGCAAGGCAAAAGAAGGGTTCTTTTTTAGGGAAATGCATATATTACCACTTTCTTTTAATGTGCTGAGTAAAACTGGGATGCAGTAGTAATACAAAAGGGTAAGTAAAGCATCCTTCCAAGAACACTGTATCTCAAGTTACTAAAGAAAACAGAAAAAAAACTCTATTAGGATCAAAAGACAGGCTGGACAAGTCACTAGGATTTCAGTGCAACTAATCAGCTCCCCTCACACCCTTAATTTTTATGGGCCTGTTCATACACATAAGTTTTAGAAAAATTGCATATACTATTTTCCCCATTTATATGTAGCACTCTTTCTGCCCTTGTGGTCTGAAGTCAAGCAACCAATACTAGCAGAAAGTGCAAGGATTCAGAATCTCAAATTTGAGGCCTTTATTTTTTTTCTGCCTTCTTTCACTGAAGGCTTTGCTCTATCAAACCATCTGATTGCAAGGAATGACTTCTGCTACATTGCTCTTTGAGAAAATCAGCCTCCTGCCCACTTCTGTTCTTTATCCTTCCTTGTCAAACTGTCTTGGTAGACATAAACCATCTGATTCAGCACTGATACAAATCACTGACCATGTAGCCTTGTATAATATTTTGCCTTTCCCCTTTCACTTGTAGTGAGCTTGAAAAGTATAAACTTGAAATCAAATATCCAACCATTTGCAATTAATACCATTACTAAGATATACAGTATTTCTCAGACTAAAACTCCCTGTAATACTTTGTACCACAGAATATGTGGTTACCCATGATACTTACCAGCTGTGCTTGTAGTCAGACTGCAATGCCAGAAATCTTGAGTTTGATCATGCCTTCCATTTCAGCAATAACTCAATAACGAGATCCTCGTGGATGCAATATCGAAAAGAAAATTAAGAACTTCTTGCTGATGAAATGAGAAAGCTTGCTAGGATGTAAGTCAGTATGGGTATGACCCTCAGGCCAGATAGGTGGAGAAATTCAAGAAATTTTTTTCTAGGAATGAATCATAAATTTTTCACTAACTGATTCATCTGTAACACAAGAAATTTTAAAGAGGAGGCATAGAGAACAGTCTGTGTTTTTCATGGAAGGCTCAAAATTGAAGAAGAAAAATAGAAGCTCCAGAAGAGAACTCTATTTTTTTAATTAGCATGCTAATCTTGGGCATGATTATGATAATGTTTATTTAACTTTTTGCCTTCTGAGAGCTGAATATAACTCATCACAAAACAGACTATTTTAAAAGAGTAATTGTTGCAGGCTATACTGCCTTAAAATATTCTAATGGTAACAATTCCTGTTAATTAGAAAGTTGTTCATGTCTCATTAAGTACCACTTGTTCTGTGTTGCTTTTTGAGAAGGGAGTTGGTCTGTTTATTTATTTTACGTACCTTACGTAGGTGTACTTGATTATGTTATTTCAAATATGTGCAGAATTACTTGTATAAAATAACAAGAAAATGTGAGGTAGTATTTGCTAAAAAAAAAGCAAAAAACATAAGTCTTAAATATTGGGCCATGTCATAATTATTTCTATGTACACCTTGAAATCTGTATTTTGATTGTGTATATTTAACCAATAGCAGGCAGTAGGAAGTTATTGTGATGACGCTTACTTTTATGTTCTTATTTCATTGTTTAGCCAAGCCTGTACATACAAATCCAATGAAGTCCAGATCAAAATTCTACTTTCTTTTTTTTTTTTTTTAACTCTTTTCAAACTTACTGAATGAAAAGGTTATAGACCAAAGTCAGGAGTTCTGCTCCTGAGGGGTTGTGGCCATGTAGATTGCTACAATATACTGAACCTCTTCCCCCATCAATAACAAAACAGAAGACATAACCTTCTTCACAGTAGATAGATGTAGAAACTCTCCTTTTTCCCTGTTCTTAGTTGAGTCAATCACAGTTTACAATAAACACACAGGAGAAAGACAACTACTAAGCCCTTCCTGTGGCATAATCTTATCCTACCACACAAGCTGTGGTCTTTTCTCTACATAGTTACAGAGCAGAGAGCGGCATGCAAAAGGTTTCTGCACCTCCCACGTTAGAATGCCATGCTTAGATACAGAAAACAAGGAGAAGACTATCTCCATCCCCCTTGACTACAAAGTCTATAGCTTTGCTTGCCCAAACATGGCAGAGCAGAGCTCCCAGTATTGTTCTCTTTACCCATGCACACAGGCAAGGGTTAAGTACATAGGTACATAGGGCCAGGGAGAGAGAGTAAGCAAGCAGAGCATTGTACC
This sequence comes from Pseudopodoces humilis, assembly GCF_049639895.1. NCBI lineage: Eukaryota > Metazoa > Chordata > Aves > Passeriformes > Paridae > Pseudopodoces > Pseudopodoces humilis. Next base: position 127,824,300 of record NC_142200.1, read on the forward strand.
CTGGAGCCATTTTTTTGAGAGGTCAGAAAGGCCTGAAACATAGTGGTACAAGACCCCCAAAATACTGCCCCAAATTCAGTCTTCCAAGATTTACCCTGGCTGGACACCAGCTGCCCCCCAGAGCCACTCTATCACTCCCCTCCTCAGCTGGACAGAGAAGAGACAATATAACAAAAGGCTTGTGGGTTGAAATAAGGGCAGGGAGAGATCACTCAGCAGTTATGGTCATGGGCAAAACAGACTTGACTTGGGGAAATAAGTTTAATTTATTACCAATCAAACCAGAGTAGGATAATGAAAAAATAAGAAAAATAAGTCTTAAAACACCTTCCCCCACCACTCCTTTCTTCCTGAGTTCAACTGACTTCTGAATTATCTACATCCTTCCCCCTCAGCACAGTGGGACAGGGAATGGGGGTTGTGGTCAATTAATCACACATTGACACTCCTTTCTCCTCTGGGGAAGGACTTCTCATACCCTTTCGTAGCTCCAGCGTGCACCTCTTCCGCAAGGTGCAGTTGCTCAGGAACAGCCTGCTCCAGTGTGGGTCCCCCATGGGGTTTCCCTGCCAGGAAAGCTGCCCCAGTGTGGGCTCCTCTCTCCATGGGACCACAGGTCCTGACAGGAGCCTGCACCAGCATGGGCTTCCCACAAGGTCACAGCCTCCTTTGGCCATCCACCTGCTCTGGCATGGGGCCCTCCACAGTCTGCAGGTGAATCTCTGCTCCACTGTGGATCTCCATGGGCTGCAGGGGCACAGCTGCCTCACCATGGGCTGCACCATAGGCTGCAGGGAAATGAATCTCTGCTCCACTGCCTGATGCACCTCCTCCCCCTCTTTCTCCTCTGGCCTTGCTGTCTGCAGGGATTTTTCTCTCATATACTCTCAACTCCTGTCTTAGCTGGCTGCAATTGCTTCCACCAATAATTTTTCCCCCGTTCTTAACTATATTATCCCAGAGGCTCTACCACCACAAATGATGGGCTCAGCCTTGGCCAGCAGTGAGTCCAGCCTGGATCCAGCTGGCATAGGCTCTGTCAGATACAGGAGAAGCTTCTATCAGCTTCACATTGAAGTCACGACTGTAGCCCTTGGCTACCAAAACCTTGCCATGCAAACCAAATACATGGTGGGAACATTTTGTCTCTTGAAAAGAGCACAGTGTAAATCCCTGTCAGATTGCTGTGTAAGTCACAGTCATGTTGCCAAGGACAAAAACATAACCCTGCTTATTAGAGTAGATCCTCTTTTAGCCTAAGTCAGCATTGCTTGAGTCACGCTGCAACAGCCTAAATCGTGTATCACCAGGGCTTCTACTGAGTTCTTCTTAGGAGCCTAACTCCTCTGCTACGGAAACTGAATGGAAGAGAGCCTTTAATTTCAGTGAAATCAGGAACAGATCAGTCCTGGGGAAGATTATACTTCCAACATACTGAATTATAGCTATTTCTTGGGTGCTGCTTTTACTTGGTCCTGAACAAATTCCTTGCCAGTTGCTCTAGGATCTTCTGATCTTGCAGCCCTTTCTTTTGTTTAAAAAAAGTGACTTCAGTTAAGTTTATCTCAAGAAGTGGTATGATAAAAGGAATACCTGATATTATTTCAGACACAAACAGTATAATGCTTATGTAGTAAAAATAATCCTAGGCTATGTCATACACATTGTAACATCTGCCTAAGAAATGAAAAAAGGATGTAGCAGTTCAAGCAGTAGCTGGAATTAATGAAAAATGGATTATAATTCTTGAGCTGCTCCCCACCATTGTAAAAGTAGAAGTGAAGGTATTTTCATATTTAGCACACTCTTTTTGTCTCTTTCTTCACCTTACTTACTTATACTTTTAGGTTTACTTTTCATAAATTTAACGATTTCCAGAAAAAGACTTATTTTTTGGAGGACTACTTAGTGGTCATTAAGTTACCTCTTGCCAAATTGTCGAATAATTGCCTCAAAGGTTTCTGTAAAGTAAAATATATTTGACATATGTTATTGGAAGAGATAACATAAAACATACATTGCATCTTTTGAAAAAACAATTAAAATATTTTTTGTTTACACAAGACTACATAAACAAGTAACAAAGACTTTGCTGGTGTAATTTTCTCACTGGGTCATTAAAATAATTCTCCTTTCATGCTTCTGCCCTTCCCCAGGAATCAGATTTTTCTTTCTTTCTTTTTAATTTAAAATTACTACTGTTATCCTTGCAGTTAAAAACTTACCCCAGCATATTGATGTTAGACATGAATGTCACAGTAACAAGCTTCTTTTAAATTACTCTTGTGACATCCTGAACAGTGGTTTTTCTAACCCAACCTACATTTTAAAAGTGCCTTCAAACTTTTCATCTCATAATGCAGTTCAAATAGTAAAACACAATAAAACATAGATCACTGATGATCAAACATAATATCAGAGAATAAGCACAGAGTGGACAGATTTGTAGTGATTCTGAAGTATTTGATGCTTGTATTTCTTCAATGAAAAGCTTACTTACCGAGAAAACATTAATTCTTTCCTTGGATATGTAAGAAAAAAAATATAGATCTGATGGTTTTGCCTTCTGCTGGCATTCTGCACTTTACAGAGGAGTGAATTATCCATTGGCATTGTTCTACCAAGATTCTCAGCAATGAAGAGAGCTATATCATGAACTCTGGCTTGTACCATATCAAACTTAGATTAATTCCAGCAGTGAGGCCTACCTTTATGCAGTTTGAGGAGAGTATGGCTGTACATTCCACAGCCAGGACTACACAAGTCCTTCTCTAACCTCCAGAAATATAGGCTCTCATGGGACGGGAGAAGATGCCTGTTGCTTTACTGAAAGCTTTCCTAAAGCACCTACATTTTTATAATAACAGAGGGAACTGAATGTGTTTAATATAAATAAGACCACAGTATATAACCATAGCTACAAGAGAAAGTCACAGTAAATTTGATTCGATTTCAAAGCAACTTAGTTAGCAGCACACTAATCTGCACAAAATATTAATTTCAGTAAGTGTGACAGCAATATTTACAAAAAAATGAGTGCCTCATGCAGGTCTGTAGATTAGGCTGATTACAATGAATTAGCTTAAAGTTTGATTTTAAGTACAACACTCTCATGAAGACAAGCCCACTTTCTTGGAACATTGCCCACATTTATCACACTTGGACATTTTGTTCAGAGCAGACATAACATTTTTGATAATATATAGTATGTAGGATAAAGCTGCAGTAGTTTGTCATGGGTGGGCTGATCCTCGCCCACTCGAGTTAGACAGGTTTTGGAGGACTTGTGAGAACAGCAGAGCTTCTCTCGTGATTAATAGGCACGCAGTGTTGCTCCATCTCCCAGGAAACGGTGCTGTTGGATTGGGGCACGCTGTGATGAAATGGCACTTGTGTCAGCCTTGTCCTTTGTTCCACTGTCTCCTATCAGATGTTTGGGAACCACCACCATTTCTGCTGTTCCCATATGAATATCATCACATTCTTCCTCACCACACCACTCAGACCTTCAGAATAAGCAGCAGCCCTGTTGCCTTTTTCTCCAGAAGAATAAGTGATTGAAATCTATGATTCATCAGTGGTAATAGTCTTCAGTTTCTCCTCTAATAATCATCTTGCCTACTGTCTGTGGTTAGCAGTTGGGGATCCAGCTCAGAGAACAATAGGGAACAGCATTAAGCAGCCTACCAATACTAACATTCAGTGGCCTGTTACACACCTCAGCCACAACACACCCATTTTGCAGACTGTAAGAAGGAGAAGGAGCAGCCTCTTTCCCAGCATAACTTCAGTTAAGTCCTGAATGAAGGCCCTGGTCACAAGAATGAAAAATTTTTGTGATGTTCTCTCCTTGAAGTTGAGGCAGGCATAGAACTGGGTAAACACGAGCAGTAAGAAGTGAATAAACTCTTCTAGGCATTAAAACCATGAAATAGGTTTTATTTGTGTTTACCGTTGATTACCAGAGCTGTACAGGATAGTAATTTAACATGAAGACATTATAGAACATACAGTAGGAAATCTGATATTAGAATTCAAGGACAAATTGAACTTTTAAACTGCACAGCTCTCACTTGCAGGGTCTTTTTGTGCATGGCTAAGGAGGCCAAAATAAAGTGACCCAAAGCTGTGCTTCATCTGCCACACCATCCTCCTCCTGTATTCTTCAATATTACCAGTAATACACCTGGAATTTTATCTCAGAAACCCACCACAATACATCTATAATGCAGAAAAATTATTTTCGTGTTTTTTTTTTTTAATGCAAGCATCTTATTTTATCTTAGCTTCATGCACAAGCTAAGAAAAAATATTTTAGAGTTTGAGTCCTCATTTTTCAATACAGTGACTGCCATCAACAGTGTTTACAACACAGTAATTACTGGTAAGAGACAGAAATGGGATTGCTTAATTTAATTGCTGTATTAGATCATTAATCACTTCTATATCTGATATATTACACAATACAAAAATAACAATATTCTCCCTCAGGTTCCATTATTGCAACTAATTGCAAAAGATAAAAAAAAAAATTCAAAGCACTGTGATAATAATCTATGTGCACTTTTCCTTTTTCTCTCTTTATGTTTGTGAAAGGGAGATCAAAATAATTACACAAAGGCATATATTAAACACTCAAACCCAAAACTACTGGAAAACCATATGATGGTAAAGAATATAAAAAGCTGTTTAAGATAAAATACATTTTTAAAAAACATACCATGACATTTACCCTCCTATAAATCAAGTTTAAATTGTGCTATATTAAAACTCAGCTTATTAGCCAAATTTGATTCTGTGTAAGGAAACACTTCTGGTCTTTTCTGTGCATCAGCAATTTTAGAGAGCTGCAACTTGGCTGCAAGATTTGTGGAACCTGATTTCTTCTCCTTTTGGAGGTCATCTTTCATAACAGTATCACAGATCTAAAAGAGGGCAAACATTTCTCTATCTTTTCCATATTTTTCTCTCACAGGCATGAAATGCAGTATTCCTTCCTCAGTATTTCAGGAAAATAATCCAAATGACTATGGCAACCAAATAATGGCCAGTTTTGCAGGGCACCTCATTAGACTTCAGAGTGACTTTATTAATCACCTCACATCACTCCTGAGGGATCCTTCTCTCTCCCATGAAATGGCAATAAATAAACCCCATTGTAGCTAATACTCAGGCATGGTAAGAGGGCACACATCTCTGTCTGAAAACCAGCACAGTTCAGTTCTGAAGACAGGTCAATGCCAGCACCTGGAAAGCCTTCCCCAGGGATGCTTTCTGCAGGATCATTCAGGAGCCTCTAAATTTTTGCATTCATGATGTGACTGTATCTCTGCCACACACATAATTAACTCACCTTCTCATGACCACTACTCCCTCCTCACCGTTCCTGGACAGTTCACATTTAGATTTAACAGAGAGTTTCCCTTTCTGTCATTCAGGAGTCTACAAGCAGAATACAAGGAATAGACCTCTGCAAGGAGAACACAGTGGTTTTCCCTTTTAATACATCAAGAATGAACCCTTCAGGTATACAAAGCAGAATTGGTCTCCTTTCAGATGCCTTATTTTCCTCCCTTGTTCAAACCATAAGCTCTAGTGACTTCCATTAAACAGTGGAGAAGTAAATCTTTGCCCACTGGTAAAAAGGAAGATTATTATTTGACTGTTTCAAGACTCATCAGTTCTCACTCTCTGGTTCCCATGGAAACTATCCCCAGTGAAGTTTGAGAGGGGCTTTGTGTGCAGCAGAAATGACAATAATTATGGAGAGAATTAGGTTTCTGCAGGGTAAAATCTTAAATAATTTTCAAATTTTGTCCAGACCTTAGACAGCAAATCATCCACTAGTTTCACTTTTGCCAAATAATAAAGTATTAATGAGTATTTTGCCACATTCATGAGATTTCTTAGGGGAAAAAACGCACTGGAATAAAGTATATTTTATCTGAACAGAGACCGATGTGATCAGCATAAAATAAAGAGTACACTGTTAGGCTGAAATTAGTCCAACAATGTTTAATGAGAGAAGCTGTTTCTAAATTTATGGATAAACTTCTGTTGTGAGAGGTATATCTACCATCTCCCTTGAAACAGTGAGACTGTTTTACCGTACCTCTACTATAAATTAATTTCATGGAGCAGGAAGTAAACTGGCCCTGCATCTTCAACAGAAAAATAAGAGGTAAGAGGTTACAGTAAAAAAATGGGAGGGAAGAAAGGGTTGACTTAAATACAAGATTTTATAAGATGTATGAGTGCTGTTTTAAATTCTGGTCCTTGATGAATGCAAAGCAGTAGATTCAATAATGACAGTATTTCCTAAAAAACCCTATGCTTATAATTTAATTTAATTACATTCTGTAGAAAAATGTTACACAGATTTAAAATAAGATGGGTGTTAGAAGTAGTTGTAATGATGAGCAGTATTATAGAGACATGACTATCAGGTAAAATATTACAGAAATTGTGATTATTAAGTATTCTATATATATATTTTTTTTAAGATTTGTAAATAGAATAGGCAAAGAGGTAGGAAAAGGAGCAAGGACACTAACATGGGGCTCTGCTCAGTTAACACTACATTCAACAGAGAATCTTAACACCTATATAATTGTACAGCAATTCCAAAACCATAAACCAGGCATCTACAAGTGCTTACTTCAAAGGGCACCTCTTACTTAAACTTGGAAGTTTTCTAAAAAATTTGCTTCTGTACAAGCTGAAAATGAAACATCTTGGCAGTTGTGTCACTAGCCTATTCTATCTGAAGACCCAAAAATCCCAGCTGATGCTGGTCCCTAAGGAGCTAATAAAACACACCCAGCCTACAGCTGGAGCTCAAGGTACTTCACAAAATGAACAGGTAAACATTTTCTTTTAAAACACAGCCCAAGAGGACAATATTGTTGCAAGTGTTTATTTTCATACAGTATCCTGCTGATTAGAGCACTCACTGGAAAAAAACACGAGGTACCTGGGTTAAAGGCCTCTTCAGCATAAGGAGGCTCCTCTCACCTCCTCTCTTTCTGCTGCCTTAAAAACATGCTTAATTGGAGGGCAGACATAGCAGAGAGGAAGCTGAGCAGAAGACATGAAAGAGTACGTTTACCACTAAGTATTTTGGACTGTCACCTGAGTAACAAAAATACAGATTGGACCCCTTGGACTTGTTTTGGAGTTGTTTTTAAAATGCACAAACAAGTCTGGAAGATAAGACTCTGCTCCCCTCCCTGCCAAGAGAGCCAAGTCACGAGTCATCCTCCTCCAGGTCCCAGGACTCCCAGCTTACTCACACAGCCTTGCAGCACAGCTCCCTCCCTAGCTCCAGCCTCCCAGGCAGCCTGCTAACTTGGGCATTGCCCCAGGATCTGGGAGATGCAACTTCAACATGCCCAAGTGAGCAGTAAGCCTTCTCAGTCAATGCTTATGCTACTGATTCACGTATAAGAAGGGATGTGAGGAAGAGGGAGACCACCATGGCTTTGGTGGGGATTTGTGTGTTGGTTTGGTTTTTTTGTTTTAAATAAAAGACATAGAAGGATAAGAACATGTACCAAAGCTCAGAGCTTGCATGCACTGGCAGGAGAGGCAGTGTGCCAAAGGAAGGAGGTGCCTCCGGCCCACAGAGAGCTAAATGCCAAAGCTGCAGAAGGAGGCAGAGGTCCTGAAACATCCCTGTTCTTGCTAATTGGCTCAGAGCAGCTTCCAGCTGAGAATGCCGATGCTTTCTGATCACTCTTCCCCATATGCAACATCCATCACCCCAACTGTTCAACAGAGGCAATTAGGGTGCCAAACACCTGGAAATTATGCACAGGAGCCTGCTATTTCTTCCCTCTAAAAGCTCGATGAAATCCTAGCCTCTACGAAGCACTGTTTCCCCTTTATTAAAAATAGATAAAAAATAAGCTTTATATTCCACTGGGTGGGCAAGGATAAATGTACTGAATATTGAGGTGCTCAGGTATTCCGTAATGAGAGTTGTAGCACAGGACAAACCTTGTAGAAATAAGATCCCTGTCTGAAATTTTACCTATGCAAGCAATTAACATAACCAAAAAGAGTAACATGAATGTGATACAAAACTAATGGAATATTGAGTTGGTTGAAATAGAATGATCAAGCAACATTGTGGGAGTAAATTACCCCTGCGGGCAATGCTAAAATCACAAGCTTTCTGCACAAAAGCAGCAAAACTGCCATCAAAATTCTCTCCCTGTTCTGCTACATACGTGAAGGAATGACAGTAATAGCTTAGGCCAATAGTTATCCCTTCACAGCAGCACAGTATAAGTAAGGAAGGGAAAATCATAAGGAACTGGCACAACCAAAAAAAAGATAGAATTTTTTATCTCTGGACTGGGGAGGGATGAACAACTGCAGAAGTGAAAAGCTTTGCATAAAACAGAGCGGGGCTCACATTTTGACCCTGCTGCGAGGGCCACTTGAAGAAAGACATTTCTGCTTCATGAAAGCTGAAATTTCAAAATCTGTCTTTAAGCCAAACCAAGATGGATTTTTCCAAGCTGATGGTTTCCAAACATGACTGTTGGAAAATAAGCAAGATGCGTGATTTTCCATCCAGCAATGATCCTGTAATGCTAAAAGCAGCATTTGTCATAAAACCACAGAATTTAGACTTCAGCATCAGAGTTTTTTGGTTTTGTCAATGCAGCTTCAGTTGTAACTACATGATTTAATAAAAATTTCTAAAATAACTACATTTCTTGATGAATTTCTCTGTGAAGTTCCTGTCATTAACTATTCACAAATAAGATTTAATGTGAACACAAAACCACGAAAAAGGCTGAAACTGGACAGAAAGATCAAGTCAGAAAATAAGTACTAACCAAGAAAAAAGATTAATCTTTTAAGGCATAAGAATGAATGTAATATGAAGGCTATTTACCTTATCTTGTCTCAAGAGTGTATCTATCCAGAGTTATGCGGAGTTTCACAATGGTAGAGATTGCCATTAAATAGAAGTACGCTGATATGGGCAAGACTAGTGGACTGTGTGAATAAAGCCTTAATAATTCCATAAAACAAGAGCAAGTATACTAAAATTCATCAAATTAATAGTTCCTTTCTCATTTTTTTGCCAATCTGTCTCTGCTTTATCACTGTGCCAGAGGAGCTTCAGCACAGATTGATAGCAGAGCCTCACTCCTCTATATCCTTAAAATCATAGTCTGAAACTAAGATTGTAGATCTAAGGTTTCCTAACCTCCCCTTCCTTCAGGCACAGAAATAAATTTGAGAAGTTGCCCATTTTATAACTGAATCACATATATTCTGTCTTGTAAGTAGAAATATATGAAAAATAGAATAGGTGGATAAAAATAAGCTCAGTCTGGGACAACACAGAATTTTCAAATTCACCACTGTGAACTGTTAGGAGCTGTAGAGCTGTATAGCAGAGGCCCCAGTTTGGAAGCCTAAGGTTGCCATCTTTTGGAATTGCATGTGAATTATGTAGCTCCCATGCAGTGCCATTTCATGAGGTCAGGAAACAGCAATAGTTAAGTGAACAAAATTTTTGATCAGACAAATTGTCTATACTGCTAAAAAGACTTTACCTCAAAGTGTTTTAATCACATCCAACTTCAGAAGAAATTTCCATATGCTTGTCATAAGTTCTCACATCACCAAGGTAAGTTTAATAATGGTTCTACACAGGTCAGTGTGAAGGTCCTCAAATTCACCTCCATCTTCTGTGGATAAAATAACACCGAATCTACATTTGAAGAGAACATATGGAAAGGCTCTTTATTTTAACCTCCACCCAGTTGCCCTGCCTTGTACCTATGCTCTTTTAAAGTGTCTTCCTCCTCATCCTGGATGAGAGGTGACCCAGGGCTTACACAGGAGCTTTCCCATCTCCCTTCTGGTACAGAGTTACTTATTCCTTCCCTTCCATGCCCCACTCTGCACTCCAGCCTCCCCATAATCTGCAGCTTGTGTTGTTCTCCCAGAAGATGCCCTCTTGCTCTCCTTCATCCAGTATGTAGGAAATCGGACAAGAGGCAGCCTGTATTCCTCTCCTGGCCAAGATGCCTCCTTTCCAGCTCAGGATCTAGAAAATGCCAGCACTCACATGATGAGAATCATCAGTTTGTATACTCAGCTTCAACAGGAGTTGCTCCTGAGCCTAATGAAATTTTCATTTAAAGATACTATACAAGTCATACGCACCACTGAAGTGACAAAAATAGCATCTATATAAAGCAACTTTTCTTACCAACACCTCATAGTGGATATGCCTGGTATAGCTGGCGACTGAGAAAACTGGATTATGAATGACTTGGGGACCATACCATCTATGGTTCACTATATTCTTACTTCAACTCTCTGGCTTCCATCAAGCCAAACTTTGTATGGTGTTGGCAAAGATGGACAGCGTACTTCCAGGCTGTATTAAGAAAAATGTTGCCAGCAGGTTGACAGGTTCCCCTCCCTCCAGTGAGCACTGGTAAAACACTCCTGGAGTACTGAGTCAAGGTCTGGCCCCCACAGTGTGACATAAACATTAAACTGGAACAATTCCAGTGAAGTGCCATGAAGGTGACCAAGTGACTGAAACAACTGTCATATAAGAGGCTGGGAGAGCTGGGGCTGTTCTTGAAGAACAGATTGGAGAACAGAAAGCTCAGAGGCATCTTGTCATTTGTGTGTACAAATATTGGATGGGAGTGTGTGAAGATGGAGCCAGGCTCTCTTCAGTAGTTCCCAGTAACAGGATAAAAGCAATTGACACAAATTAAAATATAAGAACTTCCTTTTTTTATACTTTTTGACAGTTAGTGTGGCCAAATACTGGAACCCTGTTTTAAAATAGGGTCTAAACTTCCCATCAGTTCACAATGACCATGTATTTACTTCCCATAAATATGCCTTCATGATCCTTTTCCATCAAAGGCTCTCCTCTGAAACATCACCAAAGTTACAATACTATCAACCTCCAAGTCACATGGTAATGTTCCTGTTACAAAGTCTACAAAACTCTCAGTTATTGGGTTGTTGATGGCTGGTGATTACTACAGACCCAGGCACTCTCACCACCCTTTTCACTCCATTGTCTACATTCTTCTGTCATGTTTTATATTTAGTGTGTAAACTCTGAGAGTTAGGACTGGATTTTCATTCTGCAATTATACAGCCTCAAGCATCTTATGCATATGTAGTGTTCCTAGATACTATTGTAAAAGCAAGGATTAAAAAATTGATCTGGTGGTGTAAGTTTAGGAGAGTACATTGTCTATCACTTTCATTTTTAGATATTTGTTCAAGAAGGTTTTCATTGTGGAAAACATTTATTTCACTTAAGTTTAGCCATTTAACTGTCACAGACCTCATGGAAAGACAGATAAGCACCATCAGAAAGGCATTCATCTCACCTCAGGAGACTTGTCTCAGCCTGGTGTGATCCTGCCTCTCTATTTATTAGAAAGGGAGCATAGAGACATAAAATTCAGCCAGCTGAGTTTACACAAAAAGGCATCCTTTTGACTAGACATAAATCCACACACTTATCAGTAAAAATCTAGCTTTGAAAATGTTTACTTAGATGGCCTGAACAAAATCTCATCTTTTACTTTTACCCCAAAATGTCAGAGAATAATACAAGATCTCTTATAATACATCATTCATCTAATTTAGTTCCAGTGTTATGCTTTACTAGTTGTTACCTTTCTTCACAGAAGCTGAGAGGAGATTGCAGTGTGCATTTACTTCTTTGAGAAAACAACCATTTTCTCTCATCAGTCTGTAAAGCTGCTATGAAACACAAAAAGCCTCTCAACTGAGTTGTTCCAGTTTCAGTTAAACTTGCTTAAGATCTGGATTAGGCATTTCTATAATATCCTTCAATGCTTTGCAATTTAGATAAAATTGAAGTAGAACCAATAACCTAAAATTGTGTTGAGGACTGTGAAAGTAATGCTAGACTAACTGCAAGAGTTCTGGTAATTAAGTGCTCCTGTAAATGGCATTCAGTATTCTGACACTTCTGCTTGGGTGAGGAAAAGACTTGTTAGAAGTTACAGTGGATGACTGTTGAGATACAGAAAATGCTGAGCTCCAGCAGTCTGTGATTAACAACTTATACAGCCAAGCAATTAATTCTTGCCTTTGCAATATAACTTAAGTTTCAAAATGCCAGTGAGAAAAATGAGTTTTATTCCCCAACAAGCTGACCAAGGCTGTACAGTCTCCTACACAATCTGAAGCTAATTTTGAGTAAGAGATTGAGAGAGAGAACATTTTTCCTTTGTTGTGAAATTCAGTCATGCAGAGAGAGAACAAGTGTTTACTATTCTTTCAGAAAAAAGAAGTATCTGTGATGATTGCCAAGAAGAACTCACTCATTTAATAATGTGCAAAATCTTGGTCATGGGTTGGAAATATTTTAAGTTGCATTTGAATTTCAGAAGGACCAGTGCAAAAACTACTTTGTGCATATGTATCAGTCATCTACAGGGCTACTCAAAGGAGACAGAATTAATTTTGGACCTTGCTGTGCTTTGTAAGTTTATAATAATGCAACTATAGGATTGGCAAGCATTAGATCTTTTCATTTTTAGAAGGGTGCAGGAGGCAAAAAGAGGCAGGTAGGATTTAGGTTTGGTTTCAGCAGCTTTAACTCATATCTAAGCATGATTTTACTCACTAAATAGTCATAGTTATCTTTACATTTAAGTAGTTACAAGAGAGTTTAATTTCCCATAAAAATGTAGAAGGGAGAAAAAAAACAGATTAAACAGGCTTTTGAACCTAGATATCAGTTCAAGATTTAATGGCATTTTAAAATCAAAGGACAACTTAGCTGGCAGCACACTTCTCAGGATTATTCTACAGAATCTGTTTTTTAATATAATTTATGTTGCTTTTCTTGATATGAACTTAAAAAGCCAAAGCTTTACTAGAATGTTTAAGACAGAGTTCAAGTTGCAGACATTAAAAATGAGGTCGTGATATCAAATATTTCATCTCTTGTAAAAATTGTAGAAGTATAGAATTGTTTAGGCTTGAAGAGACCTTTAACTTCATCAAGTGTAACCCTTAACCCATCACTGCCAAATCCAGCACTAAACTATGTTCTCAAGCACCACATTTGCACATCTTTTAAATTCCCCCAGGGACGGTGACTCAGCCGCTTTCCCCTGTTCCAATGCTTGGCAACTCCTTCAGTGAAGAAATTTTTCCCAGTATCCAATCTAAACCTCTCCTGGCACAACCTGAGGCCACTTACTCTTGTCCTACCCCTTGATACTCAGGATAGGAGGTCAGCCCTCAGCTGCCTAAAGCTCCTTCAGGAGTTGTAAATTCCCCCCTGGGCCTTCTCCAGGCTAAACACCCCCAGCTCCGTCAGATGGCTCCTCACAGGACTTGAGCTCTGTATAATACTAAATATTCTCAAGAATAATGGCTAGTTGAATTCAAAGTAGGCAGCTGAAGTAAAACTAAACATAACTTCCTTGTTTTTATTCCTTTAGCAATTACAGGAGTTTGTGAATCAGTGAGATCTTGTGGAGAGAGAATCTGCTATGTTCCATGGATGTTCCTGTCCCAATATTTAAAGCTGTAAGACACAGCTCAGATATACTGTGACAGTCACACTACCAGCACTGGGAGTCAGTCAAATAGTAATTTGAACATGTGAGCTCTTATTGCAAGCCAGGGCCTGTCTTGTCACACTTAAGCATAACTGCTATACTTCCTGCGTGCACAAAAAAATATGTATTTGTTCTGTACAAGCCAACTTTTGTTACATGATTGTCAAAGGTTGTTTGTACCTGTTTCAAAAGCATAAACAGGAAAGGCACAAAAATGCCAATTAAAAGCCATAATTTGCTGTAACACCTACGTAAATATCAGGATCTTCAGTCTGGAAATTTCAATGGGAATATTCAGCTCTTTTCAACTACACTTAACACCTGACTGTGTTTATAATCTCACAGCAACTGCCCCATTCAAAACCATCTTTCTGTGCTTTCACAGCTCCAGCATCCTCCTGTTTGTCTGGCTACAAAATGATAGATGCGTTGTTCTTTCTTCTCTCCCACCTCCCTGAGTATTTTGCCAAGCCTGTTGATTCCCCCTTTATAATACGTCCTTGAAAAACAAGTTCTTTCACTGCCTCTGGGGGAAACCTTTGCCTGAGTTCTGATTGCCTATCTTCTGAAGTTCCTAAACCATTGCTACCTCCTCTGTTGCCTTTCTAATTCCTACTTGGTACTCTCACAATTGCTACAAACCCTTTCACAAAAGCATCCCTTCTTACAAACCATGAATTACCTTACTAGTTTTGTCCATCCTAGCAAGCAAATATTTACAGTTGTGCTTACCCTGTTCTTTCTGATCATTCATATTTTTCTTTCAGTCTTATATTCAATTGTATTGGCACTTCCAAACTGACTCCATTCATGCAAATTCACACCCCACAACCAATTTCCATTGTCTCCTTCCAGAATATATCACTACATACAAATCATTATTCTACATAGATCCTTTGGGCATATTTTTTCCCCAAAGAAAGCTGGGTTTGAGTATTCCTGAGTAAAGCAAGAACTTTTGCACACAGCTTTCTATACTGCCTGTGAGACAGGCTCACATTAGAACTTCACAGGGGATTAAATACTGTAATTTCTAGCTTAATGCAGCTGATCTGCTACATAAAGATCCTCCTACACAGTAAGTTCTCTCATGAAGAGATTTTGTCTTTGTTCTGACACTTTCCTAAGAACACACACATCTTTAGTTCATATAATATAGGACATCTATTCCTTGCAAAAGCAAAATAACTCCATGCCTTTCCCTTCCTGACAAAAATACAAACTACCCTCCCTCTCTCTCCCTCAAATAAAAGCCAATCATCAAACCTCTAATTAAACTAAAGGACTTGTATCATTAGCTTGTCTGGTGGAAACAATTTTACAACTCAAGGGATGGCACATGCTGAAAATGGAATGTTACTTTTTCAGGGAAAATACTCAAATTTGTTCTTCAGATAGATAATTTGGAGTGCTTTAACCTTTATAAAATTGTGTATTCACAATAAATTATGCGTTTATCTTGTATTTTAACTAAGCTTGTAGCTTCAAATTCAGCTACTTGTGCCTTACTGAAGAAAACCCCAACAAACCAACGACCAAAACTCTTCTGCATATGACACTGCCCTAAAATGCCCATGTGTGGGAAGGCTGGCAAGGATGCAAGACCTCTAGAAAACAAAGAGGGCATGAGTGCTCCCCTGTCCTGTGGCAAAAATATATCTTCTGTGTACAGTCACTTTTTGTAACTTGACTGGAGTGCAAATAGTTCAGTTTTACTCTCTGTCTGGACCATTACAGAGTAGTGCAACCTCCTACAAGTCAAATGACTGAATACCTCTCTGCTCTACCTTCATATATTCTGTGGGATGGCTTCTCTGCAGTTTCTTACCACACATGGTTGCTACAATAGGTAGCAAAATCCTGGGCTTTGCAGAACTGACTGATCTGCTTCAGAGTAACTACTCCCTGTACACTTACTTTTAGGATTCCATTTACTAACTTCTAAAACACAACTGAAGGAAACCATTTTGAAATCCTGCTTTCCTTGAGTTCCAGAATATTCCACTGGTTGTGTATAGCTCATTATTTCATTAGCAAAGTTATCACAAGTCTGCTGGTTAAAATTTTTTCTCCTAAAGATGAACAGAACTGTCACCTTCAGTAAGGTAAATAAACACTTTTTGTCTTGGCACATGCAAGGTGCCTGAGACTTTTCTTCACTTAGTTCCCCCCTTTAGGCCAGACTGACAACATGTATTCACAAGAAGATAAAGAAAGGGAATATATCATAGAAAAGATGAAAATTTCATGCTAAACCCCAAAACCTGGAAACTAATCCCTCCTGCTATCATTCTGGGCATACAACTCACTCCTCCCAGCAGCCAAACTACATCATGTGGAAAGAGAGAGCATGAGAAACTGCACACAGAAAAGCAGAGAGGTCTAAATATTGCTCTGCAATTTTCACAACTCAATAGAGAAGGAACATTTTCATTTCTGCAGGAACATTTTGGAGAGAGCAGAGTACATTTAATACATGTAAGGAAATACAGTGCATACACTATCTTGCAGAGTTAAAGAAGGAAGACATTGACAAAGGACTCATAATTAAAAACTGGGGAATTATTTTAAACTTGTAAAATTGTCTGTAGTAAAACTGTATGCATAGATTAAGGTTGCATTTTAAACATTTGAAGAAAAGCAACTTAAAAGATTTAAGGAGATTTAAAGATAAAAGTTCTAATCAGATAAAATAGGAAGATACACACATGCTAAACAAAGACCTGAAACAAATCTTGAAAATAATTCAGAGTTGCTGGAGGAAATCAAGGTCTGACTCTGGTAAAAAACATGAAAATTTTCAGAATGTTAACAGATACAATCTATAATACTAAATCAAGGAGTTTTATATCTGTATTTGGCATAGAATTTTCTTTGCAGGAGAAAATGGCACAGATGAAGATTTTTCATTTTGCAGAAAAACATGTCAGAGCAATGGAACTCATTTACATTCAAAATGCAGATTTGCCAACAATGCAAAAATATGGAAATGAGAGATCACAACCACAATTTGACTTAAAAACTTGCAATAATGCTGCACTTAAATTCCATCTCTTTCCAACTACTTAAAATCAAAAGACAGCTAGGGTTTATTGAAAGATAATATGTGAATGCTTAAAAAAATTCTTATAAAAACCTGAGGAAATATTATGGGACTTATTTTTTGCAAGACTCAGGAAACCAGAACTGTCAGGTACTGATGATGTTTTGTGGTCAGAGTCATTAACCTGATATATTTGTAAGAATTTACAATACTCAGCTTTTAGCATTAAAAAAATCCAGAAAAATAATAATATAGGTGCACATAATCCAAACACTTTGCATGAAGGCAAAAACAGTGGGCTGCCAGAAAGCAGTACTCTATTTCCACATGATAAACAGAGGAGCAAACCTAGAAGAGTCAGAAATCACCTTCCTTCTCCTACTGCAGAAGCAGCTGAAAAGAAGCATTTTGAATCCTACTGATCTGAAGCAGATCAAGCCAGCAGCGTTTATGGAAAGGACTAGACCCAGAAATCTGACAATTAAGGAAAGCTTTGCTAAATTTTCAGTCCTGCATAAACCCCTTCTAAAGGTGAGGTACACTGGATTTCTGACTTCCACAGTACCCCTTCCTTCTCCACCTTCCTATGATTATAGGCCTACGCTTAACAGCATTCCCAGTTCACAGTGGTACTGGCCACATTCATTCATGAGATAAAAGCACTATTTACATCTACTGCAATAACTGTACTCTTCATCTACCCTGGATATTTTAACATTCACATGATTTACTATCATCAGATAGAGAAACCTCACCCACAGAAAACTAAAAACCTGTCCAAGACTGGTAAGTGAAAATGTGAAATATGAATGCTCAGAAAAAGACTAATGCATTAACTCTTTGGGCACCCAAATTTAAAATTATCTAATTTTCCAGGGCACTAAATTCTCAATTCCTTCTGAAGTCAATGAGAGTCACAAAGGGCAGGACACTGTTTAGGCTGTTCCCTCTCAGATTAATTTCTAGCTTCTCTTATCACCTGCCTTCAGCTGGCTGGTCCTCCACCTCTCCAGATGAAACACTACAATTCAGTAACTCCCTGTTACATTACCCCCTGAAATATTTCATAAACTGAGACATCTGGCAACTGTTAGTTAGTTAATTTGAAAGCCAAACAACACCACAACACAGTGATACAGGATTAGCTTCTCCTAAACAAAATATGTCTTACTTGCCAAGAGATGTAAGCACTCCATGCATGAAGACATGGCAGTTAAATAACACAACCTGAGCACAACCTCATTTATATGTGGCATTTCTTCTGAAAACATTTTTTCCTTTGGTTATTATTTGCTGGGGAAAAAGTGTTAACGTTTCCTGCTCTCAGTCAACAGACATCTCAAAAAAACACATCTATATGAGACACAAAACTAGGCTAAGATCCTCTGTATGAACTGCACATACAGTGGAGTTCACTGTATGTGAAAAATATGTGAAAAGCACACAGACTAGTTCTGATGTGTTTAGATAAGGCACACCTTCAGATCCCAGTTTAGACAGAACCACACTCAACAATCTTATAACTAACTACAGCTGCATTCCACCCTTCCAGCCTCCATGTTCTCCTAGCTGTAAATCTGATTATTGTACTCTGCAGCATGCTCATTTTTTTAGTCTTTCTTAACTGCTACCCTCAAAGAGCCACTTTCAGCCTGGATTTCTCCATATAAGGTGGAGAAACAAACACATTGGAGAGCACATGATACTTATTTAAAAGAAAACATACAAGTATTTCACTGTTCCTCCAAGCAAAGTTTGTTCTGGAACAGAGAGAAAATTTGTTCTTTGTTCTGTGTGAACCTTGGCCCCTCCTCCTAACATCACTTTCAGATTTTATGCCTTCAGGCTGAAAATATTTTATTTTTCATCAAACTGTTTTCTTAAATCTGCATGTAACACACCTGTCACAAACTTTTGCTCTGCTCCTTTGAGGTGTTTCTGCAACTCCCACACTCTTGGCAAGAGCTTACTCTAGATAAAAATCCAACACCCTCCTTTATTCATCATCTAGGATGTATGATTAACTAGTTTTTTTCAAAGATGTTGCCTTAAGCTCTGGGTGTTGACTACTCCCATAGAATGAATTACACCTTGTTCAGTGTTGGCCCATGTTTCCACTTCTTTGGGCTGAGAATCCCTAATGAAGCTGGATCTATGTGTTACATAACCTGGCCAATATGATACTGACATCCAAGGTTTGGCATTTGCAAGAGTTCCTGCTAGGTGTGTCCCATTCCCCAAATTATACATAGATTCCATCTGGACATGGGAACTATTTCTTCCAAACACCACTGATTTATTGCACCAAACATAATAGAAGACTTAAGTTCACAGATATACACAATCTCACCTATGATGATGCACAAGAAATCTCTAATGAGAACTTGCAACTTAAAGTCTAGTTACATTTCACAGATTGTAAGTTGCTTGCACTACAAATACTGGTTCTAGGATAATGACAGACTTTTCCAGTAAATTTTGCGATAAATTATTTGGTTAAGGGAGAAGAGATGAACATTTTTGCCAGAGATTAGTATTAACTTACTCTGCATTCACCAGTGTGCTCATCTAGCCCATTTTTTTCTCTAATTTGAGCTATTTCTGTGCAGTCAGGGAGTGTATCGTCATGCAGCTGCACTCCAGGGCCTATGCTCTGTTAAAAAGAAAATAAAAAAGAAGTTGATTCAAACTATAAATATTCTCCTGTTTCCACACATAGGACTTCTGAGGTACAGAGGATCTTAGTTACATTATCAACAAAGGGTGCACAGCTTTGGTAAGACACATGTTAGCAGAATTTAAAAGCTCTCATTTTTCACCCATTAACTCAGATAATTGTATTTCACAAATGCTTTTGAACAGACACTCACTCTTACCTTCCCAGCTGGGGGAGATTCATCTTGCTGAGGATTACAAAAAAGGCTGAAACAAGGAATTTTTTAAGAATTGTTGAACAATGAAGACACAATAATTAGTTCAGAATTTTAAACTAATTTAGTCATCAAACTAACTTCTCTATGGAGAATTTACAATAAATTATGCCAACTTAAAAGCTAGCAGTTTAGGAATGGCAGAGCTCACAGAAAAGGTGAGGAAAATATTAATTTCATCCTACTTATACTGGACTAAGAAGCCTGCTAATCTGAGTACTACAGACAGATATTTTATTTTAAGAGATTCAGATAATGCTTCTGGTACTATTTTTCTCCCTATGATAAATCATTATATATACAGTATTAAGTCTCTGTGCCTTTTTACAGGCTGCAGCTTTTCCCAATAAAGAGCAAGGAAAGAAAAATTAAACTTACCAGTGTCTAGATATTTTTGTATTTTTTCTAGAATAGCAGTTTGCATCCCAGATAGCAATATTATTAAGCAACATGTTCCCTAAAAGCTTTGCCCACAGGAAAAATTGTGATGGAAACCACAGTCAATGATTTTTGGTTGGTTTTTTTTTTGTGTTTTGGGTTTTTTTGTTTGTTTGTCTTTTTGTTTTTTGGTTTTTTACTATAGTAGGAGCATCGGTGAGCACCCAGCTCACACCAGTGAATATGTTTGAAATGGAAGCTTTTCATAAAAGAAAAGCATACCTCAAAATGATTTCATTCATTGCTACCTGACAGTGCCCTGAAGAGGGAGAGAGGGGCTATTTGTACATATAAAACTGTAAAGCTTGCTATAATGTTGACCAGAACCAGTATTTTAGGTGCAGTAGAGCATGTTTTAAAAGCCACAAGAACTACACAGACATGTGAAACTATAACCTCTAAAATAAGGCCAAAGTTACTGTCACACAGGGCTTCTGGCTATACAAGTGCTGCTTCAGCAAACTGAAGTTACTTGTGGGCTGTTTTATCTTACAGTGCACTTCTTGTTTCTTCCAAATTCCTTTTTTTAAAAATTTGTTCCTGTTTATCACTTGTATATTTGGATATAGATAACCTTCTTTCTCCAAACACATGATATTTCCCAAAATATATGCCATATTCTAGAGATAACTAGTAGATAACATAATTTGATCTTTTGAGCTCCTCTTTACTCTTTAAAATTCCAGTAAAAGATAAAATACGTGGGCTAAATCAGCTAAAAACACAGCTCATAAATCTATTTCTGTTCAACTCTGGAAGTTTTGAATAATGTGCTTTGTTTCAATAAGCATCTGTTGGGTGCAGTTGACATACCAAAATACTTAACCCCTTAATTTTTAAAGGATTTTTTGTTGTATATAGTATCCTGTAGCAGTGCTGCATATAAAATACTTAGTTAAATACTGCATGAAAACAAATAGTGTGCTGCAGCCACAGATTACTACATTAACATGCCAAAAGGCTTCCAGTAAACATTAGAAAGACAGAAGTACAAAAAGAAATAAGAATCCTTGGAATGTAATGAAAGGTGGTATTATAAACTCCTCAGGACTTGCAAACTGGAACAAGAGTTGAAGTTGTTCTGTTTGTCTTACATAATGACTTGGTATACTAGTTGCTAACCTTACTGAAAGATATACAATATAAAAATATTTTTCTCAGAAGAATGCCTAAAAAAAGGAAAGAAAAAAAAAGACTGCCCTTTCTTCTTTTGTTTAGATGGGCTGATCTCCAAAACCACCAAACACTTGCAAGCATTCAGTACCTATAAAGATCAAGCTGGAGGAACCTGTGCTCTAAAAGAAAGGCAAATGGATTAGGTTGTATTCCTTCTGCATGAAATCAGCCTCCTAATGTGTCTGAACAACAAAATAAACCTTTGAAGTCTGCAGAATGCATGGGGAAACAGTAATTGTCACTTCTGCATCCCTGAAAAATGAGGGGTTTATACTCTGGAATTAAGAAGTTTTAGCTAAAAACTATCATAGTTCTTAGAAGCCAGCTTTTCTCCTTGCCAAAGTAAATGCAGTAAACATGGAATACAGAACAATTTCTGTAAAAATGTCTCATCACTGTGCCCTTTCAATTACTTTCAATAGAGGCAGTCAGTTAAATTACAGAAAAAGAAATACTTACAGAGGGAGTATTTCTAATCAATATGAAATCACTGGTGGCTGATTTAAGCAAGCTGTTGCATCCATATTAGTTCATTTTAGGAATGTAAGGGTAGGATTCTGAAGTGCACTGCACTAGCTGAAGTTTCTCAGGTGAGTCAGTCTGGCAGGGCTGGGTCAGTGATGTGTGCTTTGAATTGCGACCCTCAAGATACAGTTAACAAAAAAGACAGAGATACCCACTCACACACAAGTGCTGCCAGGAAGGAAGCAGGGGGACAAGGCAGGCTTTTGTGGCACTTCGTTCCATATCCATGACACATAACCTTTTCTTCTCAGGCAGGACACCTCACAAACGTGTTTTAGATAAATGGAATCTTCGTTCTATACAAAGGTGGCAAAGCACTGAACATTACTACAGTGCTGCTACTACATTAAAATGGTGTTGACTGTTTTATAGCATATAACATTTCAACATGAAATAATTGGAAAGAAAATGGTAATTAATAAGCTGATGACAGTACAGACGTTTACAAAAATCAGGCATTTCACTAGCATAAAAATTATTGTTGGAAAGCTACCAGTATATTATATAGACTTGTTAGTCTAAACATTACTATCATAGGGTGAGCTGGCTATCTGAGATTCTTTTGGCACAGCTGCATCTCTATGGCTTTCTACACTCACATAAGGGAATGAGCAAAAAAATCACATTAATTTCAGAGAGGAAATAAGCCTACTCAAAATCATAAAGTGCCATGAAACAGAAGAGTACTTCTAGGCAAAGGTAAGGGAAAGAGTGTGATTTCTGCTCTTAAATATCTTTGTAGGCAAATTAAAATTTAAATATATTCTGAAAGTCTCTGTGGAATGAGAAGAAAAAAGTCCTTTATCTAGGATAATGAGCCAGCTGACTAAAACACCAGAGTATTTTGCATCTTAATGTCAGGCAGAATATTTATACTGAAGAGCCTCTTGCTATTTAAAGTTCCCCTTCATGAGATGGATTAATGGAAATTTAGAGCTGTAACAAGACTACAGTCGGATAGGGTAAAGTCTTCTACAGTTGTCTTTTTTCCCTGGCTTATAAAGAGTTCAATAAGGTCAATACAATTTGAATAAGACAGATAATATTTCTTTCTTCTAAATCTCAAAAGCATGCAATTATTATTACTTTTTTGCAAATACATTTGGCTTGCTAGAGTGGAAATGCTTATGAAATTTCATGAGAAATCAAAATTCTCTATGTAAAATGAAGAAAGGTTATTTTCATGGATAATGGAAGACTTACTGTAATTTTCAAATAGCAAACATGACAGTCCACTAGAATGAGAAAACAAAAGTAAAAGTAATCTATTTCTTGAGATGGGGCTTTCACTGTGGAATATGTAGTTCTAGTACAGGGACTACTCTTAATGAATCATTCAGAAAGCTGAGAGACAGTAGCTCCCCAAAAGAAAATGCAGTATTTACATAGCACTGTGTCTTAAGCGATTATATATGATATATACATACACCTACTCTCAAAATACATCACCATTGCCAAGAACTACATTTGACAATATTCTTCCAACCTCCACAGAAAAATTTGCTTTCACAGCTCAGCAAAGACTGCCATAGCTTTTGGGCTATGCCACAGACATTAAATGACAGTCAAAAACCAGTAATGAGTCCAGAAAGCATAATGCAGACAGTGGAACTGAGACAGCACGGGATGAATGGTCAGTCCTGACACAGGAAATTGGATACAAGCCTCCACACAGAGGTGAGCCTGGAGCTGGGGCTATGACAACTCCTCCAAGACACCCCACTCACAACTCCACCAGCTGCACCAACAGCTGCTGAACACTGGGAAAAACAAAACAGCTTGGTGTGGAGTAAGGATATAGGCTTAAAATAGGGTAAGTAGTTCAGAAAACTACATTTGCAAGGGCTTTTGCCATGATGTCCTCCAAGAGCACGCCACATCTGTGTGCACCAGGCATGTCTGCAAGGTCCGGTCCTGCCCTACTGCTGGTGTCACAGAATCACAGAATTGTTAAAATTGGAAGAGACCTCTGGAGATCATCCAGTCCAACCTCCTGCCAGGACAAAATCACCTAGGGTAGGTCACACAGGAATGTGTCCAGGTGGGTTTTGAACGTCTCCAGAGAGGGAGAGTCCATCACCTCACCATGCAGCCTGTTCCAGTGCTCTGCTGCCCTCAGTGTAAAGTTCTTCCCTGTGCTGAGGTAAACCTTCTTGTGTTTTAATTTATGGCCATTGCTCCTCATCCTGTCGCTGGGCACGACTGAGAAGAGCCTGGCACCATCAGCTTGACACCCGCCTTTAAGGTGTTTGTATGCATTGATGAGACCCCCTCTCAGTCTTCTCCAGATTAAACACGCTCAGTCCTGCAGTCTCTTCTCATAAGAGATGCTACAGACCCGTAATCATCTTTTTGACCCTCTGCTGGACCCCCTCCAGTATAATGGGGTAAGGCGTTCAAAACGCTGCTGTTGGAAAGGCTTTCGCCACAAAGATATCCAAGAGCACAAGACATCCGTGTGCACCCTGTGAGGTGTGGGATGCCGCCCTCCCCTGCCGGGTCTCCAAGGGAAGGCGCGGGTCTAGGCTGGGCTGGCGAGGCACCTCAGTCACCGCCTTGCCCCCTCCACCCAGCGCACCACGGCTTCATCCCGCCACATCTGCACCGCGGAGCGGGGCAGAGCAGTCCCCGTCCCCGTCCCCGCCCTGAGGGGAACCGCGTCCCGCGGAGCCCGCTCCCTGCGGAGCCCGCGCCCAGCAGCTCCGCTCGCCGCGCGCAGCCCGCCATGGCGGCCACAGGCCCCTCCCGGCATGCCCGGCATTTCCCGGCCGCGCTGCCTAGAGACGGCTGCCGGGGCGGGGCGGGGAGGAGCGGGGCGGGAAGGGGAGGATGCTGCGGCCGCCGCGGGGCGAGGCGGCGGCGGTGGCAGCGGCAGCAGGAGTAGCGGTATTTGGCGGCATAGAGGATGCGGCGGCGGTGGTGTCGGCAGCAGCAGGCGGAGGAGCGGGGAGCGATGCGGTGCTGCGCGGCGGGGCCGTGGCCGCACAGCGCCCTCACCACGCTCCTGCTGACAGGTCGGTCACGGCGCGTCTCGCCGCGGCGAGCGGTGGCGGGCCCCGCCGGCAGCGGCCGGCCTGCGCCGCGGTGCCCGCCCTGCTCGGGCTTCGCGTCCCCTCCCGGCGGAACCGGCCCCCCGCCTCGCCCTCCGGCTGCGGCTCGCTGCGTGCCCCATTCCCGCTGCCCCGTGCCCTCTGTCAGTGCGGGGGCCGGGCTGTCCCAGCATCCCCCATGCCGCGGCTCCGGCGGCTCCCGGAGGACGCTCCATAAGCGGCGCAGGGACGGCGGCCTCCGTGCCCCCGCCGCGGGACCGCCACGGCCCCTCCCGGCACGGCGGGCGCGCCCGAGCGCGGCGGGGCCGGGGCTGAGGGAGCCCGGGGGCGGCGGGTGAGGCCGGAGCGGGACTGCCGGTGAGGTGCGGGAGCCAGGCCTGGCTCAGAGGCGGTGGATGGCGCGGGAGGCTCCGCTCCCGGGGACTGGGCCGGTCCCGCTGCTCTCCTCCACTCCCTCGACCTGGTGCCTGACGTAAGAGACGGGCTGTTTTGAGTACGGGAGTGTCTTTTGTGTTGCCCCTCTTTTCCCTTATTTCCCATCTTGACCACTTAGTCCAGCCGGGCCAGAATTAGGAATTCAGAAAATTCTTCATCCTGGTCCCTAAAAGCTAAATAATAGCTTTTATGCAGTAGGCAGGTTTTTCACCTACAAGGTTCTTCACGCTGAAATACATCAAACAGCTAACACTTAATAGCAGCCCAGCTACAGGACTGCCTTGATGAGACTTGCTACACTAAGAGTAAGTTGACAGCAAGATATTTATTTGGGTTATTTTGAGTTTTGAGAAGTCAGTGGTGTGTTATATGCAAGCAGTCTGCTCTATATCCTCTTGAATAGTGTCTAGGTACCCTCCTAGTACTTCTTTTACTTATGACCATACTTGTTATTGGCAGCAGAATTGACATGAGGCACTGGATATATTAAAGATGTGGTAAGTGCAAAGTTGTTCGATGTGAGGATTTTTTTCATTTGTTAGATGCAAGACACTGCTTTCCCGTTACGTGGAAATTTTTCCTATCTCTTCCCCCTTCCCCTCCATGAGTGTTGGTGAATAGCAACCAAGCAAGAACTAGGACAGTTTAGAATAAACTTTCAGTATCAACTGAAATAATGTATTTTTAAAAAGGTCACCTAAATGTTCTTCTAGAAACTGAGTTGTGAGGTCAATCTACAAGTCCTTTCCAGGCTTCATGGTAAGGGAAGAGGTCTTAAGGTTTTTTTATGATAACTTTTCCACTTGGACCTTTCTAAGTTGGTTCAGTGTTGTTTCTGAGAAAACAGAAAAATACTTGGTTTGAAACTGATATAAAAAAGGAGGCATGAACTTTAGTTCAGTTATGTTCTTTTAAGACATATCTATATGAAATTTGTTCTTTGGGAAGGTGGAGATTTGTAGTATGTTCCTGATCTGAAGGAAGCTGTCCCAGCTTCATCCACCTGAGCTCCCCTCCATTCTCCCTAAGTAAAGAATTTCCAGCCTTGTCTGCTGGATCCAAGATGAGCCATTGCCCAGCATGAAAATCTATTCTTTTTAATCCTGATCTTAAGTGAACTTTACAGTACTGCAGAGTTACTTAACAAGGCAAGAAACATCTTACAGAAAAAATGGCACATGAGAAGTGGTATGGCACTTGTAAATAGATTTCTTTCAGTCCTCCTCAACTAATATGGATTAGTTTTTCCCATTTGTGTTGTAGCACTTGATCTACAGAAGAAAGTTGACTTATGCTTTTTGCATTTCTTAAAAATGTATGGAAAAAGGCTTTTTTGAGAAGGATAGCTGATGTCAGAGGAGTTGTCTGCCTCTCACTTCTCCCTATCCTCCTTGAGGCACAACATTATTTCAACATCCGGGGGTTTCATGAGAATTAAGAATTTAAAGGTTGTAAGAGTGATTTCAGTTGCTCCAGAGGGTCTACTTATATTGAAGGTACTGACTCTCAAATGCAAGCTGATGATGCTTTGCTGCTAGGAAAACATGGATCTTCGTTGTGAGACGTGACATAAAGAATTAAGCATTTCTACTAGAAACTAGTTACGTGTTCTTTGACTCTGGCTTTATAGTAACAGACTTCCTAGAAGTTTGGTAAATTATACTAGTAGAGCTGTCTGTCATATTAGTTTGGCAGAGCAATGAATTGCCCCCATATTGTGTATCTGCAGAGAGAGTGGTTATCAAAACATTGTTTGAGTGACTGTGGCAAGTAGTTTTGCCCTGTATTTCTGCACTTAGAGTTAGTTGTCAGTGCCCATGTTATCCCTGGAACCCCTGTTCATCCCAGGAATAGGGAGTTGTAGAGCGATGAAGTTCTCCTTTCCCTGTAAAGGGGTCAAAATGGGGAAGAGGCTCATTAGTTCTCACTTTGCAAGCTGTGGTTATGTGGTCACATTAATTTGTAATAAAGCTGCACTGCTGCCAGAAAGCATTCTCCAGCCCTTACATAGCTAGGGATTATTTGCTGCTTCCCTTGGTGACGGGTAACTCGTACAGTGATACTGTGGATTGGGTCATTTGGCTCAAAACTAGTCGACCCACAAAAATAGTTCAGTGAAATGTACTGTCCAGGACTGGTATGGGATCGTTTCCACTGGTGTGTGCTAGATGATGAAGAATGTGCTGGGAATGCCCCCTTTGAGTGGGGCTGCAGACATGCCCGTTTAAAACAGCTGTGAAATCGCTGGCTGGGGCGGGGATCCAGGAGGCTGAACCAGATCCCTGCACTTGTCCTGCTGTTGACAGCAAAAGTGCTGTTGGCAACACTCCTCTGCTAAGCTGCACCCTGTGCAAGGAGGCAGAACATATCACAGATGGTCTGGTGTTTTCAGACTAATACCACAGCACACCTGCCCTTTTTTCTGTTGTGGGTGCAATCGTATGGACAGAGAAGCAGGTTTCCTTCAGAGAGCCTCTGGATATTTGTCTGCCTCTGAGGATGCTGCCTGTACTACTAGTCTGAGCCAGGTCAATACGTACAATCTACTGTCAATAACTACTTACTTGAATAAGCAATTACAGGAGGGGAAAAGTAGCCATTCCATTAATATGCTTTTCATTTCAGAAACACATTATTTATAGGCAGTACATGGAGACATCGTAGAGGTCCTGAAGCCAGACAATAAAAAGTCAGCTTTATAGCAGAAGATGTTAGTGTAGAAAGGCTTATTTTTGATCCTTAATGTTTTTAGATTTGGTTAGAAGTTCATTAAAGTACTTCAGGAATTGCAGTCACTGAAGTAAAACTCTTTCTCTAGAAGAAAGATTATTTCCAGTCAAACTAAGAAAAATTATTTACAACCTAGAAAAGAGTATTTGGGTTTTTTTCAGTATCTGAAGAGCTTTTGCATTCTTCCTGAATAGAGAGTGATGAATTTTACAGCAGCCACTATCATTGTAGAGTGCCTTCCTTGGCAGACTTCTAGAGGAAAGGAGGGAGTTGCTAGTTTTGATTACTTCCATAGGAATTTGAATCTGTGTCTAAATGTTGTTACAATTGCAACAGAAACAGCCAAAATGTCTTTTAAATGTGTTTATTTTAGTGACAGTCCAAGCTATGAAAGATGAGAAGTTAGAAAGAACAACCTACTGAGCAGACAGAAATCTTAGCGTATTGAAATCAATGACTTTTCTGAAATCCTTAGTCTTTCAGAACAATTGCCACCTCAGAAATCTGGAATGCAATTGCAGGGGTTCCCTGATAGCTTATATCAAAAGATGATAGAAATGTAGGAGACATCCTGGAGTAGCAGGCCACCAGGATGGCCTGGTCATACCCTTTGGTTACACCACAGGGCTGGAACAGGAGCTGATAATATTTTCCTCACAGGTGGAAATGCTAACCTAATTTGGTTCTCAGGCTTGCAGTAGGGGAGGGAATGGTGGTGGGTAAATGCTGCTGTTAATAAATCATGAGGGTTTTGTTCTCCCAGTAGTTAATTTGTAGCATTCCCATGAATGCAAATGCTGAAGTTTAACAGTGAGACTGACAAATGCTTTATTCAGTTACTTGACTTGAATGATTTAGGAGAAATATTCAAATGTTACAGTAATCAGTGGATAGCACAGGAACAGATGGAAAACCATTGCCTACTGAACAAAGGTGAACAAGAACAGAGCTGAGAAACATTTCTGGGGTTGATTTCGACTTTTAGACAGTTTGAATAAATGGAATGTAGAGGGACCTGAGCAATCTGCAACGGAGAACTAGCACAAATTAATTCCTGTTTCTTACATAGTAGCTGTTGTTGAAAAGGGTTAGAAAATTCCACTGAGAGAATTTCCTTTAATTCATAGTAAATTTCTGCCATGTACTACATAGTAGGGAAGAGGACAGTGCATGGAATTTGGAAGAGGAGGGAGAGTAGGTGAGTGCTGCAACTTCTGCCTCCTTTAAAGGATGCTGTGACCAACCTGGCAAGTATGCAGTGCGGACACCAGCGGATCCTCAGTAACTGCCTGGCTACAAGCTCTGATTTCAGCTGTGGGACAAGTACCTTGCAGATGGTTCTCTCTTCACAGATGTTTCACTTCAGCTTGTGGTGTCAGTTTCTAACTGTTCTGCTGTGTGGTTCTCAGCAGTCCTTCAGAAGAATGTGCTGTGTGTGGATCTGCACTTCCAGCTCAGAATGCAGGAAGGAGGATTAAGCCAGATGGGATATGCAGTACAGGAGTGCAGGGGTAGCTTTCTGGAGCAGGGTTGTGCCGTAAGAGAGTAAGGGGCAGTGTAAGCATGGCCAAAGGCCCTGGCCTGTGGCATCAAAGTAACAAGCATGTGTTTATGTCAGGTCCCAGGGGAAGATGGACATGTGGGAGAAAGGGGAAGTGGCAGTGTTTGAGAGCTGGAGCTGTGTGCTGCTTTAGTAGTGGGAAAGATGGGCATGAGATCCTACTTCAAAGAAGGAATAAGAGGATAGGTAAAGGTGCAGGATACTGTGTGGAGGTCAATGCAGTAAAGGAATGGGGAATGTGAAGTTGGTCCATGATACTTTGGTCCTTTTCTGATTGTTACATGGTCAGAAATTACTGTGGGTATCCTCTCTGTTAAATATTATGCAAATGTACTTTAAAAAGAGGAAAAATGTCAAAATTAATATAATTGTGGCTTTTATTTATAACCAATGCAATTATAATTAAAGAATAATTAAAAGAAAACATAATTGGAGAAAGAAGAAAAAACTGTGATATGCTTCTCTTGGGCATGTTCAAGTCGCAGGCACAGAGCTGTGAATTGCTCCTGGTGCTGTAAGCAATGGTGGGTTCTCCAGCAACTGTGGCAACACGTGTAACAGACTGAAGAGCCTGACACTATTAACATTCTTTCATCGTGAGTACAAGGCTGATTAAATTAATTCTAAACTGTCTCTTTGATAAAGTGCATAGTTTGAATCCCTGCATTCTGTAGTATAAGGTCTCTTTTGTCATCCTTTAATCATATTCAAATCTTCCCAGAGCCTTCCTCGTGTTGTCAGTTGCTTCTTGAAGGTTCTGCTAGACAGAGCATTTGAACAGTGATCATAATTGTGTCAAGTACAAAAATAAAGTCTGCCTGTTCCTCCTTGATGTTGCTGTTTACGTGTCAGCTGTTCTAGCCAGTGTTCTGGTGAAAGCTCTGTTCAACCTGACTTGCATCTCTAGGTTGTTACCCAAGCTGAGCATGCCTGAATTGTGTGCTCACAGTGTGTGTTTGGCATGCTGCTGCCTTTGTTCCTGGTGTGCAGTTACATTTTATTCTATTGAACTGCACATCACTGATCACCTTTTTACTAGACAATGTAGACTGTTCTGTCTTCTCTATTATTTGACAGTCTCCCAGCCTTTGTTTTTACCTGCAAGTTCTATCAGTATATTTGGTACATACAAGTCATTCTTTGTCTCCCTTCCCATCTCCGTTTCTTTCCTGCCTCTCTTCCCTCCATCCCAGTTACATAAGGCTAATGCCACAACTTTGTGAGACCCACTAGAAAGCTCATATAACAAATTAACTTTTTAGCAGCCCTATTCTCTTGCTTTTCACATCTGTCATTTGAAATCAAATCAATGGTGATATATATGGAAACATCACACTGTAAACCCTAGGATCTGAAAACAGGCATACTGATCGCTTTTCCAGTTCCCCTGTGAAATGCAGCATAGCATGGAGATGTAGACTGGTAACTTCTTCAATCCACACAGCCAAACCTAGCACAACTTGGAACCCAAATCAAAGACACTTGCCAATCACATATATTGAAAAACACATTTTGTGGAACTTGTCTTTTTTCTCTTTTTTTTTTTTTTTTTTTTTTAAATCGCATTTAAATATGCTGAAATGCTTTAGTAACTACTTTTTCAATCAAAGTGTTAGGTGATAAGCTATATAACTAAGGGTAACATCATTATTGCTGTCCATCAGGAAAAACTTGTGGGCTCACCAAAAGTATCTAAAAAGATGCATTAAATCCTTAATAAATATTAAATAAGGAGTGTGATAAGTATAATAATTTTGACAAGAATTGTGACAACTCTAATACTATTTTCCATTTAATAATTCAGTAATCTAATCTTGTATTAATTGATTTGTCTGGTACTGGTGCTGGTTTGTAGCTAAGAAGCCTCTGATTCCAGCTCATCCTGCTGGAATAATGGAACAACTTTATTCAACCTTTTTAGGAATTTCTTGAGTTTTTCAAGAATTATTAAAATTTACACAAAGTCCTATGCAGTACTAAATTTCATAGTCCCTAGGAAGTTATTCTATTAAGACTTGCAATATATGCAGATCATTTCAGCAGGGAAAAAGCTGTTAGAAATGTTATTGTGTTGGTATGATAATGAATGCATTAATCAAATTATTAAATTTAAGAAATAAAATCAAAAGTGCACTAAAAATGCAATTTTAGATTACATTTCATCCTCAATTTGGTTTTAGATGTTTTCTGTAAATTATCAATAATAAATATCTGTCTTACATGTGTAGATTGATTGTGGTATATCTTTATTACTGCTTGAGCCAAATCTGTTTGGCCTCCTGAATTCTGTTTGGAGAATGTCTTATCACTAATTTAACAGCTGCCTGGTGCAACAGGTCAGAAGTTTCTACAGATCTTTAGGCTTCTTTCATGTACTGTGCATGTTTTCCTATAAGTGTTTGTTTCTTCCTGCAAACTGGTGCATCTGTATACAAATTTGTACACTCTTTGATGTTTCTGGTATTGCTGTTTTTACAAGGACATTAAGATGCTAATCCAAAAACATCTTTGATCGAGGGTTTGACATGAGTTCTCACTCCCAAACTATTTAAAAATAAAAATACCTACTCATTATGGCCACTTTCCCTTTCCTAGCATCTGACTGCAGTTCCTTCCCTCTATACTTTCAGCTGGCATGTAACTGTAAAGCTGGTATACCTATTATTCATCACAGAAGAACAGGAACAAAAAGTGGGAAGTGAGGAGGGAGCTTTCTCAGGCACCTCTGCTGCTGGTGAGATGAAGTCTCTGTCAGCTCCACAGCTGCCTTCTGTCTCCAGTCATCATTTGCTCCTCACTGCATTTAAAACTTCCACCTCAGCTGTATATATCTAGCTGATTTCAGGCTGTGTTCTAGTTGTGTGGGATGTAGGCAGCCATTTTTAGAGTTCTTTTTTCAAAATTGATTATTGGTTATGCCTGCAAGGCAATCAGCCACATGTGTCTTTACATAAGCATCATTATAAGAGCAAAGCTTGCTTATATTACTTTTCCTACTTTGACCAAAATATAGTACTCCAGTGAAAGCTACCTTATATATTTTGCCTGTATGTGAGGTTTTAACAGTGCAAATATATTTATTTGAGATTGCGCTTCTTCATCTTTGTTATCAATACAATTATGTCAGCAGAAGCGTCTGCAGAGGTATAAGCATTTAGAGTGAGCTTAGCTTATTTGGAAAAATCAGTGTAATAAAGGTGGTTGTCAGAAAGATTATTATATATTTATATATTCAAACCAAACACTTCTATTTTTTGACCTGTGCTTCCTAAATTCTGACTAAAACCAAAACATGGTGTAGAAGGTGTCTGATCCCATCTGATCAGATTGTCTGTGGAAGTCTGTTATCTGACTAATTTGTTTTTTTGCATTTGTTTTATTCTGAAAAGCTTTTTTGCTAAGCTCTGCTGATGGCAATAATGGAACTGTTAACTGGACGACTAAGAGAGCCCACAGTTATGTTATCAGCAGAATAAAGGCTGTTCAGAAGAATGGTGAGTTTAGGTTGTAAATTTGAATACCCTGTTGGTTCAAGCAAACCTGCTTTTAACATTACTCTTGCTTTTCCAGTCATGTCCTTGTTTTAGGAGTAGGGTGCTATTTTAAGGTAGGTAATTTGGATAACTTTACATTTCTTCAATCTTCAAATATTCACAGACCTGCGTGTTCTTGTCAGTCTTCCCTGACTTTTCCTGTTCCTGTAGCTTTGCTTGAAATAATGGCTGTGTTTATACCTAACACTTCACATTTTCTTATCATGGCTGGTTGCTTGAAGATACCTCTGCGGTTTGCTTAATACAATAACTTCTCTGTAACAATTTAAAAATTTTTATCACACATGAATGTAAAAAGACTATTTCACTGTCATTTTTACAAGTACATATTAAATACTGTAGCTAGTGCACACTGGCTGAGAAAAAGCTTTGCACTGATTGCTCATCTGGACAGGCAATCTGGATTGGCCTCCAGATCAAGTTATTTCTGGGATTGTGCTTCATCTGCTGAATATCAGTGGGGAGAAAACCAATTGAAATTTCTAGGAGAAAGCCAAACTTCCAGGTGAATTCTTTCCTGAGGATCATTGGCATACAGGCTGCAATCAACATGGTGAAACTTCTGAAATTTCTGGAGATGGGAGTTTTCTGTTTCTGGTAACAGACTCTGGGATGCAGGCTGATAAAATCCTGTCTGAATGCCTGGCTGTGCCTGTGTTCAAGATCTTGGGATCTACATACAGAAAGTCCTCCAAGTGATCTGGAAACAAGAGGAAGGCAGTGCTGTCAAGGCAGCTGATTATACCAGGGATCTGATGTGATCCTAAGTAATGAAGATTTTTAATTTCCCATGATTAGTTTTAGAGAAGCTTTTCACAGTCCATGAGACTTTTATCTACCACAGGGAATTTGCCCAGGCAATTCACAGCTGGCAGTCTGCTGTGTTAGATTAGTGTCTCTTTGTTAAGTATATTCAGTTTTGTCCCTAGATCACCCAAGATGATGATTACACATTCATCTCCAGTCTCGCACAGTCTCACAAAAATCATCATGGGTTTTAAAGGCTTGTGAAGAAAGTAACATTTTACTTGTTTCATCATTGAAAATCTAGTGATAGGTGTAGTGGACTGAGGACTTATCATTTTCCTTTGGTTTTGAAGAAACTTCCTTGGGGAAAAATAAGGAGGGCATCTCTGACAAGGAGGGCAAGAACTTTTGAGTTCTGAATCACCATACTTGTGGTATTATGATGTGTTTGTCATTACAAGTTAAAGCAGGTTTCTGGGTTTTTTCCTTCTGAGAGATATTTCTAGACTTCCACCAAGATCAATATTTTATATCTGCATCAAATCCTTTCTGGCACACTTATTTCAGCAGCAGGGAATGTTTCATTGCTAGGAATGGGCAGGTATTTTAGTGGTGGTAATAGGTTTCCTATAGCAGACAAAATTATTATATGTTGTTTTTCAGTAACTGTTGATTCTATTATGCTTGTTTCGTTCTGAAAGAATTACTTATGGAGGAAAAATACACATTACTTTTTCACTGTTCTTCCTGTTTTAAATGGCTTTTCATTTTAGAGGAAAAGCATCAGAAATGGAAAAATTAACTTCTCTAGGCATTTGATGCATTTTCAGCTAGCCACTGTATTTTTTCAGTTCTTTTTTCTTTTGATGTTACTTTTTCAGTTTTTCTTGAAAGTATTTGAAAGGAAATTAATTAATTTCCTTGTGCTGTTTACACCTCATTCACAAAATTGAGTGCAGAGGTTTTTTGGATAACAATTTACTAGTTTTAAGTTAATAAATAAATGATCTTACTGTATGTAAGTCTACATAATGAAAATTACAGTAACTGGTTTATTAATCACATGGAATTGTAATTCAAATTTCAGGATCATTTTAATTTTGTCACTAAGATAAAACTGTTAGAAAGGTGTTCTATTCAGTATTGTGTTAAAAGTGGTTTTCAAATATGGGAAAAAACAAATGCTGTGGAATGTGATCAGTAGTATATTCAGAGCTATTCATTCTGCAACATTAAGCTTGAAGAGTTGGCAGCATGTAATTAAATGTAGAGGTCTACATTACAGATGTCTGCATCTCCTCTCAGATGCCTCTACAGTGCATGGAGATCTAGTCAGTGTAGCCTGGAATCTAGGACATGATTCATCTCATTTTACAGGAGAAATCAAATAAATCAACCACTGGAAGTGTCTGTTTCTTCTCCACTGACTATAAAAGGAGCCTGACTAACTCAGTGGTGGATGTTGTTTCTGTAGGCATCTAAATTTAGGTGAGAGAGATTCCACTCAAGAGTACGTGGTGTGAGAGCTTGAATGCCTGTGATTAATGCCTAATTAGTGGTGCCTTTTTTAACAGATCTCAAGTAAGAAAGTTGGTGTAATTATAAGGCTGGAGAAATGATGCCAGGATTAAAAAATTATACCAGCATTAAAAAATTACATGAACTTTATCCACATTTCAAATGTGTCCTGCTTATTCATCCAAGTGTTGAAATTAGCCCCTCTGGGACCTACAAGTTTGTTCCCAAGAATTTTTTACAATGATTCTGAAGTGTCTTTTCGAGTCTGTCTTCCTAGTGACAGCATCTCCATGCTGTATGGTCTATAATTTGTTTTTGGAGATGTGATTCCTCATGGAGGATTCCTCAAATTTGGCAAGCAAGGCTGGAGCTGCGTGTGGTTTTCTGTGATCTTTATCTACTACTTTTGTAATCTTCATCTCACTGACAAAATCTATTACCAATGATCAATTCTTTCAGGGCATTAACTTAAATTCAATAGTAATAAAATTAGTAATGCAAGCTACAATCCATCTTATTAAGGTGCTATGAGAAACACCTATTAAATCAGTATTCTTTATACTTACGTTTTGAAACTTGTTATTAAAGTGGCTTCTAAACCACCTAATTTATTGTAGTCATTTCTTCATTCTTCTAAGTCATTAAAATATGTATGTAGTTCTGCATCAAATGTGTTATACCTAAAAAGCTATGCCCTTATCAATGAATTTTGTACTAAATAAAAAACATCTTATTGCTTTTACATATGCTGATTGTTCTGAATTAAGTTTTCTTTAGGTTTTTGATACTCAGTCCTGTAAAACATGGCTTCACTTTTTTTTGTTTGGAATCAGTTTCAGCTGACTGGCCTATAAATACCCTTGTTCTTTTGTGTTATCCTTCAATACAAGCCTAACATCTTTAGTAATGAGCTCTCTAATTGAAGTTTGAGATGTATTTTACCTGGGTGGTCTGAGAAAGTCTAGCTTTAAGAACTCATAGCAATTCCCTTCAGCTGATTTTTATGTCCTTTTCTGCACAAGAATTGAAAAATCTGCCATTTTTGTTCAGTGGTGAATGAGAACTGTCGATTGGTAAGGTTCTTTTGTATTCCTCAGTTGCTTTCTTTATGTAAAATATCAGGAAAACATGATTGTATAATTAATTTATTGTACTTTTATTAAAGTAATATTACAAATAAACCAACTACAAAATTGTAATAGCCTTCCTCATTTTTTTAATTACAATAAAAATAAAGATTCAACTTTTGAAATCTTAACATATGCAGTTTATTTTATTGGAATCTTGGAAAGGATCCTGTTGGGCAAAGAGAGGGTTTGCTCTGTGTTCTGTTCTTAAATCTATGTAACCTTTTAAAAATCTTATTAACAGGTGTCTAATATTTGTTGCTTTCCTTCTCCCAGATGCCTGCATTGCTGTTGAAATGCATGAAGTTATCTAGAGCATGTCTCATTTTTGCCTTTTTTCTGTCTCTTATCTCTCCTTCTGCTTTTCAGTGTACACAATTCTGTCTAAGGTGCACTCTGATCGGAATGTATACCCTTCTGCTGGAGTTCTGTTTGTTCATGTTTTGGAGAGAGAGTACTTTAAGGGGGAATTTCCTCCTTACCCAAAGCCTGGTATGAAATGCTAAGATCTTCCATATTATATGCAAATACAGAAAAAATATTGTTATAAAAAATTGAAGTCTATTTAGAATGCCTTGTGGCTCAACATATAAGATAAACAAGACAGGTTTTAGTTTCTATTGAAATATCTTCAAATGAAATAAAACGTGTAGTCCTACACTTCTAAAATATTCTAGTTTGTGATCATTTGTGGAAAGATGCATATAATTGTAAATTGTGAAAAATGTACTCTATTTGGGAAGGTGAAGTAACACATTATATCTGATATTAAATAGTGCTCCTTCACTTTTGCATTAAATATGAAATTGTGGAAGTTTATTAATTATGTCTGTTAAAAATGCTATTTATCTGGTCATTTGTTTCAGACATAGTATGTATCAGGCTATATGAAGGAGTAATTTGAAACCATATAGTAAACATAACGTAGAAGATTAAATCAAATATGAGACTTCATAATACTGTTTTCTTTCATTTTAAAAAACAGTCCTTTAGCTTCAGCCTTCTTCCTTTATTTAGGAACAGTTTAATGTTAGTAAACAGCTTGGTTTTAGAGAAGGAGCTGTGGTTTCCTAAGTATGGTTTTGCCATACACTGAAGCTAAAAGACTGGTCACTGTAGGTTAGAATATGTGTAAGCAATCTGGGAGGGGTGGGAAGAGAGAGAGCATTCAGCCACACATACTTATCAACAATGAAAAGAAATAAATATATCCAACTTATATAAATATGACAATTTTCTTATAAGAATAAGAAAAACCTATGTACAGTGCATGCATAATCAAAGCCTGTTTCAATAATGAAGTTTGGAATTGATTTGAGAGTGCTATTACTGAGACTCACTTTAAAAAAAAAAAAAAAGCTTCTGTTAGCATTGGTTAAATTTTGAGTAAACATGAGTCAACCCTAAAAGTTTTAAAAATTTCTTCTCTTCGTAAAATGTGTGTTTTCCCTGGCATGGATACCCAAGTCCTCATTTATGTCATGGTGACTGGCAGAGTGAAGTTTGTGCCAGTTTTCTCTCAGTTTTGGCACATAAGTGGAAAGAATTTTGAAATTTTCCTAATGATGGATTGTCTTACAGTGGCAGCCTCTTGACATTTGTGTGATGCCAAGGCATCTGGTTTCAGATCCTGTTGGAATTGCCCCACAGACAGTCGTGATTATGTCAGAAATTCACTGTGAGGTCAAGTGTTGTCATGGTACTTTAATTTTTGTCTGCTGAGCTCAATCATTACCATGGCCTACCTTGATGAAGGAAGGGCAAACCAGAATGTCTCACAGGTTGCTTTCAGAATTTTCCCCAAATCATTTGTGGTACTGGGAATTTTAGACCAGGGTGCTAGTAATGCCAGGTTGTGGGTTCAAGCTCTGTACGTGCCATTCACTTAAGAGCTGTACTGCGTGATCCTTGTGGGTCTCTTCCAGCTCATATTCTGTAATTCTGAATTTTGTGATTCTGACTGCAATAGATTAGATTACTGGGAGTTCTGAGAGAATTGTGAGGAAGTTGTGTTGCACTCAAGTACTGTTTTGGTCTGATTCTGGTTCATTTTATTCAACCAGATGTGTAAATGTGTACCTAAAGACTAGTCACCCTTGGGCAACACATTTCGGTCTCTTTGTCCCTCTCTGGAGAAGATGAGAGCTGTTCATTCTTCACTGGGCTTGGTTTCTGCTTTCTGTGCCAGCCTGGCTGTTCCCTTCTTTCATCACTTGTCCTACAGTGCTGTTGCCCTCTCAAAGCTGAGTTGGAGTGGAGGGCAGGAAGTGTCTGTGTAGGCTCAGAATGGATTTGACTCAAGTTCTGTGCCTTAGCTGGACACTGCCTTGCTGGTGAGGATTTGGTAGTGTTCAGGCCTGATTTCATTTACAAGAGCTAAAATAAACTGAAGTAGAATCCAGACATTTATAAGAGTATCAATAAGAACCACAAGAACTGATGTTCTGGTTTGACTTAAAGGACTTTTACCGGTTTCAGCTGGACCACTGTATTTAGTAGCCATCAGTGGCTCCAGTTCAAGGAATGGAGGATCCTTTTTTGAATTAATTTTTTCTCTAAATTAAAATGACTGCCAGGCTGTTGGTGCCAAAAAACCTGTATGTTAATCCTAATGCTAACAGAAGCTTTCAGACATTATTGATTACACAGCCACTCTTTACAGTACATTGAATACCTGAATCCATCATTAAAAACTTAAATAAAAGGAAGCTGGGAGGGGGAATTAAAGGACTGAAACCTTTGTGCTTTTGTCTGTAAGGAGGTTAGGTGCTTCCATTTGAGGTGGAACTGGTCTAAAAATCAGACCCACAAGTTACTGAACATGAGCACTTAGCCAAGACTCTAGGAAGTACCTGCACATTATGTCTGCAGTTGGTTACACTTTCCAGGTATGAATTTCTTGATACCTATAAGTGCTGAGTAATAACAGTGACCTCATCTCATAAGTGAACTCACTTATTTCTGATATGGTAAAGGTTAGCAAATTTTAATTGTTTTTTTTCTTCTTAGAAAGGTTCAGAAAACAAGTGAAAGCAGCAGAGTAAGACTTCCTAGTTGAAAAGTTTAAATCAAAGCATTTAGCATTTCCTTGTAAATATTCTAATATAATTTCTCTTATCTAGGTGAAATAAGTAATGATCCTATAACATTTAATACCAATTTAATGGGTTACCCTGACAGACCTGGATGGCTACGCTACATACAAAGGACACCATACAGTGATGGAGTGCTGTATGGCTCACCAACTGTAGAAAACGTGGGCAAGCCAACCATCATTGAGGTATTTGCTTTCAGAAGTTCAAAAATATGTATTTTGATTTAGAGTATAAGGTTCGGAACTGTCAACAAGTTCTCCCTTGTTTTTGAAAAATTCATTACTATTCATATTGAAGTTTTATTCAAAATATAGAGCAAAAAACCTTTGTAAACAACTATACTTGGAGAATAACTGAATCGTAACTTTGTAACATTATACCTAAATACAGGTCAGACTTTTCCTCACTAGATGAAAGTGTTCAGTCAATAAGCAGTTGTGGGTTTTTTTTCTTGTGTAAATGTTTGGTTTTGTGTTTTGGTTTGATTGATTTGGGGTTTTTTAAATTATTTTTCATCAAACATCCCTTTGTTCATTATTCATGTTTATTGATAGGTTTTACTTTAGTTAGCACTTTTATGAATTTAATTCTTACACGTGTAACAATGACAAAACTGTATTTTTGAGAGTTAGCTATTCAAATATATAAAAGCACTAGTTATTCATTGAGCAACAATTCAAAAGGGAAAAGGGACAATATTTTCTACCATGTATTTCATAGACAGCAGGCTGAATAAGACACTGTGTGGTTCAGAGTGTTAAGAAATCTGCACATTAACTTGCTCCAACCATTTTGCTGCTTCAGCATATATTTGTCTTAAAACCTTGATGAATATATTTTTTTTCTAAATTTTATTTGATGTAGTTTTTCTTCCTCAAGCATGACAGCTCTGAATGTTAAGTTATATTATAGATAGTTCCACCCATGCTTAATTTTGTATTGATTCTGTTTTGATTTCAGCAGGACTAATAACATCTGAGAATTGATCATGTGCAGAAGTTCTTGCAGGCTTTGCTTAGTTTTATGTGGAGGAAACCATTATTTGAAGTTGCCAGTTTTTAAATAGTATGTGCTTTTAGCTTCTAGGATCTATATCGAGACCTCCATTCTAAGCATGACCCCAAGCCATATTTGAAGTAAATCTTGCCTAGCATATAAAATTAATTCCTTGCAGTTCCAGTCTTAGATATGGCTTTTGAATTAATTTTGCAGTATGTGAGGAGAGCAGATGGCATTTGATCCTCTTCCTAGTGCCTTCTGAGAGGAGTGACTGCATATTTCTGGCCTGAATATAACTTCCATCATGTTATAATTCCTGAGGGAATATCATGAGGAGGTCACTTAACTGGAGGAGACCTCCTGATTAGGAGAGGCTAGCATTCTGCATAGCACTGCAGCAGAGCAGGTAACACTCTTGAGCTCAAGCTCCTTTGAAAGCTCTGCAAAGACAGTTTGTGTTTGAATGAATATTCAGGACAGAGGCAATCTCTGCCATTCCTTGGTGTGATGCATAGTCTACGCTGGTAGCTCCCACTGCTGGAGTGCAGGTTCACAGTGGGTACTGCCCTGCTCATGTACAGAGCTTGTACAAAAAGGGGGTTTGATTTTCTGGGTGCTAGTGGTTCAACTTCTGGTGAAGCAACCCTTTGAAAAATTAGCTGAATTAGGACTAGAGAAATCTCCTGTTAATTTTATAGTGAAATTGTAGTGTTAAATGAGATCTGATTGTGTTGAGTAAGCTTTTCCCTCTCCATTTAAACCTGCTTAGATACTCTGCAGCATTTTTCCTTTTCATTCAAATACTTAAAAGAAACGCAACATCTGTTACTTTTATTTATTTAATAGTGTGACAGTGGTTTGTGGCTCTGTTTGCTGAGAAGCAACATAGTTCTGTCGCTGTTGTCACTCTGCCTCTCCTTTGGTCTCAAAATCAGTGAAATGAAATCTAAAATTAAAAACTTTTCTGTTTGTTTCATGAAAGATTTATCACCTTGCAGGGATAAAAAAGGTAGAGAAGATAATACATAATTATACTGATATCCAGCCTTATTCTTATGAATACATATTTCTTATATGAATGAGCACTTAATCGTAGTACAACCTTGGAGTACAGTCACCACTGAGAAGTAACCGCTTGCATGCATTTCAGGTATCCTAGATATTTTAACTTTTAGATCAGTATCTTTGCATATTTTATTCATGAAGGTGTATGTTTCAAAAAATAAGAGTCACAAATGTTGCATCTATCTCCTGGTTTTCACTTCTACATTTACAGATTCCATGATTTTTTTTTAAAAAAACTACTTGTGTTGGAGCATTATTTTGAGTACATTCATGGACTGAGACTTCACTGGATCCAGAGCTAAAACTAAATAGCAGACCCAAAGATGAGAATTCCTGGCATCCCAACACTTTTTCCTGTAAAAAACCTCTCCATGTAGTTTATTTCCTAGGAGCTATCAATGAATTTAGCTCTTACAGAATTGATGGAGGGGGGTTGGAGGCTGCATGGGGAAATGGAGAAACCAATCTGTCCTTATGGTGGTTCTTAAAGATAACAGAAGATAAAGAATACACATGTATGGCAGAACACTTCCATCAGGGCCAAAAGATATTATTTTTACATATATCCCTTTGTTAATTGTATTTGGCTATAGACTGGTCAAGAAAATACCAATATCCTGACTTGAAGGTAGTACTGCATTAAATAAATTACCTTACCTTTCAAATTTTATATCAGTGAATGAATGTTCATAGGTT
This sequence comes from Pseudopodoces humilis, assembly GCF_049639895.1. Lineage (NCBI taxonomy): Eukaryota > Metazoa > Chordata > Aves > Passeriformes > Paridae > Pseudopodoces > Pseudopodoces humilis. Next base: position 127,866,602 of record NC_142200.1, read on the forward strand.
TCAAAATAAGGAGGCAAGGTACTTAAAAGCAAATAAGTATTCCTCAGTTACCAATTTAACTTCCACTGATGTTTCATTTATATAATTTTAATTTTTGCATTGTTTTGTAATGTTATCTTTTTCACTCTAGATCACTGCATATAACAGGCGTACCTTTGAAACAGCAAGACACAATTTGATCATTAATATAATGTCAGCAGAAGGTATGTACAGAATATGGCTGGTTGTATTTTTAACTGAATCAGCAACACCCTCTTATGGGCTCCTGCTTTTCAAGATAAATACTGTAAAATGGTTGTCTGGTATTCAAACCAAACACAAGGCACAGGGCAGAAGTAAGAGAAGTTTTCCTCGTTTAATTCATTTTGTTTTTTTAATCAAGATTACTTCTCTCATTCAGGACTGCTTTTCTTCATTCAGAGTAAAATGTTTGCATATTTGTTTCTCATCAAACTGCTTCGAATTCAAAATTTCCCTTGTCTTTTCAAAGAAAAGACGGGTGATTTTACTCTCCGCAAGTTGTTTAGTTTTCTTAGTTCTGTGTGTGCCTTGAGCAATGAACAATTGTGTAGGCAGGATCAGAAAACAACAGGTTATAGCATACATGGACATTTGGACCCTAAAATTAATTCTCTTCATCACATTTGCATTCTGGAGTGTCATGAGTTGGAATCCATTGTAGCTGCAGATTGGTTTTGACTCACAAATTAGCATGAATGTAATTATATCTGTTTAATGAAGTTTTACAACTGTGACTCTTCTCCTGTAGTCTGCTTCTTTATCTCCCTGTTTTTTCCAAATACCTGAAGGGTTTTAGCTCAAGTAGCAGCTAATGGTACTCTCTACTGAATTAAACATAATCACAGTAGGTTCAAAATGAGCTAATTCAAACACACAAGATTTTTTGAAAGGTGTATCAGTCTTAAAGTATTATTACACTAATAATTTCTCCAGATATTTTGAAGATTTATTTTTGGATTTATTGAGCCTGTGTTTAATAAAACATTCTTTTTCCTCACAAATAGATTTTCCTTTACCATATCAAGCGGAATTCTTCATAAGGAACATGAATGTAGAAGAAATGTTAGCAAGTGAAGTTCTTGGTGACTTCCTCGGAGCAGTGAAAAATGTATGGCAGCCAGAACGCTTGAATGCTATAAATATTACTTCAGCCCTTGACAGGGGAGGGAGAGTTCCACTTCCAATTAATGACATGAAAGAGGGGTAAGCATGTGTCAGTATGGTGTTTTTGCTTCACTATTTTTTTTTGTTGTTGTTACTGAGAAGCCTAATATTTTTTCAAGTTTTTTAGAAACTTTGCAATTGCTGTTTTATGTTTTGGAATTAGATGTGAAAAGTTTATTCATGGTCTGAGCCCCAAGTTTATTGTGTTAGAAACCACGACAACAGTGCACAGTTCCTATATATTGATGTTATAATCCAAGGAATACTAATAAATACCATTAACTATAATTGATAGTAAATATGGGTTTTTTTGTGATCCCAGTTTTACTTCTGAGCAGTCATTTGACATGCTTTTCAAGTTTTTAACTCTTCCAAATTCATTAAGCTCAAAATTTTGAAGCAAGTTCTGATAGAGAAGAGATTGCAGAGATGCTTCAATTTCTGAGAGAAGTTAGCATGTAACAGTAATTTTTAGCTGCGCTCATGCTGAGTTAGTTATTTGATTCAAGAGCAGTTTTGACTTTCTTCTGAAAGTTGTAAATTGTCTGGGGAGCTCAGTTTACTAAGTGTAAACTGCTGGAATGGATTGTTTCCGTTTGTGATTTGTAACCGTAAATACTGTTCTAAACAGTATTTAACTGGAAACTAATAAGGATCCAGTTTTTTCAAATATGGTTTTGACAGTGCTTTTCTCTGGTGAAAGTGAAGATGCTTAGTTACTTTTAGATTATTTTAGATATTTTGGAATCAAATAGTATCTAAGAAAGGGATGAAGGTTCAAAATATGAGATGTGTGCAGAAAATACTGGCTTTTTCAGAATCCTTTTGTGTCTCTGGAGTTTTTGAGCACATTTAAAGAAGGAAAGTGACTTCTGTACTAGCCAGAGTAATAGCAGTCACTTAATACCAATGACTACACTTCAAATATTTAGATAATGCCTGCTGTAACAAATGGCAGCCAGGACCTAATTTCTGTTTCAAAATCCATTGGTACATTATTACCTGGTGCAGCAGACTGTATTTTACATACAGTGTAGTAGCTCTTATTTTATGTATGTGCTGCCTTGAGAAGGCTGACCTAGAACAGAGGCTAGACAGAGTTAAGAATAAAGCAGGTATTTACTGAAAGACCTTAAAGGATACACCTTGGGCAGTACAAGAGCCTGGCCAGGGCTGCACTCAAGATGGACCCAAAATGGTCACAAGGTGGACAACTGGTCATGAGATCTCACAGTTTTATAAGTTTTGGTCTATCTTTATATTGAGGTTAATTGTCCAATTATAGCTTCAGGTTATGAAGTCGCATTCTTCTTGTTTTCTCTCTTCAGTCCACTGTTTAGGCTTTTTACAGTTGTTTCAGGAGCAGAAGCTTTGTTAACTCTGGAGTAGTGAATCCAGGGTCCTTTGCCAGCATCTTAAGGCATCATATGGTAATGGTAAATCAAGTATTAGGTTTACCTTCAGCTTTCAGTATTCTGAAGCAAATTTTGTTTGCTGTGCATAGCTACAGTATGGAACCTTTTAGAAGAAACTGGGGGTTAGCATGTTCATAGCTCTATTAGGTTTAGCAATAACTAGTCATTGTGAATCTATTCTGAAAACATGGGAGGAATCTCTAAAAAATCTATGATGAGCAAGATTAAAGATTTCCTTTAAAAAAAATGCTGCTATTTTAATACAATTTTCAAAAATAGTACTGATTTACTTACATGAGGAAGCCACACTTGGAGTTCTTTGACTTCATAGAAATTGGCACCACTGATGGTAATGAAACATTTGCATTAACAAGCAAACCAGAAAATGTTGTAATAAGCAGCTAGGAAAGTCCTTCTGATTTCAGTCTGTTATTTGTATGCTTAAAGATATAAAAGTATACTATGAAGAAAAATTATTTTAAAAAGTAATTTCAATCTTTAAATAACAGCTGAATGTTACTGTGTACAGCAATAATGTTTGGAAGAGTACATCATTGTCCTTTGGGGATTTGTGACACAACCTGATGCTCTGTCACTCATCTCTTTCTGCAGTGTGTACGTGATGGTTGGGGCAGATGTTCCTTTCTCCTCGTGTTTACGAGAAGTGGAAAACCCACAAAATCAGCTGAGGTGCAGTCAAGAAATGGAGCCTGTAATAACCTGTGATAAAAAATTTCGTACTCAATTCCATATTGACTGGTGTAAAATCTCTCTGGTGAGTTATTTTATTATTGCATAGAAGTGATATTTGTAGAAGTACAGGTAAGAGTTTTGCCAGTCTGGTCAGCCAATGTTGCCAATTCCACTTTATTGTGACTGATATTTTTTTCCGTCTAGCAGACACTCTTAACCTGAAAGGATTTTGCTGTGCAAGCTAAATTCTGTTAGAGTTGAGCTCCAGTGAAACCACTGTATTTGTTTTCACTAGCAGTAAATTCTATAAATGGCTAGAGAGCTCCAAAGCTTAAAAAACTAAAAGTAATGAGAGGTGTAGTTCAGTAATTCAGAATGCTGATCCTGCTGGTTACATTTCCCGAAAAAGTGTGTGCATACATATATCTTTTCTCAGATACTGATTCTACACTGACCAGTTAATAGTACACTGTTAAAAAACTATTCCTGAAAATTGTCTGTTTTATTTATGTCTCTGTTTTATGTTAAAAATTAAATAGAAAAAGGAATGAAAGTAATGTTGACTAATTAAATAATAAATAGGAACATTCTTCTCAGTCAGATGCAAGAAAAATGATAACCAAAAACTAGAGTATTTACCATGAAAGGAGAATAATTCCCAGAGAGACTTTTTAAGTTGTTTTGTTTTAGTTCCCATAAGAAAGATCAAGAAATAATGCAAAGAGAATGTTGCAGATAAATCTGAACAATGACAGTGAAAGAATATAAAATAAACTTAGATGGTTGTTAAGCTGCTTCAGATATTACCCAGGAGGAAGCTGAAAGGGAGATATTAAACACTGGATGGAAAAAACTTATTGAGTATAAGGAAAGGTATTCATACACAAAATTGATTGGATAACTTCCAGTCTTTTCTGCCTATTCACTCTAAATTAGGAAAGGTTCTAGAAGGTTGGAAAATACATGTTTCAAAAGAATACCCAGATTATTTGCTTTTTATTTGCTTTCTGTTGAGAAATTGTAAAAGGCCCAAGTGTACACAGCAATACTTACCAGCACCTGAAAAATAGCAGAAGGCAGCTGGTATTTGGAAAGACTTGACTATGTCAAGTCTTCCATTTCTGTCTACAAGGAAGAAGTAGAACCAAGGTGAAAAAGCAAATGTCATTCCTTCTTGGTAAGGTTTTTTTATACTGTCCACAAGCAAGCTCAGGAACACGGCCTAGATGAAGCTAGGTCCTAGTGGAGAGCTGGTTGGTGGCCATAATCATAGCAGAATTAATAATAATTCCTGGCTATTCCTCATTAATAGCTGGATGATGGAATGTGCATATTAAATTAAATTTGTAGTTCCCCATGAAGTTGAAAGGATCTGCAGGTGCATTGAAGGACATGATGGAATTCAGAAACGTCGTGAGAAATTGGAGAAACAGTCTTGGAAAATAGGATGAATTTTAAAAGAAGCAGCAGAGGGATAATGCACTAAAGCAAGAATAGTCAGCAGTGCCCACACAGAAGGAAAATAAACTGGTTAGGAGTACTTCAGAAAAAAATGCCTGAAAGTGGCAGTGGCTCATAAACTTATCAAGCAGCATTGTCATGCTGGTTTGAGAAAAGCAGAGATCACCCTGGGATGTGTAACAGGAACAGGCTTCCAGAGAACTGTTATTTTCTGCAGCAGCTATAACACAGTCTTCTGGAATTTAGCACTTGTTTTGGCTGTGTGCCACAGTAACGGAATTTAAACTATCTCAGGGGTGTTTATTGTTGCCAGCAGCATTTCTGCTGTAACCTGCTGCATCGAAAGGAAAAGGGAGCCAAGCTTCCCTCTATCTAATCACAATCTGCTTTCTCAAGGCAAGCTGAGAGATCTGGGAATTCTCCCCAGATCTATGGGCTGTGAGGGAGTTGAGGTGTGTTTCCCATATCCACAATTTAAACAAGTGATAGAAAGTAGAGCCATCATATCCTCATCCTCATATTGTTTATGAGCTGGTGTTGGCAGTTAGCACCCAAAGCATGGATTTAAGTTTGGGGATCCCACATTCTGCAAGGATGGACAATGTAATAAGTGTTCCACTTGAGGCTGCTCTCTGACAACTTCTTCTCACGCTGTGTATGGGACTGTCAGTCACATCAGTAAGTACGTACTTTTTGTGTGTTGTTAGAGTTTGAGATTCAGCTAAGCAGCCAGGTAGAACTCAGTGTACCTAACAGAGAAGATACTCTGGAATTAATGAGCAGAGATCAATTCATTTTTGTTTAACAAACACATATATATGTGGGTGTGCACGTGCATTTGAGGCTCAGCGGGATTTCTGGAATTTCATAAAAATCTCTTCACCCATTGCCTAAGCTGTAATACAGCATTTTATGACTTGAAGTGTAAGTGATAAAGAAGTGACCATCATTTGCAAAATTTCTTAATGAAAAGACAGACAAAAGGTCAAGCATGTGAGCAAATATATTTTATTTGTTTTTATGATCTGGAGATTAATGATCTTAAAGCTAGCACTGGTAAAAATTGACAGTAACATCTAACTGAAGATAACAAAAAAATGAATGCAGAAAATTAAGTCATCTGGGAATGGCAGTCCAAAGCAATAGGAAATTTAGCAGCAAAACAGGTTTGTATTTCTAGGATCATTGAGTACGGACACACACATACACACAAAAATTGTGAGCAGGAATGCAGCTTTTGGAGGCTAATTTAATTTGTGTGAGGGAGACAATGAGCTGTCCTTGGCAGCTCAGTTGATGGCTCTTGATTTTTTGAGCCCTGGATGTAAAAGTGTGATATGAAGGAGAAGGAAGAACATTGTAGCTATGTGACTTCATTTTTGCCACATTTATGTAAGAGAAGACAGTATTATTATTTAGGAAGACTAGTAAGAAATGGATGAATTAATCAAAAAGAAATCAGAATGAGTTAATTAGGTTGCACTAAAAATGTTTACTGAATTAGTACTCAAATACTGTTTGTGTGACATATGTCTAAAATTAATCTGTCAAAGACATGGTATCTCTGGTAGGCACAAAAGAGAGTAGTAATATTATAACATTACTTATTACGCTGATCAGAAGCTTCATAAAATGAAAGCTTCTATTATTTAAAAAAAGTGGTAGGATTAAATCATATAGAATTTGTAAAATGTGTAATATGGTTCTTTTTGTATGTTAATGGTTAGTTAAATACCTGCCTATTTTTACATTCTGTTACTTTGCTATTTAATTGTGGTTTTGTTTTTTTTTTCCTTTTTCTGTTTTTTTCCTGGGTAACAGGTTGACAATACAAAACAAGTTTCCACCTTTCAGGAAGTGATTCGTGGAGAGGGAATATTACCTGATGGTGGAGAATACAAGCCACCTTCTGATACACTGAAAAGCAGAGACTATTACTCGGATTTCCTAATTACACTGGCAGTGCCCTCGGCAATAGCACTGGTGCTTTTCCTAATACTTGCTTATATCATGTGCTGCCGACGGGAAGGAGTGTGAGTACTTTAACATGCTAATAAGTAACTCTTCATTTTTCTAAGATTATAATGCATAGAAGGTTATTTGCTAGAATATCTCCATTGAGTTCATTATAAACATTTAAAACAGGCTAAAAGGTATCTGCTTGTAATTCTGAACTATTTTACACTTAAGCACATGCACTAATTTCCAAGCAAGTGGATGTAGGGCCTTTAGTTGTTCTAGAAAGGGTTAAAATACTCAACATATGCACAAAACTCCTCAAAATGTGCACAGCTCTCCAAAATGCCCCCAGCAAATAAAATACTAATAAAGGATCATTGGTTCAGGAAAATATTAAGTAATTTTTAAAATGGTAACTTTTATAACATAAACCTGGTTGAGGAGATTAACTGAATTAAGACATATTATCAAAGAAAAACACATAAAGGGAAAGCAGCAAGTAACGTGATTTCTGCCATTTCTTACACAAACTACAATTTCATTTTGTCACAGAATTTATTTTAGCCAGAAGCTTGTTCTTTAACCTGCATTTTTCATTTCCCTGTGTGTGTGTCTGTGTGTTTCTGCCACCACTATCACATCTCTCTACGTGCGTTCATCAAGGCCTCATCATAAACCCCGTTAAATGCTGCCAAGTTGCATTTAGCAATAACCTTGTCAGCATTTCCACATCATGTACTGTTTTCATCATCAGATAGATTAATGTTCCAACTATCAATGCTATTATTTAATTCATAAATTTTGTTTTGTTTTTAGGGAAAAGAGAAACATGCAAACACCAGAGTAAGTGTCTTCTTTCCTGTTATTTTTCTTTTACCATTTAATTTTCATTCTCAGTAGCTCGTCATGCTTCATACATATGTGTCATAATCTTCATTCATTCTCTCAAATTCATGGTTTAATTCATAAATGTGAAAGCTGCTTTTAAATCAGAATATTGGTAAAGGATAGAAGACCAGAATAAAAAGGGTTTGAAATTAAAGATGGTCAATTCAAAATAAAATAGTGTGGTTAGAATAAATATGTTAATATGCAATTAATACTCCTGGTTATTGGACTTTCCAACTTGTCTTTTAAAGACAATGAAAAGGAGAATAAATATCCTGGAAGGTAACCAGTGCCTATAATATGGAGTGTTTTAAAATTAATTTACAAGCTTTTATGAATCTACCACAAGAATCAAGAGTTAACCAAAACTTTAACTGCAGGAAATAAATGAAACATCAGCCACAAACTGCACAGTCTTGAATCCTATGAAAAATATCTATTCAAACAGAAAAATCTAATGGAATAATTACTGCCTTAAAAAGTTAAATAAATATTTATTAATTTAACTATGTGAAGGTTGTAATTGTTGCACTGTAGTCTGTAGCATGCATCAAAGTCCTTGTACTTTAATAATAATAATAGAAAAATTCTCTCTTTTGATAGAGCACTTAAAGTATGTACTCACTATTTTATTTTCTTCTGACGCAGCATCCAGCTGGTGCACCACAGTGCTATACAGAAATCAACCAAAGAGCTTCGTGACATGTCCAAGAACAGAGAGATCGCGTGGCCGCTTTCCACGCTGCCCGTGTTTCACCCGGTGACGGGCGAGATCGTCCCGCCCCTGCACACGGACAGCTACGACAACACCAGCATGCCTCTGATGCAGACACAGCAGTAAGTGTTCACACTGGTTCTTAATGCTCACTGTGCTGCACGACCTAGATTCCAGTGCTTGTCCTCCAAAATGTGTTCATTATGGGAGGATTCAGTAATGACTCTCTAGTTCAGGATTGCTCTGATGTTTGCATTTCCAGCAGGACGAAAGGCCTTCTGTTGTAAGATTAAATGGCTGGCTTTCAGTCTGCAAGCTTGCAAGAGGCTTGGCATGGGACAGTTAGATTTCTGCATGTTTTGGAGGAAAACTGCTTTTGACAGAGGAATCAGTTAGAACTGTTCTATTTTAGACACCTTGTCTCTTGACCCATATTTTTGGGGTTCTGATTTCTGGGTTTCAAATCCAGACTTTGTAAGTTAGCCATGTACCTGTCACACATGGTTTGTGTTTGAAATGTTGACATTGAACATACTCCATTGCACAGATAATAAATTCAGACTTGCCAAGAAAAATGCTCATAGCCCTCTCCTGTTTCCATTGTTGCCACTCTTTCCAAGAAAAAACCAGAAAAAAAATTAATTCCCGTTCCTTAGAGTTCATTTATCAACGTAGTGAAACTAGTAAGGCAGACTCAATGCTTTGCGCATGTTCTAATTCAGACAAGTCCGTAGAGCTATAGCAAAGAGGCATTTCTGGGAAGGTTTGGTTAAGGTGCCTGGGGCTAAGCAGATCTGGGGCAGTCTCAGAAGGTCTCAGAAGTGGTTGGTATTCTCCAGTGCTGTGTTTTAACACCAGCTCCAGCTGGTACCTCCTCTGCTGTCAGGCCTGCATGGCCCCAGTGGTACTGGTCCTGTACCAGCTCTAACTCAGCCCTAATTTACACATGCTAGTCCTAAATTCCCTTCACAATGTAGAGCCATGCTGCAGGTGTGTTTTCTTCTCCCTGTCCCAAAAGCTAAATTCTCCAGAAAGGACAGCTGTATAAATTATTCCTTGTACAAGTGCTGCGAAGTGCTCTGCTTCATCTTCTACAGCTTCTCTTCTATATTCAGAATAACAGTTTTTATGACTGGGGTGTCAGATCTTGTACCAAAGGCTTTCTTGAGTTGTACATAGAGTATTTATCTGCTTCACCTACATTGTAACCTTTCTGTAAAAACACATCTATCTGGTAGCTGTTAAAATAGACACTTTAGCAGAGCACAAAAATGAAACTGCCTTGATTAGTGAACTGGTCTGACACGAAGAAGTAGCTGACCATTCATTCATTCTGCAGCCAATAACTATGTTGCAAATGCTGTCACCTTTGCTGTAGTCATGGAATATGGAATATTCACTTAGAGAAATCAAACTGCTGAACTTCAAAACCCATGGTGACTCTTGTTGCCTCTGGCATTCCACCAAGTCTGAACTTTTGAATGTAGCTGACAAGTGCAATAATAACAACTACTTTCACACTAATTGTCTTTATTTCATGGTCTTGGCTAACGTTTGGACATCTGTATTTGCAGAGTGAAAAAAGATTATTGCTTCATAAGAAAAAAAAAAAGGAAGTGTAAATACTGAGCTTTTGTCACAATACACTTCAGACTTTGTATGGAAGCATTAAAGATATTAAATGGTTTTTTTATAGGAACCTGCCACATCAGACTCAGATTCCACAGCAGCAGAGTGCAGGTCAGTAAATACTCAGAAAATACTGTAATTATTAAGTGACCAGTGTGGAGAAAACACTAGTCAAAATGTATACAGTCTGTGGACAGTGAAAAGAATTTGCAAATAGAGTAAAGTATTACAGAATTGTCATTCTACAATTTTTATTTTTTTTTTTTTACATCAGTGAAAATTTTGGCATGGGATTGATTAAAAAAGGAAGAAATGCTACGTTAGGACTCTGCATGAGAGGTTAGAATTTGGTTCAGTTAACTTAGAAACCTCATATAAATAATTTTCTGTTACGTGAAGCTACAGCCAGATTCCCAAAGGCAATCACATGGTTCAGATTCTGACACTTGATAGGAAATTTAAATTTGTAATTCTCACCAATATTAGTTAAGCTTTGAAGAAGGAGCTCTTAGTTGCAGTTACTAGACATAATGTATTGGTACTGGGGAATCTGTGATGAGGCACATCCATGCTTTAGGTTTCTTGTGTCACAGTCATCACTTTTATATCATTCTCACAAATGCTCGTGAACTGACTGAGGTCAGGAGTGACCATCAGACTGTGGACTAAGGCTGACTGTCCTCTCTACTTAGCATCTCAGGTTAGAGAAAAACCTACAGCCATAGCCATGTGAAAGGGGATGAGGACCATACAGGGAAAAAGTAGAGGCCAAGTGTAATTTTTAAATATTCAAAGAGGTATTTAATCAAAACTCTAGAGAGATACGTATGTTTTGAACATAATATGGGAACTACAGCTCCAAGCAGATGTGTTTTAACTCAGGACTTACATAAGCAGCTTTCTTTTCATTGAAAATCCTTCTTCTTCATTACTGCTTTCGGGGATTAAAGGAGAATTTCGTATGACAACATTTCAAAGATTTGAGGCAAGTATATAATAGATGTTTCTCTTCATGCAGGTTTTGTTATGTGAAAATTAAAAACACAGGTACAAAAAGTCTGACAGCAGTTCTGGTAGCTTTGCCATTTGTGTTCTGCATTGTACATATGCTGGAAATGGTGGATGACCCTGGCAGTCAAAGCCTTGATCCAGGGCCTCCAGCAATGGGTTTACATTTAGCACAGCTCTTCTCATTCACACTGTTTAGAAGGTAGAATCAAAGTGTCACATAGTGCTGCTCCTCTACTATGACTGTTTCATTTAAAGAATTCCAGTCTGTCTTGCAGCAAATAAGATGCAAAATCACCTGGTAATACTGTACAGTGGCAGCAGTGAGGCATTTTTGCAAAGGTATGAAATACAAACTAGCACGGGTCTGTCACTTTTGAGTTGCACTGAAAAACTGCCCTAAAATTAGATCTTTAAAATTCTCCTGTATTTTCTGCAGTACATTATTTTTGTAGAATACAACTGTTCTTTCATATTAATCCCAGATGCTGCCTGTGACAAGCTCTCAGAAATCCAGGGGGGTGGGTGGTGGAATGTATTTGGGACAGAGGGCATTTCCTCCTCTTCCCTTGGTTTATCATAACACCTTGCTTTGTAGCTCAGATGTGCAGGTGACCCTGCAAGCACTTCCATGACATGATGGCATGTGCCTTTTGCAGCTTTTCTGAAAGGATATCCGTAACTCCTTTTGACAGAATGTTAGCTTTTCAGGAAGCTATGATTTAAAACAAACTTCAGGCACTACTAAGAGTTTTTTAGTAGCATGAATACAAACCTAGCCATCGATTTTATTGACCTGTTCAAGTAAGAAATTTGCAGAAACAGAATATCCTAAAGCCAAAAAACCTATAGAATGAGGCTTTAATTGTTAAATTTTCTTCCTTTCCTCACAGTAATATATTCAGGGAATTTAACATACTATCAGTCACAGCTGTGAATAAGAAATTTTTATTTTAAATCTTCAGTAGATTGTATTTAGTAATTTGAAAAGCAGACCATGGATAATAACTGTTGTCCACTTCAGGAATTATCTGAATCCCCAGTAAGGAATAGTTTTATTTTAACCTTATATAAAAAGGCAGACTTAATAGCTGACATAATGCTTGACTTTTTCACAAATTAAAATTGGGAAAGAATTATGTAAGAGGTGACAACTCCCATCTAATGTTTATTACACTGATGAAAATTGCTACTGGTCTCCATTATGAACAGATACATTAGGTTTTATAATTGTCTCTCTGTCAATCGGCAGAATTCACAAGCACTGTTAAAGGTGCTTAGATGAAAAAGCTTTTAGGGTATTCCTATAAATAAAAGACTAAATATTGCATGTACGCTATGTTCCACCTTTTCAGTTTTGTGCCTCAGCCTCCCTATGAAGCCTGTTAGATCCCCCCAAATAGAAAGATAAATTCCCAATTAATCTTTTCCCAGCCCTCTCCCTTCCCAGAAGAATGCTTTGTCATGTGTATGTCATCTTTTCATCCAGGTTGTACTTGGAGTGTTTCTCCAATGTGGTTGTTGATAAAGGAATAATAAATATTATTTATGTGCTGTGCTCATACTTGACAGTTGAGTACTATTGAAGCATCATGTGTGACTGATGGATTATATAAATTCTCATCTATTTGCAGGTAAATGGTATTCCTGAGGAAAGAAAACTAACAGAAGCAATGAATTTGTAATCAAAGAAGGCAGCAAATTGTCTCACTTCCTTATTTGTTCTGGTTGATGCATGAGTTTTTCTGGTGTATATTGTGCATGCCCACAGTATTATGATGCTTTCAGTGCCAGGAGTACAATCACTTCCATATAACTGATGTACTGTATCCTTTTGTACTTTGGACATTTTTGACAATTTGTAAACACTTATAACTTTTTATATTTGTTACATTCTGAAAGTAATCTTTAATGTATATATATATACATATATAGATGTATATGTATGTATATATATATGTGTGTATTAATAAATATCAAGCTTTATTCTGTCTTGTGATCTCTCCTGAAAGTTTTAACAGGGAAATCAAAACTTTAGAGATTCAAAGGATTTCAGACCGTTAATGGGATGATATAATTGCCTAACATTTGCACAGGAAAAGCTGTAGTGGACAAGCATGAAAACTTGTGCAACATGATGAGGCTCAGAAATAGTATTGCACATATATTAGATATTAATTTTTTAGAGATTACCAAATATAATGAGCAAAGTTATTTTTTAAAAATAAATAACCCCCCCAGAGAAAATAACTGAACTACTCATGATAAAAATTGGATTTTTGCTCTTTTACCAGATATTTATGCTATTTCAGATCTTGTAAGCAATAAAGCATTTAAAATCTGTCCATTCATTCATCTGGTTATATTAGTAGAAACTGTTACAAACTAGTGTAGGTAAAACTTAATGCCTGCATTAAGTAATAATAATAATAAACAAGGGTTTAATTTGGTACAGTATACCTGGACTAAGTCTTTAAAAACACTCCTAATTTTCTTTTTTTTTGTGATATTCCCAATAAACAACCCCAATGCTGTTTATTTTTTATATCCTCCACATTTTTTTTTCATTTTTGGAGCACAAACTGTTGTGGGAGAATTACATATCCAGTAAACCAGGGATTATATTTTCACATCTTGAAAAGGACTTAATTAAAGGCATACTTTGCTGGGAAGTGGTTTTTTTGAGAGGCATTCGTCCATGCAGCTGAAAGCTCAATAATATATGGACTTTGCTAAAAGGATCTGAACTGGGGTTTCCATGGTTTTCAACAGACAACTATAATTCACCTACTGACACTTTTCACCAGATTTTAAATTAATTTCTGATGCTTCTTTAAATCTTCAAATTTAAGGACATCACACAGGACTTCAGGGTCTGCAGCTGTAGCAGCTGACACCAAGAGTTTCTTGGGGTTTTACCTCAAAGCATGGTATTGTTTTAAGCTGACACTTACACTTTGTCTTTTTTTCTGTAATATTTTCTCTTTCAGAAGCTGTATGTTCATCAGGACATTGCATTGTAAGCAGAAAACTGCGTCTGCTTTAAAATTGCTAAGTGCTGGCTACATTTCCTTAGCTGAGGTTCCTGAAGTCTCTGCTAAGAGAAATTTGAGTAGTTTTGGAATTTAAGACTGAGGATAAAAGGAATCTGTAAAATGAGGTCATTTTGTATAAAGACCAAAGTAGTTGCTCTTGTTTTTGTGGTTTTTTGTTTGTCTTTGTTTTTCTCTTTTTACAGTTATGACCCAGTTCTGTCAAATAACAGAACCTTAATTTACCTTAATTTTTAAGCACCATTGACGTGTTTGTAGGCTCGGACCTGAATGCAGGATCCCAGCAGATAGAACAAGTCCTGAGCTGCTTAGACTAATTTTGAGCACCAACTATGATAACTATGGCAGCAAAGTATATAAGCAGTGCTCAGTATGTGGTACCTACTTGTATATTGTCAGACCTCCAGAATCAGTTTACAAAGCTGCTCTGCATGCTCAGCACAGCCCACCAGGTGTGGCAGCAAATCCTGCTGGTGGTTGTTCGACCAGGTTGTTAGACCATTCAAGCTGAGAAGTTAAAGGCAGATCACGAAACAGGTGGAATAAAGAGCCATTCCTACTCACTTTCCAAGTGGCATCCATCATGCCTTCCTACCTCATCCAAAAGATACCAGGGAAGAGACTTCACCAGTCAATCAGCCTCCTCAGAGGCACCCCCCCTTCTTTCCAGCAGCTTGGATGGTTATCAGTGAAAAGCCAATCACAAAACTGCACACTGAGGTTTATAGCAAACTAAACATTTTCATCTCTTACCCAAGCTGAAAAAAAAAAACTGAAGTACAATCAGCATTTAGCTTCTATTAGTTTATACTATTTTCAAATGTATCAGCTGTCAGTGTTTTGAAACCAAAATGAATGGAGTGGATTTTAAATAATGATTTTTAATGCAATGTAGGATTTAAACTTTGTAAATAGTTCTGGGTGTGGATCATAGTAATTTCTGATAACTCCAGGATGACATGACAATCAATGGATCTACCCCTCTCCCACCTTATTTGTACTAATGTAACAGTGCTGATATATTTAAGGAAATAACCTGTTACATACATGCATAAAGAATCTGTTTGTAGCAGTGGAGGCTCCGCCTATTTTGAAAATAACCTAATGATGTAGGTTGGCTATTAAGAACCTGAACTATTTTATGATTGAAATCTTCATTTATCTGAGGTAAGTTTAATAACAAATTATTTATTTTTGCTTATTAAACAATTACTCTGAAAGCATAGATTTATAAAGCTGGTTAAAGACAATGGCTAAAGAATTATTAGTAATTAAGACAGTAAATTCACAGCCTCTTTTAACATTATATGATGGCAATATGAATTGATATTGTATTAAGTTTCAACCAAATTAAACAGAAAGCCCTACACATCTCTTTGTACATACATGAAATGTATAATCTAATAAAACAGAAAACACAAAGTAGTGAAGTTGTTGCCTGATTATTTTACAAAAGGGTGCCTAAACAACATTGTTACAGCTGATAATGTTCCAGCCACAATACTGCACGGTCAGGTCTGAGACCTGGGCTAGAGGAAATGGTGTGGGATTTGTTTAACTGGGGATAATGCCTGACTGGATGCCGTCACTGGAGAGGGTTTGCCACACTTAATATCTAATGTGGGCCCCTGAACTGTGATTCTCCTTGCTGATAAAATCAGGAGCTTTGGGGAGCACAGAATATGCTGAGTTGGGAAGGGACTCATCAAGATCATCAAGTCCAACTCCCAGCCGTGCACAGGACCATCCCCAAGGGTCACAGCACGTGCCTGAGAGCATTGTCACAATGCTTCCTGGACTCTGTCAGCTTTGGTGCTGTGACCACTTCCCAGGGGAGCCTGTTCAACCACCCTCTGGGTGAAGAACCTTTTTCCAGATATCCAGCCTGAAGCTCCTGACACAATTTCAGGCCATTTCCTTGTCTCTTGTCATTGCTCACAAGATTAAAGAGATTGGTACTTCCTTTGCTTAAGGATCCCCTTCTACTGCGAGTGGGATTTAAATAGCTCAAGTAATTCTGTAACTCAAGCAAGTCTTAAAGATGGGCTTGGTTTCTTGATGTTGCCAGACCAAAGAAAGAAAAGCCAAGTCAGTTCCTCTGCTTTCCTGCAGAGCTCTGCTGCAGAGTTCCTGGCAGGGAAAAGTATCCGATGCCTCTGCTGCAGAGCTCTTCTGAGGGCCCTCGAGCTTTGGCTACTCGAGCTGTAATTTCATCAGAGCAGTGCAATTTACTGCAGAGCAGTCTTCCTGCATTGCATCTGCCTTAGTTTGTGATACAGTGAACTGCAGCACAGCTAGAGACAAGCAAGAGAGAGCTTTTACTTAAATGATCCTGCTGCCATTACAAAAATAAGCATCCACAGCACATTTATTTAATGTTTAAATTACTTCATATTTTTACATAACCTGAAAAGAAAATATATTTATCCCACATACAGTAAAAGTAAACAAGTGCATTATTTCAAACATTAAAAATAAATCTTTTAACCAAGTCTGTACAACAGATAAATAGAATTATATCTACAATAGTTATGTTGTGAAGAACAAAACAAAAATTATCCCTCAAGCTCACAGTTCCCTGTTGCTCATAATACTGGCATAGATGAAGGTTATGCTTGCTTATCCCCCACTACAATGTCCACCTACACCCTTTCATTCGGTCACTCAAATGTATTGATCGATGAGGTTAAATTCCCAAGCACTGGAAGCAATATGCACACAGAACAAACAGCTGAGTATCTGTCCAGTATCTTGAAAACAGCTGGCAGGCTTAGTAAAACTGCTGAATTTGGGGGAAGTGAATGATTTCTTTTTTGTTTTTATTATGAATGACTGGTCATTCTTTGAAAGAAACTGTTCTCCATCACACACAAGAAAATAAAAATTGAACTAATTATTTTCATAACTTTGTTTTGCATTCATTCATGGCTGCAAGACTGAATTCAGTGTTTTACCTGGGATAAGAACAAAAACATGCATGTGACAGTATATATGGTATAAATTAGGATGATGTTGTTTATAATCATACATAATTGCACATATGTTTGGAAAATTGTGTTCATATTTTTGACAGCTAACAAATAATAAGAAGAATAAAATGAAAAAGCAAAGAAGCCAAACTATTACTTGAATCAAACCCACAACCAACCAAGAAATGTCCATAACTTCACTGATAAGTAGAATGTAAACAACAGCTTGTCTCTGCCACACTGAAGGACTATTTCTTTCAATTATAGGGTTTTTGCTACAGGAAAAAATTAGTAAGAAATACTGGGCACTGCTGAAAAGGATGGGAAAAAAGTTTTCTCCAAACAGCTCCAATCTCATTTCACTTGTAATTCTGAGACTCAACCATCTGCATGCAACAAAGCTGACCACTCAATCCCTCCTGCTCATGATACCAACAGACTGACTAGCATCCTCTTAAATGAAAATGTTATTACAGCATAGAATATGGCACCAGTTCCCTAATGAGACCTAATTCAAGGTCACCTACAAACACAGGGAGACTGTCAAAGATCACAGTTCCCCTAAGAACTAATGGAGGGGATATTATGGGATTCCATCTGACTGAAAAAGCCTGGAGGGTCTTCCAAAAATTTCCCATCTTGAACTGAGTCTCTGAAAATTATTCATTTGTTTGTTCACTGGGATTATACACAGAACTACACACAGTTAAATGAACTAGTGAAAAATTTATGAAAAAGCAAACAATTTTAGGAAGAAAACACAAATTCTCTTCATAAAAAGATTTTGTGTCAGAATTCATCATATTTGCTGAACACATGTTAAATTTCTAAAAAACCCCTCATAAAACTTTATGTAAACTTGTATATAATCTTCAATCACTGAATTGATGATTACTTTTTACTTCCACATCTAAAGGGCTTCATATAACATATTTCCACCCCAAACACTAATTTCTAACCAGCAAATTAGCACTTTGTTCAGAACAATGCCCTGGTCTCACTGCCTCAGCCGCGGGCGGTGGTTCCGGAGGCTCCGGGCTGTGCTGGGCGTGCTCCGTGCCGTGTGCGCTGGAACGGCCCCTCGCCATGGGCTCGCCCAGTGCCAGCTGAATCCCGTCATGTGCCCGTGATACTGCTCAACCACTGCACTGCTTCATGTCTCCTTTCAACAGATATGTAAACAGCAACAAACATCCAGTAGAAAAGACTCATTTTCACATGCAATTCTGTACAGTGCACTCTTGTTTCTCAGATTATTTGAGAAGGCTATTTCCACACAAAATATGTACATTTCCACTATATACATTTTTCACACGCTTAATTTAAATGTCTTCTTGTACCTCCAGTTGAGTATTTTTCTTCAGGCAGACACAAAGTAAACCTGAAGAAAGTTTCCAAGTCAATGCCTTGACTGATCTTGCATTGCTGAGAAGAAGTGTAGTCCAGAAAAAAATCCAGCTATGCATAGCATCCTTTTCATAAGAGTCGAGTTATCTTTAGGAACCACAATCTGTGCAAGATCATTAGTGATCTGAGAAATCTCATGTGCCACGCACACAAATATGAAAGTGCTGACAAGAACATTAAACACTGGATATCCAGGAATGAGCACCAAGATCCCCTTTGTGTCTGCTGCCAGCCAAATATGGTATTGGCAAATGAAAAGCTAAAAGAAAAAAAAAAAAGTGTTTAGCAATACTTATATATATAAATATTTTACTTACTAAACCACATATAATTATTACTATTGCATCAACTGACACACTTTTGCTTAAGTTAAAAGCTGCTTTCTACATGTTTTTGCTACAAACCATGAGCTTGTTGAATCACATAGTGAAATAGGTTTTCTTGGCCCTTAACCAAGTGCATACTGGATACACTCCATCAGAGCAGGGAAGAATCTGCCTCCCTCAGTTACTGTCTCTCTGGTGAGGGTCTGAACAGACATGCCTGCAAATAAGGGAGAATGCTTCACCTGCTGATGGGTGCACAGCTTCCTGGAGCTGATCAGCACCTAAAGCCCACCAGGAATTGGAAGAGTGAAATGTGATCCTTTAAAAAACCCACAAAATCCTGTACTCTATAAACACTGTACTGCAATGAGTTTCTCCTAGAAATATATTTTAGTAATACAGTACAATGCCACATTTAGTATCACTAAACAGCAAATAAAAGGGGAAGCAAGATAATTACTACTGTTTCAAAATATACACTCAGTGGAACAAGGTAACAGTTGCATTAAGAAGGGGTTTATTTGTAATGGTACATTTCTTTATTAGTCACAAAAAGCTTGCTACAGCAAACACATTTATAAGTGTACTTATACTAGTAAGCATAATTCATGCAAATTCTTCAACCGGTGTAAATTCTTATCTTCCAACTGCATATACCTCACAGCACACTCCAGCATTTAATCCCCACTCTCACAACCTTAAATCACCCCATCCCCTAAAACAGTACAAGAATTAAGCTTGGTCCTGTGAGACTGCTATTTCAGCCATGATTTTTAAGTGCAACAAAAGCTATAATGCTAAAAGAGGTCAAACATGACAGCATGGCATTTAGCAATCCAATAAGTGTTTTCTCTATGTGTTATAGTCCAATCTAGACAATAACACCACCTCTCTAAGTTTTGATTCACTGTACTTCCAGTTGTTTTACTTACCTCTAAGGAAATTTTGCCAAACCAGGCGAAGAATGAGCTATACACAGATCGGACATATCCGGGAATGTTCCTGATGAGGATGAAAGCTAAAATCTTTATTTTTTAAAAAAATAAAAAAGGGTAAAACAAAGAAAGTGACTGTGGATGATAAACCAAACAAACACATAAAAGGTGCATCCACTTTCACTGCACTAAGTGAAATGCATCCTGCATTAAAATTTCTTTAAAAGCTAATAAAAATATAAACCAAACAAAAATTCATGCAATTTATACTTAACAAAGTAGATATTGAAACTAAAAATATTGTACACCCATTCTTACAGCATAGCAGGTCACATTTACATCTCCAGTAGAATTGTGGCCTTGATGCTGTCAGGTGTTACTACATGTTTCCCAGGCATGGCCACAAAACATGTTACACCATGCCAGCCTAGAATGAAGGTGGCCTCAAATCTGAGTTAACCCTCAATTTTTAAAAAGAAGGTGTCAAGATGGACAAAATAATATTAAAAAATTAAGTCTCTCTTGCTGCCCCTCAAAAGAGCAGGACAACTTAATGAGAAAAGAAACAGGGCACAGAATGAGACAACTGGGATATAGTGGGGCAGGGGACACAGCAAGAGGAACATCTATATTTAAGAAAACCACATGTGGCCTTGTGGCCACTCTCTGTCTGGAAGTGACTACAGGATCCCACAGGCTGATTTCTCCACCAATACCTCCCAAACACTCCTGCTTTTCTACACCCTTCTTCTCTTCCACTTGTTTTCCACTGCTACGCAAGTAGGCAAAAGTTGGGACTGGACCTAAATGGCACATATGAGACCTACACTAAAGACATCCAGATAAATCAAAACCACAATCAGTGTGCAATTTCAGTGCTTACAGGCAATGAAAAACTGACTAATGTTAAATTCTTTTTCACTTTCAGACACGGGAATGAAGATCAATATCTGACATTCCATGCAAAAGCACAAATATACTTAAAAACAATTTTTAAAAGAACTCAAGTAAGAACAGACTAGATTCTATCACTGTACTCAAAAGGACTAATAATTACCTGCACGACAGAAACAGAAGGATGTAGCTCATTGCACTCTGTCTTGTTTTTACAGCTACTAGCCCAAATAGAGTAGGTCTAAAAGATATTAAAAAATTAGTCTGTGAAGCAATTATATGTACATTTAAAAATGAATCAAGAGTACAATATTTTGAATTGCTTTATTATTAGTTGGTTCACTCAGATGTGGGACAATAAGAGAAAAAAAAGACATGACTTTTGTGTTTCTCTCAAATTCTTCTTTGCAACTAATGAATCCTTATCTGATGAATAATTATTAATACATCTTTTATCATCAAAAATAGACAAGCCATCAAGTGTGGAGATAAGAGCTGTCTTATCTATCATGTTATTTTTATGATCCTATTTTCTTTTAAGCTTTGAAATAAATTGAAAGAGTTATGTTTTCATCTACATCTGACTGAACAGAAAAATATTTTATTGA
Source organism: Pseudopodoces humilis (assembly GCF_049639895.1). Classification (NCBI taxonomy): domain Eukaryota; kingdom Metazoa; phylum Chordata; class Aves; order Passeriformes; family Paridae; genus Pseudopodoces; species Pseudopodoces humilis. The sequence goes on from NC_142200.1 coordinate 127,887,747, forward strand.
GTAGACAGGGAGGGCTGTACAGAAAAACCCAGCTGAAATATCTCCAGATAAAGATTTGAGTTTTCAAGGTTTGTTATATAATACTGACTAAACAACTTCAGTAAACTTATTTTTCAAATATTTACAAACCTGATTACACTAGGTTAGAATAGGTACTTACCAAAAAGGACACAATTGAAATAAATAATAAAACATTCGAAACTCTGTTGGAGAAAAGAGGATCTCCTTTTCCTTCTGATATCATCTGACGTTTCTGCAATGCCAGATAAATAAAAGCAAACAGCATCCCATGAAAAACCACCTGTAAAAGAGTTATAAAAAACACCTGTAAAAGTTATGTTTCAAAAGGTCCCTTCCCAGATTTACAGAAGCAAACAAAACCAGAGTTTCTACAGAAGATAGTCATAAACTGTGTTTTAAACTCAACTCAAAACCTACAAATAAAGAACCTTTACTAATGGTTCAGAGAGCATTAAAGACAATGAAACTTCAAGAAGCTTTCAAGTACTTACTATCCCCTCTGAAATCTATGCCAGCACTGAAAAGGCTTTCTCTGGAGAAAAACCACAAGTCTCTGGCTTTCTCCCAAACTGGCAGGTGAAAACATTCAAGAAGCAGGACAAGTGTTTCCCTCTCTCACAGACAATTCTTCAACAGAGTGTTTTACAATCATATGCCAAGTTCTCATTAGCTGGCAACACGACGCTGTTTCAGGCCCACGCAGTGCTTGTCCTCTGCATTTATTTTGAGCTCTGCTCTTCAGCAGCACCACCCAACGCACAGTTTTCACAGCAGATGCCAGGCAGGGTGTGACAGCGCTCTGTGACCCAGACTTCACCTCCCAGGGGCCCCAGAGGGACACACGTGTGACTGACCCCGTTAAGGGTAAATCTAACACATAAAAGCTTCCATCTAAGAAACTCCATCAATGTCTCCCTGTTCTATTCAACCACTTTGTAGGGTCAATAACTGGAAGCAAAGCACTTTCCCAGTAGAAAACCATTTAAAAATATGTACAAGAACAGTCTGGTTTGGGCACCAAGACCCTGATTTTAAGGTTTTAAATATCACCTTTAAAGAAATATATCCTTAATTGATTCAACTTCCAGGAAGTATTATTAAGAAAGCCATCACAGTAGTTTTCCTTGTATTTCAACAGCCTGAAGTGCAACAGGTGTTAAATTTTCACAGTAAAATTTTTGAGAAAAGACAGATCTAGGATACTTTATATTTAATTTTTTAAATCCAGAAGCAAATAAATCAAGCTTCATCCTTTACGCAAGGCTTTGATAGACATTTGCAGAACAAAAGTGCATGTAGCTTGGTCTTTTACTAAATACCGAAGCAAACAAACTCCTGTTTTCTCTGGAGGAAAGGAAAACAACCCTTCCTCTTCCCACAAATTAAAACACACACTTCAAAGATGAGTATAAATTTATGCAAATGTTACATACATAGCGATCCAGCTTCCACCTAAACCACCATTCATAGACATTCCCATTCAGTTCAAAACACTTGGACAATGGCCAAAATGAAAATATCTTCTCAAATGCACCCTGTAAAAGACAAACATGGAAAAAGCATTAACACTGATGTCAACCGTGTTTACTAAATTTAAATCAATAGCATGCTTAATACTATTCTATCCTTATTTCACTAGCTACATGCACTAGAAAAATAACAGGATTCTTTAGAAGCCTCTCCCCCACAAAAAAATAAAAAAGACAAAAAAAGAAAAGAAAAAAACTTCTTCACATGAGATAGAGTTTGAGTTTTGCCTCCCCTTAAAGTACAAGCCTTCCATTTTGTACTGCTTCTCAAAGGGAGAGATCTACTAACAGGCTGTGATAAGGAACATGCACTCCAAGACTACAGTTCAACAGGATGAAAACCAGTGAGGGATTAAAACCACATAACCCCCCTGTTTATCTTGGAGTGACAAACTCTGCCCTGACTTCTGTCAGCTGTACTTACAGTATGCAGGTAGTTGATAATTTGGCCTGAGAACCAGTCTTTTGACATGGTATCAAAGCCAACACTAGGTCTCTCTTAGAGACACAGAACTTCACTATCACCATATGCATCCCCATATACTGGCAAAACCCACTAACTCTAAGCACATAAAAAACCCCACCCCAAACCCACAGCATAGGCCCTTGTATTTACTACATTCACAGCAGTACATTGAAAATTTGTCAAAAATAATAAACCAATGAGTAAGTCACACAGTTGTGGTTTTTTCCAGCACCCACACTAATTCAAATATGAGAAGAAATCAAAAGACTATTTTTTATTTTTCTTCTGTATTTATGACACTAGAGAAAATATAAAAATTATAAGCACATCAAAAAGTAGAGACAGGTAATAATATACTCTTGAGTCGTTAAAGATAAATATAGCCAGGATTTACAAACCTGAGAATATGACAGAAAATATATACATGTCAGTAAGCAAATCAGTTTCAGCAGTAAACCAAAGTGCCACAGGCAGTTCCCTGAGGAAGAAATAAATTAATCATTATACTATCATTAATTTTTCAATAGCAAACCCCAAGACACATTAAATAATAATGCCAATTATTTAGTGTAGCTGTGCTTTGTAATAGATCCATTCATAAATAAATGTTCAAATATTACCTGCAATATTTTATCACTGTCTACATTTAAATTTTACTTTAAGCTATTATAATAAGCATTCACAGCAATTAAAAAGCTATTTAGCCTAAACTGAGCTTCATGTCTAAGACAGGGACAAAACACATAAAGAAGAGAACGTAGGTGTTCAGACAGAAACACTGTTTTAAAACCTGTGCTTTCCCAAACACTCTGCATAGGCAGTCCTTATTCTAGGTGAATGTAAACAAATATATACATAAAAATGCCTGCCTTTTGTCATGTGAAACAAGTAAAGTAAATATTATTTGACTTTGAGATACCAGTTTTGCTCCAAAGTTCAACTGCAGGTCATTAAGGACAAGTATCTACTCCTCAAAGCTGTCCACTGACATTAAGCTCTAACCAAACCTCAGCATTGCAACAGAGACCATTTCCACTCCTGCCATATAAACTGGCAGCTGTAAACAGGATCATAAACAACTGAAAGTTATAATTTAAAGAGTTTCTAGCTTCACAGTACACTATTGCTCTGAAGTACACAAGAGTTACTTCTCTGTTTCTGCAAGAGAAGTGCCTTTGTAGAAAAAAAAAAATTTAATTGAAGATATTTGCCTTTGAGATAGCTTGTAAAACTACTCTAAGTGTATTTTTGCAGCATCTATTCCTGGTATATATTTGGTATATTTTGTTGTCATCTTCAGGCTATAAAATGGGGATACTCCTCCATCAATAGGGAATGAGGATTTGAGGCTCTTAAGGTTTTAGTTCTAATTTAGGCAAATTAAATAATAAGCATTTACTACATGCTTTACAGGTTTTTAATGATCTACAACACATAAACTGGGATTTTACTTCCATTTTTATTTGTACCACAAGACATAGTTCTGATAGCTCACTTAAGCTAAGAGATTAGGATAGCAAGCCCCATGTTCTTATTTGGCCAGTTAAAGCAGAACTGGTGCTCAACACAGACACCTTGGCAACACAGAACGAGGAAGTCTAAACACTTCCTGCTCACGCTGCACTCTGAGCATCTGACAGACAGCCTCAGCAAGCACAGACAATGCAACCTATGGTTTTTATTTCCATTCAGTAAAATTACAATTCTTGGTAAAACACATTTTTGATGATCAAAACATATTAAAAAGTATTCTAATCCGACTGTAAGAAGAGGTAGAGTTTAGTCATCAGCTGTTATATTTTTCAACTGACTTAATTCACCTATAACAAACTGTATTTCTGTGAGCAGCTGTCTATCATATTTTGACTAACAAAGAGACTGAGACCTACCAACAATGCCATTTCTGTATGATCATCATTGTAGTAACATGAAAATGCTTTATAGCAGTAAGAAAAAAAGAAATCTTACCATTTGATTTTTTCTGGACAATCTGAGGCCATACAGCTAAGGTGGCATAAATGATCATAAACCAGACAGTGACTAATGGCACAAAATAGTAGAACTGGTAAGGTCGGTCCATCACTATGCACAGTACCACAACCAAGAAATTGAGACGAAATAAAACCTGGGGTGTGTCAGAGGAGAGAAGACAGAGGATATGTAAACTGGGAGGCAAAGCTGAGAAAGATGAGGACATTTTCCTTTAGCACTACACAAAAATATCTAAGTATTTTACATCTCACATGCTGATTGTATTTCAATTGAAACACAGAAAAAGTAGCACAGGGAATAGCAGCAGGGCAATGGAAGACTGCAGGCTGATTATCTGGTTTTGGACCTGTCCTACCCTGGCCTGCACAGGAAGAGATTGCAATGAAAATAAGGTTAACCTAATCTGACTATTTCCAAGTCACTGGGAACCAAGTGCCCCAGTTGCTGGATGCTGTTAATGTCTCTTTTTTCACCCCCATAGCTACCTGGGATAGCTCAGTTAAAGCCAGGCTAATGCCATTACCAGGTTGTAAACATACATTAAATAAGCACAGTGACCTGAGTTACAGGACAATGTAAGACTTAACAGCAATAAAATACATGTATTAGGAAAAAACATTAAAGTACTACAGCATATACCGCAAAACTTAGGAGGGAAGTCACAAAACCAGGTATGTTTCCCAGTATTGTTATGGTGTGAAAATTATTTTTTCTTTATTAATAAACGTAGGCTCCAATACACTGTCTTTGGAAGCCCAGCTGGCTCATTACTTATACATTGCTATATGCTGTATATTGCTACTGCAATAGAATCTCCACTGCTATTTATTAGTAAATATTTGTCTTGATATTTCAGAGAGTATGTACTTGCATTTTTTACATTGTAAGTATTATTTATATGGTTTAAGTTTGTATTAGATAAACACTACCAATTAAACAGATCAGATTACATAGACACAACAGCCATTTTTATTGCTTAAACCTTGGTTAAGTCATCTGATCTCACATTACTTAGAGAGTATGAATATAGTACGGATATTTTGCTATCTGACAAGCTTATTTATAAAAATAGTAGACAGATATTCTTACCTGACACACTCTGTATACACCGAAGTCTCCTTTCAACCAAAAATATGAGAAGTGCCCATAACCTGTTTGAAACAGATACGCAGCAACCAGAACTCGAATGTGCATGTACACAGGCAAAAACTGTTGAGAAAAATAAAGCACCTTTTATAAATGTCCATGTAAATATTTTTGGCATTCCTTTTTCCCCTCTATTTTAAGCTACTTCTGCATCACAGTAAATCAGATTTAACTAAGGGAAGAAACACTGTGGTACACATTGCCCTGTTTCTTACTAAGCTCTTTTGGTGTCCTAACCTCTGATGTTAAAACCAATTTTTTCTATTTATTGCTTTACACTTGCCATATACTATTACTAGTTATGAGAGGCTTAAGAAGGGCTCTTTGAAAGCTCACCTTCAGCAGTTTCAGCTGAAGGTTAAACTGCTAGCAATTAAAAATAAATTAATTAAATATTCTACACATACGAAATTTTTTTTCACTGGTCAAGTAACATATCTAATGTTTTTAGCAATGAAATCTACACTTAAAAAAACTAACTCTGCTAATACCATGTTTAAATCTACTGAAACAATAGCATTATTTATTAATTCCATTCAGTTCTAATGCCCATTTACACTATCCTTCTTTTGAAACAACATACACAAATTGTATTCCCCCTAAAAGTAAAAAAATTCAAATCACTTACAGTGCTTGCTCCAGAGATATGATAAATCAAAATAACAAGTTGCATCCAGCCCTTCCATTCATCAGTCTGTTCTCTATTTAACACTTTAGTCTAATGCAAAACAAAACAAGAGTGTTGCTATTCCAAAAAGAACAAGGAATATTTACAAAATGAGGAGAAAAAGTTCAAAACAATAAACCACTTTATGGGTAAATGGGTCTCAACTGTAAAAGTCTTGTCTAGTGGGCACAGATTTAAGATAATTTCAATTTTCTTTTAGCTGAGCTCTGATCAATTCCAGTTTGAAAGAGTGAGAATGACTAAAGTGGCAACATCCATATGGCTTCAAAAAGCCTTTACATGTAATTCTATGCAAACATTATACTGCTTGAGAAGGCATTTTTTGCAGGTGAGTTATACTAACTTTGAAAAATTAACCTTGAATACTGAGAAATTGGTTATCTTACATACAAATGGGAAACATTTTAGTGGGATGTCAAGGTGATCATTACCTCTTTGGTATTTTCAGTATAAAATACCCCCAAAACCAAGATATAGACGATTGGTATGAAGAAAGATGAATGTGTGTAAAATTTATTTTCCTTCATGAAAAGATTTGCTCTGTCACATAGATAAAAATAGGTCATGATTAGACCAAGTTTGCAAAAGCAGTGTAAGAGCATCTCTAAAGTAGAAACGTTAGGTGTGCTGATGGCAGGTTTCTTCTCCTCTCCACTTTCCAAATCAGTGCATGATTTGTTCTTCCGATAATTATTCCGATGAATTAAGCTGATAATTAAATATCCAATAATGGACAAAGTAAAAAAACAGAAAGCTATCTTCTGTATCAGAGTGAGAGGAGGCTGAGGCTGGCAGCAGGACCCATCAATGGGCTTCATTATTTTATTGCAGTAGACATTCATAAGAATCATTGCATTCTGTAAAAAAAAAATAAGCAGTTTTGATAATTAATTTCTAATTAAAAAAAGAAACCTTCAAAAGAGATTTTCTTCTGCATCATGCACTGATGTAAGACATGCAATTCTCCCTTATCATTACAAAAATTAAATCTTCCAGTCCCACCATATACCCAGTTGCATTCAACAGTCCAGTCAAAACACTTCTTCACAAAAATGGCTGATCTTAGAACAGGAGGGTTCTCTCTACTGGCTGTAGAAGGTCTATAAATGAAAAACAGCTCACAAACTTGGGTTCTAAAGGGGCATAGTAATGCAAGTCTCTAAAACATGTGAGACAGAAACATGTGATGACATTAAGTTCATCCAGTACTTTAAAGCAACTTAAACCTGCAAAGGAATGGAACCAAAAGTGACATGATGGGACAGCTCTTTCACAAAAAGGGCAGGCTGAAAAGCTCACATGGGCTCACTGCATGCATATACATATTGCTCAGTAAAAGATTAGAAAAAAAGTCAGAGGCACTCCATGCAATCAGGGAGGTCTATACTGTGTGTTTGTTATCCTCTGCATGCTCCTTACCAAACCAAATTTTCTGGACACATAGGGGAAAATTTAAGACTTATTTCTTAGCACTGCTTTATAAGTCATTACCACCTCAAGTCATTCATACACATGAAAGCATGAAGTTTGCATTCAGGATCTAAAAGATCTGGTGGTTTAACAGCTATTTTAAAATAGTTATGCACTAATGTGTTTTCTATTATGTTTTTAAAATGCCTATAAAACTGACTGCACTCCCTCCCACCCACCGAAATTTTTTGAACAAAATTCCCTGACAAATGTGGTCCTCATTACATCCATACTGTCTGCAGTTTCAGAACATTCACTTCAGATCTTGTTTTACTATTGCTACTTTTAATGTTGACCAGTGATAGAAACACTTACTGTATCTCTGCTTGATTCAGGGAGATGCAGGCCATCTGCAGACTTCATGATAGTTTCTTGTGCTATCAATTTTGATACACTGAACACTTTAACTTTAGCTTTGGAATTTCGGGAGCTGCTGTTCAGAATACGAACAGCTGCTTCATTATAAGCATCTATTTTCTCATTAGTGATCATTTTCCGACTTTCACTCAGCATATCTTCATAAACAGGATCTGAATTTGAAAGGATAAAGAATGAACATATAAATCTTCTACTTATCAAAGAGTTTCTTTAGCTCAAGTTGCATGAGCTACTTTCATTTAAGAGGTCACAAATGTTTAATTATACAGAAAAAATGTGCAGCAAGGAATAAATTACTGTTACAGTTACCAGAGCTGTTTATCGTGAAATGTTCTTATCACCATTCCCTATTAATGCCTAAGTAGTTGTAGGTTAAAAAGCTCTGGCCAGACATGAATGCTTGTTTAATTTCTCTGAATCCAGGAAAAGCACATAATGCTAGAGCGCAGAGCTGCTTAGTCTTTCTCTCAGAATGAAAGACTCCAAAGGAAAAAGGGCAGAAAACAGGAAGCAGAATAGACATATAAAAAAAAAAAAAATAACAACTTTCTCAAACCCTCTTTTTTTCTGTGGAAAAAACCAGCTCCTCATTTAAGCTCCTCATTAAGGCCATAAACATTCCACTTGCTCCTGTTGATTCCAGTTTGACTTATGGCAGAATCTCATTTTTACAGAAAAAAGGGTAAACTTAATTGCTGACAGGCTTCAGAAATTATGTAAAGCTTAAAAGAAATTGATATGGGGTTCTACATCAAAAGGTCAGCCGGAGGTCTTTAAGTTCCTGTAAAAAGCTCCTGCTCTGACACACTGTGAGATGCAGATTGATTTACTTTAGGCACCTCATGCCTGTGTTTGGATAATCAGTGTCTTGATAACTCTGTACAGACTGCTTCTCCTCCCACTTGGGCCATTAAAGAGATCAGAGATTATATAAATGGGCTAGGTCCTTAGCAATACCATGATGGGACAAGTCTGACAACTAACTGCTTCTGGTATAAACAAACATGGTTTTGAAAGGAATGGGAAGTTGATTTGTTGATTCAGATTCACTTCCAGAACCACCTTTCAGAGGAACTTGGATGTGACTGTAAGGGTACAGCTGGGTATGCTGCTAACAGGTCTCAAAATCTGCCTGTTTCTTACTGAGGTGATGGCAATCTAAAATGCTGTGTCCTGTGGCTGAGAAACCAGGAGAACATTCTACCTATGAGCTCATTGTTCAGTTTCAGGGAAATATTAAACAAAATATTAAGCTTGGTGCCATAATAAAAATCTCACTAACTCATTGTGAGCCATGATTTCTTGTCACAGTGTAGAGAATCAAGTTTCATTCTAGAGACTTAAATTCTCCATGTTCTCAAGAGTGTGTCTATTCATTCTAGACACACACAGAGGATGCACTTGTTCAACTTCTTCTATTACTAATATAATCTGAAAGTTCAATTGAACAAAACCACAGGAATACTGCTGTTGCATGCACCTGTGTTCTAGACTCCCAGGAGGAATGTACGGAGCACAACACAGGGAGAATAGACCTGGCATGTTGAGTCTGAGAGTAAGCTAAGAAGAATTAAGGCAAAAGTTTTTCCTGATAAAGCTCTGAAGTCTCTATCAGTAGTAGCAGCTATTTATGTATCAGCTTAGTTAAGACTGCAAGAAAGGAGAGAGTGAAGTTCAACCAACACCTTTTTCAATCTGCAAGTATAGATTAGGTTTTCCATGTCCTACAACATAATGATTCCACACACAGTGAGGTTAAAAATTGTTACCTACTGTTCATTACTTTACCTTGTAAGACCCAGTAAACATCACTACTTATTGCTAATTTTTCCAAAAGAGGTGCAATTGAAGTGATATTGATTTTATATTGTGCAAGGGCTTCGTTGCTGCCATTGTGAATCTTGATAGACCACTGGAGAAATAAAGAAGTAAATTCAAAACCTGTATGTCAGAGGACCCTTAATTATTTGATTCCCTTGCTCCACTTGTAGCTATTTTACATTATTTCATCATATACAGGTAGATTTCTTCAGTTTTCTATTCAAAAGTGCAAAAAAAATTCTTTTGGACCAAGTAGCTGTCCAGACAAATAATTACATTCAATCACATCATCTAAGTACAGAGTATTTACTGTTCAACTTATGTGTATATTTGACTTTTCATGAATTAAATTACACAAGATGTTTTAATTCAAAGTCAAAGGCTTTATCCAACAATGAAGTAGCAAAGCCAGTCTTGTTACTGAAAAATCTTGGCCCGTTCAGCCAAGTCTACTGTAGAAAAACTGACCACAGCAAGAAATGCATGCAAACAAAACTTGATGGTGGTATCAAGTTCCAGTATTTCCACCTGTTTTGCAGATATCCACAAGGGGTAAAAAATCCCCAAAAAACCAAACAAGAGCCATTTTAATCTCTGGTTTAATCTTCTATAGGAAATCCCTGGGAGAATGCTATAGCCATACAAAATGAAAAAATATTTTTTTTAAATATTATTTTTTTGATAATTATTTTTTGAAAATTATTTCCCACACTAAATGAAAAATGGATGCAACATTTTTTTAAAATGTTACTGTATTAACTATCTACTAACTTAGTAAAAACTAAAAAAAGCAAAACCAAAACAAATAGCCTAAATGTAGCAAACTCTATTTATCTCTAAATAGCTACATAAAAATTTCATCGTAAGACAAGTACACTGATTAATGGACTTCCTGAAAATATTATTCAATATAAATTAATACTTCATGAAACCAAATAACATACAGATGTTCTGAGAACTCCCACTGGAAAAAAAGAAACAGTTTCTCCCAGCAGCTAAATACTTACTTTTGAAACACCAACAGTATTTAACAGACAGTTCAAGCAGCACATTCTATACAACAGGAAGTCAGGAATTAAGAAGCAGAGCACGGTAGTGACATTCTCAGAGAAGCTCCTTTTCCCAAAATAAGCAAGCAACTGACTTTTGTATGAGCTGGAGTTCCTCCAGCTTGTAAGACTTTACTTCTATTTATAAACTGTTATGCAGTTGACATCTTAAGACAGACATGTCCAGGCCAAAGTAGCATGACCAACCCAAGAGCTAAGCTAAAGATACAGGTAAATTTTAAAATGCAGCGAAGTCCAAGAGCACATATCAGTTTAATCTAGTGGCAGGTTACCACACCAGTGTCAGCTATGGTGAGGTTACTGATGTGTCTGAATTTTGAAGCTTTTATTTTTTTGGAAGTCCCTTAAAATAGGGGATGTTTCTCTTTGTCCAATTCTAGATATCATATTAAATGTCTTGTATAAATATGCTAGTGTTAAAAAGAGCAGAGCCTCCCCTGCATATTGTTAGTTTCTATCTCCTGCTGTCCAGAGAAGGCAACAAGCTATGGCTAATCTATACACACGAGTAAAGAGAACTATTTAGCTAAGTGTCCTGTAGTTTTGCAACCTGACCTTCTGCATGCCAGAACATTATCCAATATTAACCATAAAAATGCCAACAAATGCCAGCATTTTCTGTATGAAGTGACAATGACTCATCCTAGTAATAAATGCTACATTCTCAGACTGAGAAGCAATTTTCTAGGCTTACTACAATTCCTAAAGCTCAAATATTTATGTCAATCCTTCAGAGGAAGGGAACTTAGGGGCTCACCTAAAGGAAAAGGAGAATTGTTGATGCCTCAGGAAATGTGTGGAGGTCTACATACACACATGACCTCCTCTTAAAATTGAGTGAATTCATCCTTAGATGGGCATGCCCAGAAGTTTCCAGACAGGTAGTGTGCCTCAACTGTCTCTAAACCAAACTGCTTTTGAAGGATTTTGTTGTAAATGCAACACATTTTCCTCCCTTTACATTTCAGCTGGTATAAAAATATATTAGCTAATTCTTTCCAAATTCCAATTCCCAAATATTTGGAAGTAAAGGACATTAAATGTGGAAATAATGAGATGAGCATTTGTTTGACTTGACTTTGTTACTAGAAAGGACTAATTAAGGGGGCCTGTTGAATTCCATCCCTGGAAGTTTTTAAGAATTGGTTGACTCTAGCCAAGTGTAACACAGGTAGAAATGTCCTGCTTGGTGGCAAACTGACGGGTTAGAGCACCTCTTCTGGTACTTGCCCTGTTTTCAGCACATAGTGGTGGAATCTTCAAGTGTAACACGATTCCAGAACTCCAGCCTCTTTAGTTGTTGAATTATCCATGTAAAATTATGATTTCTAGCCATATATATACACATATATATGTACATATATACATATAAAAGAAATACGTGTGGTAAAAGAGACCATCCCAGATTGGGCCATGCTCAAAAGTAGAATTTTGTGATGGAAAAAGGTGTATTAAAAATACACCTCAATTAGTATGTAAATATTTATTTAACTTTTAAAATTAATAATCTGCTTTTAACTAAATCTACTCTATTAGCCAGGTTAAAGCAAATTAATGCTTATTAACCAGTATTGTTGACAGAAAGCAAGTACTGTACATCACAAAGCTATAATAAAGCACCCCAGATATTTTAAAACTACTTTTTGTAACAGCAAATCCATTGAGAATAGATATTTTACTACAAAATGTGTTTAACAACTTGAACATGTAACCAACTTAAGAATATTAAAGTTATCCTACAAGACCTTTCTTCTTTACTAAAACCCCCTATATATATTAACTTACCGTGGCAGCTCCTACTACAATTATATGAGGTTTTGCCACAGAACCCTAAGAAACAAAAAAAAAATTAATTAGTTTTAAAATATTCTTAACTTACACTCATTATTAAGACTCATATCTTTATTAACTGTGATTCACTTGCCATCAGCTAATGGCTACAAAAGAGTAGATTGCAGCTATATCACGGAGAACATACACCTGATATATGCAAGATAGCTGATTTTTGACGTAACATAATCTACAAAAGCATTAAGTATCAATAAGCAACTGCAGTCCTGATCAATTTGGCAGCGTAAGTTCTCTTTAAAAGCTATTTAAACATCTTCTCCTAAGGTCAAGTAAACTGTAGAGCACACTATTGAACTTTTTATCTCAGTCTCAGCATTGTCAAACATCTGTTAGAGCTGCTGCACTGACCATTGTCTTGTGTAGGACAAGAACAAGGGCCAGTGTACCCAAACACAAGAGAACAAGGAGACAAACAGTCCTGAGCAACTCAGTACCAGTTTTATCCTGGCACAGCAAGGAAAACCAGCAGCTCTCAATTTTTGTAGAAACCAGAGAAAAAGAAAACCAAATGATAACTTCAGCTATCCTGATGGAAGGTGTTGTGCAAGAATGATCGAGAGAATAGAAAATAATCACTGTGAGCTACTACTAAATAACTCCAGGCTATTCAAAGATCAACAATGGAAGAAACAAGAAAAAATGAGTCACCAATCTGTAAATGCATTACTTGTTGTCAGAATTACATACAGAATAACATGACAACCTGTATCATAACTGAAACATATAAAATAATTTGTGTGTTAATTTAGGGAGATATCAAAAACAAACAAAATCAAAGAATTCTTGACTTTGCAAATTACTTTTGCCCTTCACTCTGAAACACTCAAATTAACATATATACAAAATCATAGAATCATAGTATATCTCAAGTTGAAATCTTGAGATATAAGGATCAAAATATTTGGTCACACTGGAGTCATTGCAGCCACAGAGGAAGTAAAATGCCAAACCAGACTGAAAATCTTTTAGCTCTTTAATAGGATTAATTAACCTGCTCCTAGGAAGCAGGGTTTTTCTACTTTACTTAGGGGTTTTTAAGGTCCATGAGATACCATCCTTGGAAGACTAGGAGATAGCCAGAAACATAAACACCAGTAAACATCCCCCTTTCACTACTTTGAAGTGAAATTATAGACCTCTTAAAACAAACCTCTGTCCAAGATTTGATACGTTGCCTCATAGAGCCATTAACTTCTGGATACCACAGAAAATCCTGTAAAATAAAGGCAGATTTACTCTGCAAGCTTAAAAGACAATCAGTAGAATAAAACCAAAAAATGCAAAAAACCAAACTAATTGCCATCAATTCAACTGTAGAGGAAAAACATTTGGCTTAGTGACTTGTGATTTCCTTACAGTTAGCATGGAAAGCCTGACATCTTACTCCAGCATGGAAAACAGAATGCACAGGAAAGAAAAGGGGAGAAGAAGCCAACAAACCCACAAAACTTTTCTCTCATGAGAAACAATTTTTTATTTATAGTTCAGGAGCTGGAATTTCACCAAGAAGGTAATTTTTTAATGTCTGCCAAATGGGATGTCCTTGGGTTTCTAATGCAATCAAGGATAAATCCAAAGTCACATCTATAACTTACTAAAACCTGCTTTTTGCTCAGTTTTCCAGATTTTTACCAGCAGGTTTTCTTTGTTCCAAAGTTTAAAATAATTGATAGCATGAAATAATAATTTTCAAACAAAACCAAAACCTAACAATTTACCTTACAACTTAATAAATTATCATGTGCTTAAATCTAATAGTGTCATGGCTATTAAACATATTACCCACCAGCATTCTTTTAGGTGCCAGGAGCAGTGCTCAACTTTCATCTAGGACAGTCTAGACTAGCGCTTTTATGTCTCCCAGGGAAAGCTGTGACTTCCTAGCATTTAGTTGTTCCTTAGGACAGCACTATTGAATAGTCTAAAAATACACATTGAAGGGAAATGGCAGGGACTACACATGCAGAACCTATTGTGAGGAAACTTTGTAACAGAATATTGAGACACCATCAGCAGAGAGGACATCTCTATCTTCCATTCCTCTGGACTGTAACATTTTGGTAGTTCATTTGAGTACTGTCAATTCATTATTTGGCTGTGGAACCTGTGAGCAATCATGCAGTCCTCTGCAGTGGCTGAAGGATACAAGAGTTACTGTGATGGCTAGAAAGGGCAAAATTAAATGCTTCACTTGTTCCCAGTAATTTTCTCTTTTCATGGTCAATCATATTCCACATTTGTATTATTGAGTCACCTCACAGTCTGAATATGGAAATTCAGCTACCATGCCAAAAATGTCGAAGAGCAACACTGCATCAAAACAAGGAAGCAGCAGACTGGGAATATATTAACTACCAGACATCTCCCAAAACCCCAGACCTGCCATCTCAAATCTTCGTGATTAAGGAGTTTTGAAGATGTGATCCTGTCAGGCTAGCCCAATGCAAATCACACTGCATCAGCCCTTTCACCCTGCCTTGCGTTCTGTCCCACCTTTTCCAGCATTCAGATAACCACATATGAGCCACATCAGACCAGATCGAAAAGGAATCCTACAAAGTAACTTTTTGGCTGAATTGACTCCTGAAACAGCCCACTCTACAGCTTACCAGTGCCAGCTACAGCACCAACACAGGCACATACTGTGAAGGCCAACGGAGTAGGTCAGCACATGCTTAAATTGCCATGGGCTTACACCCTAAAATGTTATTCTGTACCCTAAATCTTAACCATGTACACAAACAAGTACTGAAAACCCACATTCAGACAACTCAACAAACACACTGCTTCTTTGGTTTTGGTGAATAGAGAACGAGTTTTCTTCAGGGCATAAATAAATACATGACTAGCACAATCCCAGCACTGCTGACAGCTGTCATGGGAAGCAAAGAAAGCTATTGAAGACAGCATTTCCATTGCCAGGGCAGAGGAGAAGAGAGTCCTTCAGAAAAACTACCCTCAAGTACTTTGTTTTCTTTTTTTAAATATCCACATTATAATCAACATTGTGCTTATTTCTACATGCAAAAATGGTGGAAGGCTTACTTGTTGGGATAGCATACAAAGCTCAATGGCAGTTACAATTAGCAGCCCAAGGAAGACCCAGCCCAAGGAAGACCCAGATACACATTTTTACAGCATGAAAAAAGTAAACTTCCTGTCAAAAGGTATGCTTGGAAAGGCCAAATTGTAAGATCTGACAAAAATTATACACGATTCCAGATCTTATGCCCAAAACCAAGCCACAATACAAGTACTCCATGCCAAATTCTCTTAAAATATAGTATGATAAGATATACTGTGAAACATCTGTGAAATATTTATAAAGAATGTTGATGGTCTTAACCTTCTTTTAACTTTTCAGCTCTGACAGCATTTTCAATTACATTGTATGAAATAATAACATGATTATGGTTTGCAATTTAACACTAGATAAAAACTTACCACTTTAATTGATGCAGATTTATCTTCAAATGGGATATTTCCATGCTGTCAAAAAAAACCCAAAACAATAAAAACAAAGTAAGAAAAACTTCCAGAATGAAAACAAAATATTTACATACCTATACTAACTTGCTCTCACACAATATTTACCTTCAGTGGAAAGGATTTTTCTTGTATAAACTTCTCAGAGGACTCATGCAAAATATTTATGTTGCTTTCTTGATAAAACAAGCTACTAAAATAAACAGTTATTTTTCCTAGAAGCAATCTAGCCAACAAAGTCTGAAATACTTTCTATTCAGTCTGCTCCAAAGGTATCAAACATTTTCCTAAATTTAACCTCCCGACATAAAAAAAACTTTACTTTTCTTCCTTCTTTTCTTACACTGCATTTTTCCAGCCTTCCTTTTCATCTGCCCATCTCCTTTACACAAAACAACCAACTAGTTTTAATTAAAGAATAAAAGAAAATAATCTCAAGCAGAAATAAAATCTAGAATGCATTATTAAATTTTCTGAGTGAAAACTGTAATAAACAAGAAAGGAAAGAGTCAGATATGCATACACAATACTCTTTTAAAATCATTAAATACAGTATTAATTTTGGTCCTAGTCCACAAGAACAAGTGTACTTCTCTTCTTCAAACTGAGATCTTGATTTCAGTAATGCTTGACAAAAAATACTCTCAACTCAAAATCCATTACAGAACTCTATCATCTCACCATTACTGCTGGGCAGCAAGAGTGACCTAACCAATTTACTAGGAAAACCAGAGCTCTTGGATCAATCAAACACCTTGTTTTGACAGGTGGAAGTGCCTGCATGCTGGACAAACTGCCAGCTTGCACTTCTAAGTGACAGAATTACTAAATAAGTGACAAATCTGATGTACTGCTGGAAGCAAAAGGTATCTTTTCTATCACATATGTATGTACATCTATGAAGACCTGTGCCCTAAAAGTATCATATAGCAAAAGAAATCAGCATTCTATTCAACAAACAATACACCTAAGTCCTTTCTTCCTCCTTCTTCCCGACAGCAGTTTACATACTTCACCTTATCAAATTCAGACAGCTCTTCATCAGTGATCAAAACTAAGGTAAGACTTGAAGCTATTTTTAGTTTCAGCTTCAAGTTAGACCTGGAAATCTGTCATTGCCCCAAGGATTTTTATGAACAGATTAGATCAGTGATTTAACTGACATTTTAAATGACAAATTAGAAGGCACAAATTACTACTATTTAAAAACATACAAAGGGAGCAATCATCTTCTCATCAAGAAACCAAATACGAAATATCAATTGCTATGGGACAAGTCAGCTTCATTAATCTATTCCCAGGCTGCTGCAAGCTTTCTCTTGAGCTTCCTAGTTCTCAGATTCACAATTATCTCATCTGTACCCAAACAATTATTTTGGTCCAATCTTGTTCTTCTTCAAAGAACAAGTAAAATCTTCTTCTTCTGTGCTTCTCCTTTCATATGGCTAAGCCAGCAAAAAGTACAATTTGCTTTTTTGAAGTTCAGGCAAGAGTCACGAGGTAAATTGGGAAGACAGAAACAAAAAAAAAAAACCAATCAACAAAACAAGCTATCTCACCTTAATTCCCTCTTCTTTGACTTGAGGATTTATCAGTTTTATGAATGAGTAGAACATCTGTCGAATCCTAGAATCTCCTATAAACACAACATGTTTGTCTATGAGGCAATTTTTTGCTTCACTGTAAAACAAAACAGCAACAGTAATGTTACAGAAAACATGTATCTTAGAAGTATGCTGAAAATCTACAGAGCTACACAGATAATTGTAAGCATTATATTCAGCTCTAAAGCATGACAATTTTTTTTAAACATGCTGAATTAATAAACAGTTTATTGCAATTTGCATAGAACTGAAAATTAATTCTCCTGCTAATGGGATTACGCAAACAGCTAAGCAGGTTTTCCTATTATGTGTGCTACAAATACAGTAGTTTCAAAATGGGAATATACAGCATAACTCAAAAAAAAAAAAAGTTTCTTACTAGTAAGTGAAAAAAGTGATTGGCAATTTTATTTGGGATATTTTTACTTGCAATTTGACACATACAGTCAGCAATCTGAGAGTGACATAAGCAGCTTCATGTGGCTCTCCATAATTTGTGCCAGTACCTCCATCACCAACATTTATTTGTATTTTTATAGAGAAATACAACTATGGTTAACACTGTAAACACACAAAGTACTTGGAAAAGACTTCTTTCTGATAAATGTATATTTTTGAAAGCCTGGAGAATCAGATATAAAATGAACAATACTGCAATTACTGCAGCTGCAGTCAAACAACGACTCTTCTTTTCAAATGAACAGAAGACATGAGCTGCCTTACCTATTTTTATACTTATGCATCATACAACTGTGAGGTTGCCATACTTTTTCTCCAAGAAATCTCCCACTGGACAGAAGATACTCACATGTATCACCACCTTTAAAATGTTATAGTAAGATTAGAACTCAGACACGTGAAATGTAAAACACAAACTGTTGCTATTATAAAAAATATTTTGACAACATCAGAAAAACAGAAATTTAAATAATCAACAGTAGTAAACAAATTTAACTGATTATAAATACACCTTGCATAAGTTTCTGCAAGTTGCCTTCTCACTCATACAATACTGTTCTGTAAATCCCACCCCTATCCACAAAATGTTAGTGATCCCACTTCTGCTGTGAGAAAGATGTTGTGACTTAGAATGACATTTCCTTTAAGAGACACCAATCCACACTATCTACTATCCAGAATACATTAATATGAAACTAAAGAATACAACTGTTGAATAAAACAATCTTCTACACAGAATCACCATGCACAGCATCTTGTATGAACACAAAACTCATCACAAGGTTTGCAGGACAGTCTATTACATCTCCCTGTTTAAGACATACAGTCATGTGATCATCTTATAACCGGTGATATGGGTTAATACACAAAACAAACAAACAAACAAACATTTACACATCAATTTACTAATCATTCTGCACTTATCTTTTCCAGTCAATAAGTTTTATGCTAATTAAGATGACTCATTTTACAGGTGCTGGTATTTCAGGTCATGTTAAATCTCAGATATGTCAGTTATGAAATCATAACTGTTGTGACTGTTATCTTCCCAACTCCATGTCAAGCAGATTCTGCTGCTAACTGAACACAACTGAACACCATTCAACGCAAGAGAAGTTGCTCTCCAGCATTTTTGTCATACTTGGCATTTCTGAGCACTGACAAACAGGGAAATGGTTGTGAATGAAATAGTAGGGACTTGTTTTAGCTTGTGCAGAAACAATGTACCACTGCCCATACCTAACACTTTCTGTGAAACCTTCACTTCATTATGCTCACCTCATACTTTGGTTTTTAGGCTACACAATTTCCCTGATTCTCAAACTTGCAAACTCATGTAAACTATTATTTCAAGTAAGTTGCATAAAAAATGAAACTGTCAGGAATAATAAAAAGAACTATCTAATCAAAAGCAACATTAGTTGATAATGAGGTGGCTTAGAGTTACTACTGATATTAAGTCCTCCACTTTGCAATGATGACAACAAGTAGATGTATCAAAATGATGTAAGAGTGAACTTCGTAAAAGAATACCCACGACTAATCAGACTCACTCTGACATCCATTAACTTGCTGAGAAAGATGTGTAAGAAAATCAGGACAGTTATTCATAGACAGACCAATGATCAGTCTATCCTGGTATTCTGCCTCCAACAGGGTCCAAACGCAGATGCTCAGAGGTAAGTAAGAAGGCAAATAAACATTATGTTCTTGCCTAATATTCCTCCAACCATGTTCATTCCAAGGACTTCCTAAAATGGAATGCAATCTTCAAGTCCTTAGAACCCACAGAATCCTTGCAGAGTTTTCTACATCCAGAGCTGATGCTTGAAGAATCATCTGCCTTTATTTGAAATAAGGTTTCTACTACATTTACTTGGCACACTCCCTGGTTCTTCCATGGGACAAGATAGTTTGGACTTATATCTGTCATGATTTGTAGACCACTATCACTTCTTTCTCAATCAAGTTTTCAAGACTGGAGGATGTCCTTATATAGAGGTCATGACCCAAGCTCAGTACCTCTGCACTCCATGGCACTCCTGCCACAGTAATTGCCCATAAAACAATTAATCCTTCATCCTACAGTATGCACACTGAAGTAACATTCCAAACATCACACACCGTATATATTTCAAACACAGAGACAATATTTCATGTCAAGGGGTTATGCCTTCTTTCCCAACTCCAGGTACGGATTATCTTACTATTGCCCTGAGCAATATTAGAAAGCTCCTGAAACTCATTTGGGCCATTACCAATGGTCGATATCTTCCTTCAAACGTAATAGTATTAAATAAGGGAAGAATATGAGGCAGGGGAGTAAAACAAAACTGAAACAGCACCCAAGAAAGTAAAGTGGAAGTTACAGACCGGACAACGCCTCCAGAAAAGCTCAAGTCTGGCTTTAACAGGTGAAACAGCAGCCAAAGAACTATGCTTCTTTTAATACACCACAAATTCTTCTTAACCATCAATGAGATCTTAAAAGAAAAAAACAAAAAAAAACCCCAAAAAAACAAAACCAAAAAACCCAACCCAAAACCTAAGAATTCCAAATGCCATTGTATACACAAAACACAGACCATTCTTTCTAAACTCTTTCTTTATGTAAATTATCCTTCCAACATACTAACTTTTATGCTTACTTAGATATGCATTATAGTTATACAAAGTGTATAATTTTTCTGAATTTTATTATGTTCATTCTTCTAATTTATCATTCCTCAAAATTGTGGTTATTCCATTGGAATTGTGAAATTTCAAAGTCTTCATTCAGTGCCAGAGCAGACACAAAGCTTTCTCTGAAACACATACTCTGAAAGAACTGGAAATTCAATTGTCCTCTATTAACCAAAGTAAAAAATGTAGTTTTAAACAGAATTTACTAGTGTTGATTTTAAGATGCAAAATTTTAAATAAATTCTTATTTCCAGAAAGGTTTAGGACTTTACCTTTGAAATATAACAACTGAAAACCACAAAGCACTAACTTCACTTGACAGTATGTAAGTGTTCAACCCACTTAACTCTCCACAAATTAAAGACAGTCTGTACCTTCTCTTTATTCACATCCTTTTGCAAAAAAAGTGTAGGTGACCCCTAAATACAACAGTCTTCCTGAACATAAATCTGACTTTCTACAACCCCAGTTCAGCATTTTTTCATACAAGTAAATTTTATACAGGCAAGTTTGATGAGGAAGTACACTGGGCTGCTCCTATCAATAATATGTACTTGCATGGCTATGGCCAAAATTCGTTAAAATCTTTATATGTAATGACAACCAGACAAAAGGGAAAGCATAAAAGCAGAACAAACACAGCAATCCCTTATGTGACATGGCCTGGCTTTCACAGCCTGGCAGTTTTGAACCTGTTTGCAGCTCTATCTCATACACCCTTCGGAAATCAGGATAATCTTTTTTGGGATATTTTTGATATAAAAATCTTGGTGTAAAATGTCTTATGTGTAAAAGAAAGCGCATTCTTGCAATCATTTAAAATGTATTACCTAATTTCATTTGTTAGTTGACACCTTTTGTGTTATGACACAGTAACAATCAATTTATCTTCCCCCAATAATTCCTATCATGAGATCATTAAGAAATTACTAGGTTTCTGCTGTCCAGGCTACAGAATTTTATTCTAGTTCATTTTTTCTCATAGAGAAGTTGTTTTATTCTTCTGCCATTTGTGTTGCTCTTTTGTACACACTTTCCAAGTTCTATTATACCACTACTAAGAGTCGGTGACCAACACCACTGAGAGTAAGTGAGGTGCCAGTGAGCTTTAGGTGTGCACTATCAGTGAAAACCACTCGTTTTTTCATTGCTTGTCAAACGTATTGTGGCATTTGCTGAATTTCAACTGTTTGATATCGCTGCAGTTCCCAGAATGATCTCTTTTTTACCTCTGCTTTTATCTACCCTAAAAATTTGTCTGCTGTAATTTTTCCACC
Organism: Pseudopodoces humilis; assembly: GCF_049639895.1. Taxonomy (NCBI): domain Eukaryota; kingdom Metazoa; phylum Chordata; class Aves; order Passeriformes; family Paridae; genus Pseudopodoces; species Pseudopodoces humilis. Next base: position 127,909,687 of record NC_142200.1, read on the forward strand.
TTCCTTTTGTAAACTCTTTTGCACATTTTATGTTCATAGAAGCTCAAACTGGTAAGTCTGTTTTCACTATGACCTCCTACCATTTAAACACTTATGGGAAAACCTTTCCCTTACCCTTTAATTGCTTCAAGAAACTAAAGGCCTTAGTGAAAAAACTTGAACAGTTTGTAACAATTCATACTGACCATATCAATTTACATAAAGGCTAGCAAATTCTCACCATTTTGCAATCTAAGACTTACCCCCCATTAACTCTCCCAGAATTTACTGAAATTATATATGTATTATTTCCCTTGTAACATGCTTGATGTGTCAGTCCCCTTTTGCTTAGTCTTGCAATTCCTCTTTAAAAATTTGCCACCCTCCTCCTGTCTAGTTTTGTGACTCTCTTGTGCCTTAAGGAACACTGCACAACAGGCAAGTTCAATTATCTCATGCTTGATCTACTCTAGAATTCAGTAAATGCTTCCAAGCCTTCAAATTTAACACTAGTCAGTTCAGACTTACTGACATGCCAGCTAGAGGACGAATCTAGGGAATTGTAAACATAAAGATCCCTACCGGTTTTCCCATTTCCACCGTGACCTGCCTCAGCCTTGTCTCCCATGAATGCTGTTCGAGCACACCAGTTGTGCTACAACAGAGCCGCGGTCATCTCCCTACAGATCAACTTTTTGATTTACTCACAAAAAATCATACCACATTTTTTAGCGTGACACAGAAACAAGTAAATACTTCCTTCAGCAGCTCCATTTGTATCCACGGATCATGCCAAGATTCTCTGCATCAGGGCCAAAACAACCGTAGCGAGAAGGAACGAGCAGAGCTCCCAGCGCCCCGTAACCGAGGCGCGCCCGTGCGCAGCCGGTCACAGCCACAGACACTCGGTGCCCAGAGCTCGTCCGCGGCCACCGATAAACACGTGAAACCAAACAGCTCTTTACTTCGCTTCATCCACCAAAGCGGCTGATTTCGTTATGTCTGAGGCGATGGTTCAAAGAGTGAAACAATATATACCAAATCTCGTACCAATTAAGACTTTAACCACTAACTGCCAGGTAATTAGCCATTAATCATGCCGTACGGAAACAAGTGACAGGGAAGAAGACACCCTCTACCCCTGCAGCTTCACCTGCCGCAGGCCGTGTCCCCGGAGCTGCGGCGCGCTCTCAGCGCAAACACCGCATGGCCACAGCCCCGCCAGCCTCGCTCGTTTCCCTCACTCCGCGGGGCCTCACCCGACCGGCGGGGCCTGCGGCGACCCCCAGGCCGGGCCCGCAGGGCCCCGCGGGCCGGGTCCCCGCCGCCGCTGTCCCCAGGGTCGCGTCCTCGGCAGCCAGCGACCCGTCGCGCCACGCTGCCCAGACCGCCCCGGCCCGCCGCGGCTGCCCCGGGCGGAGGGACCCGCCGCCCTCCCTGCACGGCCACGGTTCCCGAGCTCCGCCGGGGCTGCACCGGGGCTCCGCCTCCCCTGCCCGGCAGCCGCAGCCCCCCGCGGAGCGCCCGCGGCCGCCTCCTCACCTCGGTAGCGGCGCGAGGCGGCGTGGCAGGCGGTGAGGAGCAGGACGGCGCCCAGCGCCAGCGCCTTGGCGCTCCTCACGCTGAAGTAGTAGTTGATCTCCCGCTTGCCCCCGGTGTAGGCCAGCGCCGCCATCTTGACTCCTCCATGACAACAGCGTGCGATGGGGCGGGCGGGCGCGGCGGGGCAGCACTGGGTCCCCGCCGGCGGCCAACGCGGACCCCGCCGCTGCCGCTGCCGCCGTCCCCGCCGCCGCGGCCGAGAGCAGCCTCACACCCCGCGGCCCACGGGGCGGAGCCGGCGCCCCTCTCGTGGTGCCGCCGCCTCCTCCCGGCCGCCAGCGGGCGGCCCCCGCGTTCGCCTCCCCGCCCCGCGGCGCCGTGGGGATGCGGCGGGTCCCGGTGGATTCAACGGGATCTCACCGCGCTCGGCCCGAGCTCCGCAGCTGAGGGGGCGGCGGAGAGGCGGAAAGCCCCTGGGGGCTGTGCTCCGTGAATGAGGAGATGGGCGAGGGTCTGTGCCATACGCGGTCCGTAGCGGGCACTGGACAGTGAGGGCTTCGTTCCAAATAATGCGTTTTTTTAACACTTGTCACGCTTCTGTTGACAAGGAAATGGTCATTCCAGGCTGGGAGACGCTCGGTCCTTTTCAACACGGGTAACTGTACAAGCAAGCTGATACACACGGAATCATAGAATCAGTTAGGCTGGAAAAGACCCCTGGGATCGTCGAGTCCAACCTGTGACCGAACACCACCATGCAAACTGGACCATGTCACTTAAACCTAAGGAAAGACATGTAGTCTTTCCTTAAACACCTCCAGGGATGGTGACTCCACCGCCTCCCGGGCAGCTCATAATCACATTTTCTCAAGAAATTCTTCCCAAAATTCAACCTAAATCTACTGTGGTGCATCTTAAGACTGTCTTCTCATCCTATGGCAATTTTCCTGGGACAAGAGGTCGACCTCCACATATTTACCTGGCTTTGGGGAATGCATGAAATTATTGCTGAAATCAAACCTTGCTAAGATTTACAAGAGGGAACTTCTGCTCCTCCACAAGCAGCTATCTGAGTTGGTCAGGATATCTAGGCTCCGAATCCAGACCCTCATCAGTGGTGGGGCTGGGGGGCTGCCACCAAACCCAGCAGGCCCAGAACAGGGCAGACTGTCATGGGAAAGACATTTCCACAAAATAAAGTAACCATATAGAAGCAAACTTAAAACTTAGGGAATGCATGCAGTCTGTAGTCACATAATGTAATGTACATAATGTAATGTACATACAGAATTTGAGTTCTAAGTATTATTCTGACGTGTGCTGTTACTATATATTCAATGTATGTCCCATTTCTACCTGACCAATGTCTTTACTATCTGCCAACATGTAGTGTATACTTCTTTTCTACTCAAATATGTCTGTTGATTCATTCACTTTTTCAGTATTGTTTTTAAATAATAAAAACACTTCACTATTTTAAAGTGCTCAGGTTTATTCTCTCAGGAAAAGAGCGAGATAAATGGTACAGATGTACAGTATAGATGTGTAGTTATTTGGTTATGTTTTTCTACAAAACCCCAACAAAACCAAACTAAAACAATGACAACAACAAAAATCCAAACAAACCAAGCCCCCCCCAATTCTGGTTGTAGTAGGGATTCTTTTACTTAATAAATCAAAAATTCTCATTGATGCATTATTTTTTTTCTCATGCCTCATTCAAAAAGTCAAGAATTTTCAAAGCCTTCTTACTGAGAACAAACCTTATTGTTTGTTAAAATATTCTTCCAGGGATTCAGTTTCTTTGTCTTCATTTCATATGCATTTTACACTTTAAGAAGCAACTTAAACACTTTTTAACATATTCTCTAGCTAGAATATTTTCTAGCTTTTTGCACTGTTGCTCATTAATGATTCTTTACAGTCTTATAAAATATATCTTTCTTGCAGTCATTAAGGACCACAGATACTCTTCTTCATCTGTTTATATAATATTTGTTCATGAACAAGTGAGACTTTTCATCCAACCAAAACATATTTACTTCAGTCTGTCTCATTCTGTAATGTAACTATGTTAAGTTTGAGGGCTACCTGGCAAGTCTGCAAGGTGCATTTATGACCGTGAGTGCAGCTCCTCAAAACTTACCCAAATTACTGCTGTTACTGTAATCAGTGTAGATGCAGATAGCATGGGGTTCTACCAGAGCTCCTGGGGTGTTGACTCAGCTTCTCAGTTAGGCTCGCTACAATGCTTAAGCAGGGAAATTTAATACACTATTTTTTTCTCAAAATCAAAAAATGAATTCAAGTGTCCACAGCAAGGTGTCTCTCTGCAGAATTTCAGGGATATTCAACTAAATCATGTAGTTTCTCTAAAAGAGCAGCAGGAACTAAAATGCTATCAAAACAACCATACTTCTGTTTATAGATATCTCAGAAAATTGCAACCCTTAGAAATAGTAATTCTGTCCTGTAGCCTTTAGAGGGCTCTTTCAGATCTGCTGCCTGCTGCTGGAAGTCCCTGGGCATTCCTCACTTGCCATGAAGACCTAACACTGATCTTCAGTAATGCCTGAAAACTCCATGTGTGGATTTCAACTGTGTTATTTTAAGACTGTACAAATTCAGTTTGATACTGTACACAAAAAACAGCTGATACCATTGCAGGTTGAGTATCTTAATTGAGATAATCAATCTCCCTGTGCATATTAAATATTTATATGTATGTGAGCAAGACATCTGCTTTTGCTTCCTTGTTTCCTTGGAAACATTGCTTAGGTGTTTGATAATTGAGATCCCTATAATTCAGAAGTCAGAAGCTTTTGGCTGAAGTGCTGTGAGTTAGGAAGTGATTTGTGTGCATGTGGTCTCATTTCTAACAGGTTCCTCCTTGTTTTTCACAAGCTAATTGAATTTGGCATCATGACATATACCTAAGTAATTCACACTAAAACCACTATACATAAAAGGCCTGATAGAAAAGGCTAATTAGGGATTGCTAAGTACCCTATAAAACCAACTCCAGACATGAACTATTATTAGCTAGAAGCAGCTTTGTAAATTGTGTACCTACTTTTTTTTTTTCCTGTCTGCTGATCAACTTAGTGTGCTGGAATTAAACCAGCCTGCTAGCTCTTCTGATCAGTCAAACCTCAGTTTTTGGTTTGCAAATGCTATAGCTTCCTGTTGGCTTTCTGCTTGCTCTGCTGGAAGCTCCAAGGGCCGTCAGTGGGAGGGGAACACTTAGAGCAGCCACAGAGAGAAGACCCAGAGAAGGGAAAAGTGCCTTTGGGAGGCAGTGGAGATGTGGCACTGCTGTGCATGTGGGATAATGTCTATGAATATTAAAAGTAAAATGGCTCTGGAAGAATTTCACATTTGTTTTTGCTACAGGTGTAGCCTTGGGTTAACTGGATTAATTATTTTCATAAGAGGCTGTGGTGTTTTATATGGTCACTAATGACTGACGCTGTCATTACTGTGGTTTTTGGCTGATGTATTTCCTCTATGAGTCAATCTAATAACAGTCAGGAATGAAGGGGCTCATCCCACCTAATTCCACTAACTCAGAGAGAACCAATATATTTTAAACTACTCACCCTCCCCCTGTAGAACTGAGAGAGCAAGTAAGGTGGTAATTTACTTGCAAGTTAGAATGAGGTGAATGACTTACCATGAAGAATGGTGACTTTCTGTTCAATTTAGAAAATAAATTTAAATTGGACAGATGTCATTTACACAGGTATAATTTAGATGAGGTAATTTTTCTTTTAATGCTTCCTGACTTTGCTTGGCAGGCTCAGCATAAATGAAAGGAGAACTTTGTGCCATGGGTCAAACCTGGCATGCATATATAAGTTTGCTGATAAATTGAGTTCAGAGGAGATCTTCTTTCTCCTGTTTTCAGCATTACAGCCTATGTAACTTCTCGAGTTGGAGCTACTGTCCTCAGGCAAAGGCACAATATAATTACAAGGACTGGAAGCATGTAAAAAGATAAAGTGGCTAATGTAGTATAAAGTCAGATGTAACAGACAGCTGATACTTAAATATTCTCAGTCAGAGGAATAGTATGGCATTCTCGTGATACTTTCCCCTTTGAGTTTGTGTATGTTTATAAGAGTGTAATTAATTCTTCAGAAGTATAGATAACAAGGAATATAAACACGTAAGCATGAGAGCGAGAAAAATATTATCACTTACCTCTAGTCCTGAAGTTTCATAAGGAAAATGATCATGTGTTCATAAGGAACATACTGTTTGTTATGTAATAACTAGAATATTCCCTACATTAATTTACAGCTTAAGTGTTGACTAATTCATTAATAACATCTGCCATACCCCAAACCATATCACTTCTTAGTTTAAATGGTGCAGCATTGCCAGATTGCTCTGGTCAAATTGTAATGCCAGAAATAAAGCTATATTTCCAATGGATTCCTGGGGTGTAGTATTTTCGGTTATACAGCTTTAGCCTGGGCAGTTTTTGGGTACCTGCCAGATGATGGCATCAGACATTTTAATTTCCAGGTTTTCAGCCTCATAATGATAATCAATTTTTCCCTAAGAATCAAGTTTCCATGTGGCATGTGTATGCATGGTAGCTGCCTATTGCAAATTTTTGATTGCATTAATGAAGAGGGAGTACAAAGTGTAAGAAATCTTTTTCTCAGTGGACTTGTTCAATCAAGCAGTGTAGCCTGAGTACTGAATTTGTAGCCAAATGCTGAAAAAAATATGCCCTCAAACCTGTAAGATTCCTGGATGTTCTATCAGAAATTACTGCTTTTACAGATTTCTAGTTTTGTAAGTTATAAAAATGGTTTCTCAATAATCTGTACTAAAAACAGATTAATATTAAGTGATGTAATTATGAAATCACATGTACAAAGGCCATGTCTAGCTTTATCACTAAGAGATATATACATCTGCTGTTCTATAACGAGGCTTGATAGTGTTTTCATTTCAGGCTTCTGTGGGTCTGTAACAAAGATGGATCAGATGAAGACAGGGAAGGGAAATGGGCAGATAGCAAATATTTAAATCATCTGTCCCTTTTCATTAAGGACAGTTAAGGGGCCACACTTTTCTGTATCATAGGATATGTCATTGCTGTGTGGCTACAGTCTTGAGAAAGGGGCTACAACCCAGCTCAGCTCACTAATACAAATTCATTTTCTTTCAGCTGCTTGCATTTTTATCCTCAAAATTTTGTATCCATCAAAGTAATGGGTTAAGATGAGTTTTTTGGTATGCAGGTGTAAGTTTTTTCTAGTTCCTCCCCCTCCTCTTTTCTTGACTTCTGGTTGAAGAAAAATGACCGTCAATGTTAGTTCCTTGTCAAATTGAGTTATTCTTTTTTTCATGAACACTTGGTTTAATTTTGTTCCTTTTTCTGGTTCTCCCTTGTGAATTAAAATTCGGAATTTACAGGGCAGCCTTTGGAAGCCTCCATAACCACAGTGCAAGCTTTGCAGTGTTTGTGCAGCACTATAAGCCTCTCCTTCCGGCTGCCAGCAATACAGATGCCATGTGATGACCATGTTCTCTTTTAATATCTCTGCACTAAATCCCTGATACTTGAAATCAATGTTTTTAGGAACATAAATTTATTTTGGGTAGGAAAAATATTTTTTCTTATGAAGATTGCAGTGCCAGGGGAGTCTCTGTGGCGCAATCGGTAAGCGCGTTCGGCTGTTAACTGAAAGGTTGGTGGTTCGAGCCCACCCAGGGACGTGTGTTTCATTTTCCTCTGCCATGGCATGGGGTTGGAACCAGATAACCTTAAGGTCCCTTCCAAACCAAACCTAGCCATTCTGTGAAATTTTAGAAATACAGAATTCTCTGTTAAGCCTCAGGTTCACTGAAACCGTAGTTTGCTAAGTATCAGCAATGGATTAACAGACTAAAATATTTCCATGCATCATTATTTAAAAATGAAATTGCATAGAAATCATTTCATTTTAGCCAAATATTCCCTATTCTGTCATATTTGTTTGTCTAAAAATATATAAATTTTAAATTCATTATTCATGAAGGCATGCTGTTCTAATTTTCAGAGCTTCAGGTTGTAAAAGGCTATGCGTTCAACTCAAAAATGTATTAAGCTTCATAACCATACTAAGAAACAGATGAAGGAGTCAGAAGAGATCAATGCAAGTAGTCTCCATAATGTGTCTGGGTAGTGCATTTTCATGCGAGTGGAAAGAAGTTGTTCAGACAAAGCCCACAGAAAATAGCTCCTGAATTGTTGCATATGAAATTTCCACAGTATTTATGTAGAGTTAACATAGAGAATGGATTTTTAGACTAAACTTCTGCAGCAGAGAATAAATAGAATGTGAGAACATTGCTATGGACCAAGAAAGGTGGTGTGAGAGAAACTCAGTTAATCCACAGGTCAGTCCTTGGCCCATAATTTTATTAGCAGGGTGTCATACCTGAAACGAATACCCAAGCCTTATTACAACGAAGAGATCTATAAGATCCTGATGTACAGACAACAGTAGAAGCACTGCAGATGGTAATATCATTGTATATAGGGCCAGAGAAACGTTGCCTTAAACATGACTGGGGTGTTAGAAACAGCATTTTTTACTCTTGGATATGCTTGTCAAAATACATATTTAATGGTTAACTTGTGGGAGGGTGGTCAATGGGGGTTAGGAATGTAGTTCCTGAATCTGCAGGAGAGTCAAAGTGCTCATTCTCCCTAAGCAGCTGAGGGCATCCCAGCACTGGAGGAGGGAGATGAAATGTGGGTTCCTCTCACCTGGAGCGAGTACAAGGACACTGTCATCTGTAGTCACAAACCACCAGCTCATCTTGCACAGGTCTAATTCTTAACCTTAACTCTTAATCTCCAGAAAACTGGAGACCACTAACGAAAATAATAGTTTCTAAAGTTACAGGAACTACATGAAATAAAGTATTTAAAACTTTACTCCAGAATCACATATGAAAATGTTCAAAGGACTTCTTTTATCTGTCTGTATCTATTGTACCTATATGCATCTCTATATGAGTATAGAGATGTATCTATATGAGAATTAAAGTAGAGAGAAGAATGAAGTAAAACTGTATTTTCTACTCTTTGTCTACTGTGAGGCAGGTGCTCTTCACTGATGTGGTTTGTTCTCTTTGCTCTTTCTGAGAAGAATAAGCAAATGTCCTTTGGATCTCATTGCAGAATCTGAGGAACCAATAATTTTGGCTATTGTAAGCTTCTGTAGGAATTGGAATTTTAAGTGACTGTGGGAAAGCAAATGCGGCATAGAGGCAGGTACCCACAGCCATAATAGCAGTGGATGTTCTTTTGAACAGAGGAATTAGAGTTAGTCTTACTCCCTGTTAAATGCTGAAAGATGAAAATAAATGAGAAGGTAGCTCATTATTAACTAGAAACAGTAATGAAAAACATTTTTCCCAAATTAAGTCAGGCTATGTTTGGGTGATTCCTCTTGTCACACATTCTAGGCACTGTTGTAGAGAATATAGTGGGATATATTGGGAGCAGAGACTTACATCTTGAGATGTTAAATACCTTAACCAAAATGTAGTGGTAAATCCCTTTGGATAAAATTGCCCAGAAAAACTTACAGTCATTATGGTGGGAGGATGTAATGAAGAAAAACCCTTTACATCACTACATAGAGAAGATAATTTCAGAGTCATAGAACCTGACAACTAAAGGAGTAAATCTAATTATTGTCCTTTATTTTTGTGCTCTGAGTGAGCCTGCAGTTTGCAGCCAAAAGCTTTCCTGTTTGGATGAGTGCTCTTCTCATATGTTACTGCACATTTAGGGTGAGTTCTGATGCTGACATTTTGAAGAAATAGCCTATAGGATAGTCTTGGCACAGGAGATTTTGACAGCAACAACCCTGAGATTAGCTCAGTTGCTGAGAGCATGGTGCTAATAACACCATGGTTGTGGGTTTGATACCTCTATGGGCCATTTACTTAAGAGTTGGACTAGATGATCCTTGAAGATCCCTTCCAACTCAGAACATTTTGTGACTTTAAATGACAGTGAATTCGGGAATAAAAGCCCTAGAAAAAGCCTTCAGGGGCTGGTAATTAGTGTGTGAGTCAGTAGGTGGTGCACAACAGCTATGAAAATGCCGGAGAACTGCTCTGCTGTTTCACTGCGTCTTCAGAATTGATATTTGGAAAAAGTTTCATTTCACCTGAAGGTCCAATTTCTGTAGCTTGAACATAGTAAAATATTGATAATTATTGGAATTTATTATATGTATATATTTATTATATGCATTTCAAATGCTTGTGTTCAAAATAATATTCAAATTATGTGTTTTGTTTGTTTTGATAGTTATATTTGCCTTAATGAGAAACATAATTTCCTGAGTATTTGGACTGTGTACATAAGCATGGATTCATGTGTAGGAAATTTTGCTCCTGTAATATCCAACCACATGTTTTCCTGGAAAGTACAAATGAATTCCAGCCTTAAAATATAAACATACAGTAATTTCTTTGTTTAGACACTGTAGATTGCATTCATTATGCATCTGAGATTCATGGGAGAGTCCTATAAAAAATAGTGTATTTCTAATGAGCTCAGAATGAGGCACAAGTAAAGCTAAATGAATTAGGGGTTACTTCTGTTTGCATGTCTAATAGCTTTGTTTAAGCTTGCTCATTGGAATTGGATACATGATTCTAATACTGTAAAACACTGCATCAAGAAGGTGGTAGAGAGGCAGATTCTAGGAGATCCTGTCTGAAACCACAACAAGAAAAATAATCAAAAGTCACGTCAAAAGCTTCAGCTTAAATCTGAGTGGTGGAAGTGTAGATATGTTGTCTGTTAATGTTTTGTCACTCGCCTGTATTAAAGGATATTTTTCTGTAGCACAGTATTTGTATTTTAGACTGACAAACTCAGATCCTGAAGATAATTGGCAGTGGCTAGCGTTTCTCCCTATGGGGCTGCACAGTTACAAATGCCCTTCTAGAGCCGTGCTACATGGTTTGAGTTTCTTTTTGCTCCATGTTGGTCCCATTGGTGTTCTCCTTGCCTCTAGATTTTACTTGCTTAGTCCATATTAATGCAAAAGCACATGCTACAGAGAGCCCAATTTGCTGCCAGCTGAGCCTGCTGCAACAGGAAACTGCACGGATACAAAAAGAAATATTTGTACTAGAGACATCCGAAGTCGGTTTAGATACAATTTGAAGTACATACTGACAGGAGCCTTTTCATCTCTGTCCATCTCCTGGGGGGAGGGTGTAAAATAAGCTGATAGAAGCTATTTATTAATCACACAGGTGAGGGTCATCAGTCACACAGATTCCAGGGAGGAAAATGGTCTGAGTGCTGCAGTACTTTGGTTTGCACAATTGTATCACAACCGAGCACTGCACGTCAGTTGTCTCTCCACCCAGCTTTACAGAGCTTCTCCAGCAATTCTGTTCCCATGTGGTACAGCCAGGGCTTGCAACAAACTTTGCCTTTCACCTAGTTACTCCAGCTGTTTTCCTTTCCTTCCAAGATTCTTGTTACAAATGTAAACTTTAATCTATTGTTTTAGCTAATTTATGATAATACTCTAGATATATTGATAATGAAATTCTCCAAAGTTAACATTTATAGGGAGGCAGAGCACTCCCAAAAATAATTAAGATCACTTTACCAGAAGTTTATTCAATGTCTTATATTCCCAAAACTAGACAATATTAAGGCTCTCTGCCCTGTCTGCCATTTATCTTTTATTTTTGGCTATGACCTTTGAAAAACAGTTTCTTCAATATCATACATAGCATAAGCAAAATACTTGATCGTGCAGTAAATTCTGATAAGATGAAAACCTGCAAGGAAGACTGAGTATCTTTCCAGTGCTAATGAGGCTGGAATTTGTGAGGTAGACACTATATATTTTACCAGGTTTAATTTCCAAATGAGGCTGCCTTTAGGGCAAAGATCTGAAACACATAATTTGGATGTTGTCAGTGAGCTGACAGAAAGTTTTTTCCGCCTAGGAGGACATGCCATGGAATAGATCACAGAGAGCAAAGGAGAAATCAGAAGATGACAAAAGGAGACAGTGTTTGCTAGGTGTAGTTTCCCTTCTAAACTCAAGTGCTCCTTTAACTGTGGTTTGGGTTTTTTTTTCTCCCCAGGCAACAAAGGGCCACTTCCCTATCCTAGTGATAACCTTTTCATACTTTATAGTGAATTGCATAACCCGAGGGACAAAATTTTAGCTTTTCAGTCCGTGTAGGAACTTCCTGTCTTGTAGTTAATCCATACGAGTAAAGTCTTTACTGTTTTCAAATATTGAATTACTGTTTTTAGAACTACAAACTTATTTTGAAATGGTAAAACAATGCTTAAAATAAAAATATTTTAAGAAACATCATGGTCCAATGAATAAATGCAGGTATTTATCTACAGTATGTTTTACTCAGTGAAGAAAAAACAGGCTATATTTCATAATGGAAATTCCCATTTTACTCATTCAACACACAGCTGCAGGAATATAGCAGCTGCACTTAAGATCATGTTTTGGTATTTGCCCTATTTTCTTTAATCAGTTCATTGCAAGCAAGAACAACAACAACAAAAAAGTCTTTAGAAACAGATTTTAGTGCTTGTTCCCCCTTGCACCATTGGGAGCTGCCTTCAGACTTAGCTGCTAATCTTTGGAGTGGTGCTTTCTTCAGGGGACTTTATTCTGGATATTTTCTTCATGCCTCTCTTTGGGGGTTCTGGCTGGCCATCTCTCCTCTTACCTTACATGCTTTTGCTGTTGTCTTCATGGTCCTCTGTGGGTTCTCTCAAGCATCTTCCTCATCACAAAAACATGGCTGTTGGAATTACAGTTCATTTAGGGTTTTCAGCAATCTTCTAAAAGGTCTGAGAAGTCTTTGCTTCTCATTGTGGTTTTTGTGACAGAAAATTATTAATGTTAGAAAAAGCATATGGTTCTGCGTCCCATACACAACTGAATAAACTCCAAGGGCCTACCAAACACTGACCTTCCTGACAAAACAACTAAATTTGAGATTCTTGGCTTCTGCACATTCTTTCTAAAGCGCGCAGGCCCAGTTTTGCTCATTACAGCACAGCATCAGCCAGCACAGCTCTATCAACAGCCAGGAGCTTTCTATCCTCAAGTGAAAGGCAAAACCTTCATTTCCCTTCAACCTTTAAGTGAGATGATGATCCTTCTTACAGCCATTAATCCTACTTAGTATTTGGAAAAAAGGAAGGAATTATTTCTGCTTCTGAACTTCTCATACTATGAGGCACAGTTACTGTGTGAGTTTCTTAAGAACTTCTCAAAAGTTAGTGTTGCAGTCAAGTAGACAATCACACCCTCGAGAGAGTTGTAGGCAATCTTTTGAGGCTTTAAAAAAATGTTTTATAGCAACATGCTAACAGTATTGTAAAATCTGGGTTTGAGAATCTCCTATGCATCTAAGCAAGTAATTCATTAAATAGTTTCTTTTGGAACACTGGACATGCTTTATTTCATTTTTTTTCACAATTTATTTAAACATCTCACATATACAAAATACATTTTCTTTCTTTTTTGAGAAATGATGATTTTTTTTTACCCATAGTAGAAGATGGAAATGAAATTTGAAAGCAGGAACACCTGATTTTGGAGGAAGACAAAGAAGAAGAAGAAAAATTATCCACATGCTTAAGCTGTGGGTGAGACAGGACATCCTAAATTTTAAGACAGACTTCAAAGAAACAGAGAAGCAATACTTTAAATGCTACTAGCACCATCAAAGTTCAAGTATTGGAAAGATACTTTGTAATTATGTAATTAGCACCACTGTACTTTGAGTGGAACTGAAGTACCTCAGATCACAGGGAGAAGTTCCTACAAAAGATGTGGATCACTCTTGATTTAGTGTATGAGGTAGTTTAAACCTTTGGAAGTCATGGATTTAAACTTCCTCTGTGGAAGATATTCAAAGGCCACAAGTGGTGCAAACTTTCATGACTTTTTATTTTGCTTTTTTTTTCTTTACAAAGGTTGACATTTCCCAAAACAAGGTGTTAAATCTTGAAAGACTTCCAAGTCCATTTGGGGCTGTATTAAATTGCACAATGCTCCAATCAATTCTTCTCCTTCTCTTTCGCCCAGAGTTTAAGCAAGTAGATGAACAGAAGAAATGGAAGGAGTCAGCTTTCATTATAAAAAGAAATGACAAGAGAATAATTTGGGAGAGGCTTTAAGTTAATTTTAGTTCATTCATTTAAAACAGACTGGGCCAATGTCCAAACCGAATTCTTGGTCAGCGCCGCCAATATCCAAAGGTGCAATGTCAAGAATGGGCAAGCGGGATGGCTTATTTGTTCTGTATTCAATGATTGTTTTGCCCCATTCGTTGTTCTTTCTCTGTAAGAGAAGATTGATTGCAATTGTTATTGCATTGTTCACAGTATTAAGAATTGTTTCATCTGAATGGGTAATTTCTGAAATAATTTAATATGAATTTTGCTTCTATTATTTGCAAATAAGATACCCATATCCAACTATTTAGATCTCCTATACAGAGAAAATATTTACTTGAATCTTCTGTAGTCCTATGTGATGCCCTATGCTAACTACCATATTAGTCACACGGATGTTAGATGTAGATCCTAAGAGAATCCTGCCTGATTGTGCCCCTCCCATAACTTGTGCACTGTTTTCTTAGCAATCTTCTGTTTACATAGAATTTGGATCTAGTCCCTCTGAAAACCATTTTTTTGGCCACATGTACAGTACAACATAGGATTTGTTTGTAACCTCTTCCTTCCCACATGTTAAGGATCTGCCATGGTCGGGTTTGTAGGCTACACATCTTCACCAGTAAAATTTTGCTAGTTTTTCCAATAATCTAATTCTTAATTGAAGCACAACTCTATCCCTAATCACATGCTTAGGCCGGGGCAGTCACCATGCCCGTGGTTTCTGCATTACTTACAGAGCAGCCATCCTCGAGAACACTGAAGGTGAATCTGCTGTTGCCTTCAGCTCGTAGTTCAACATCGTTGGATCCCTGCAGCACAACAGCCTTTTTAAGGTTGCCAGTTTCTGCATCCATGTAGGCAATGCTGTTCTTGCAGTGGTAGGTGATGTTCTGGGAGGCATGGTTGGCCAGCAGACGCATGAAGGCGAGTTGGGTGGCCATATCCTTTGAGGTCACTCCTTCACTGTTGTATTCAAACTGAAAAACAGATAGGAACCCAGTCAGTTGTATTGCTGGGGAAAGGAGGATGCTTGTAATAAAAATGTGTGATAGCTGCTCTAGGCTCCTGGTTTCAGCTAGGGTAGAGTTAATTTCTTCTCAGCTGTTGATACAGTGCTGTGTTTTGGATTTGGAATGAGAATGGTGTTGAAAGCACACTGATGTTTTGGATTTTGCTAAGTCATGATTATCCTAAGTCAAGGACTCTTTTTTTTCTTTTGTGGCTCATGCTCTGCCGGTGAGGAGGTGTGCAAAAGAAACTGGGAGGGAGCAAAGCTGTGGCAGATGACCTAGGCTGACCAAAGGGATATTCAACACTATAAAAAATCATACCCAGTGTACAAGCTGGGATGAAGTAACCCAAACAGGCGGCCAATCTGGGTTCAGGAAACAGGCAGGTCTGGTACCAGTCAGCAGCAATGTCATTGTGCATCACCTATTGTTTTCCTTTTCATTATCATTATTATTTACCATTGTTACTGTATTTTATTTTCAATTATTAAACTGTTTTTATCTCAGCATGCCAGTTTTACTTTGATACTTTGATACCTCACCCTTCTATGGGGGTGAATTGGGGGGAAGAGAGAGGGAGTTGGGCAAGCGGCAGTGGTACCTAATTTCTATCTGAGTTTAAACCATGACAGCCAGGAACTTTGCAAAAAAGTATCACAAGTCTGCAATCACTTTTCCATTGCCACTCCAGAGCTAAAGATCATAAAACAGAAGTAGAAGGAGGTACACTGACAACCAGACATTAGTGGATATAGTTAAACATGTAGTAGAGTTCTGTTCCAAGATATGGCGTTAACAGCTTATATGGATTCAGAGACAAGATCAGATACACTCAAGGAAGACAATCTACTGTTTCCACAGCTACACACAAACAATCCCTGTCTCAATAAAACTGTGAAACATTTTTTGATAGAATTTTGAAACTTTTTTTAATATAATAGTCTGTAGTACAAATATTTTCTTCACTCTCATATTCTTTTTACAGCATCTACTTTCAGCCACTCTAAGAAACAGGACCCTAGACTGCTCTGATCCAATGTGATTAAATCTCATCTTAGATGCTTCATCACAATATCAACTCAATTTTATTTAAGAATGATGTAGTTAATCTCCTTAGCTGTACAAAAGTGATGTATTTGCAATTTTCTGGGACAGTGTCTAACATGCAACTAGTAGTTCTTGGTTTTACTAGCACCAACAATTCTGAATGTCATGGTATGCACTCAGAATCTCTGATGTGTAATATAAATATCTTTCCAGGAATAGTGTTGTATGCATTTTATGTAACAAATATCAATTTAAAAGACTGATGTTTTTCTTATTTTTTCAGACATTTCTCTGGACTGTCTTTATATGTACCATGTTCTAGTCCAGGCTTCCCTTTGCAATAACCACTAGTCAGTGTGAATTGGTCCTTTGCAGATATCAAGAAAAGCTAGAACGATACTGAGAAGTACTTTTAACAAACTGATCTAAACTAGAATCAGAGCTCTATACTCTTGAGATAAAAGGTAGTTGTTTTTTTATTTTTTTTTCCTTAAGAACTTAATTTATCTGTTTGCTTCCTGAGAGTCAGTGCATTGGGAACTCTTCAGACAGTGCTGTAGGAAACAATCACCCTGCCATACCTCACTTACCTGGCTACCACCATTGAGTGTTTCACCAAACCATATGTGCTGCTTCTTGTCCTTGGGATTCTTGTTGATATACCAGTTCTTAGCAGGAATATTGTCAGGGTTGGCATAGATGCAAGTCTCACCATTGGAAAAATCACAGTATGCTCTAATGGCATCTGCAGTGCAGCCTTGGTTGGGATCAATCCAGTAGAAGCCTGTCATTGAGGGAAGAAATGTGAACAGTGGTTCACTCAGCATAAACTTTGCATTCAGTTCATATTCACTTGTCTGATATAGGAACTCAGGCCATAAATATCACAGCTAGGTGCAATATTAAGGTGATAAGTGGGATACAGATATTTTGGATTATTAATGTATAAGGAACTGTACTTGAAAGCAAGGGTTAAATATTTTTCTATTACTTTGGAAAATTATTGCAATAATGTGCAACAGTATCTACAAAGAGCTTTTTCAGGATGTAACTGTATCTATTTTCATTGGAGGCTGAAAGTACTTCTTCACTGGTCATTTAGTATGTTTTCCACGTGGCCAAGAATACCTTCCATTGAAGAAAGCTAATGCCCTGGATGTGCTCCCTGAGCCAGAAAGAGCAAACATCTGGCACTAACATACCGCTGCTCCATTCTGGGTGGCTAAGTCTGAGGTCACGACAGGTGCGAGCTGGGTTCTTTCTGGAGCCTTCTGGGGTCAGCAGGGTCTCAATTTGGTTGTTAAGTGTTTTCAGAGTGGCATCAACTTCATAATCCTTGGGTCTGAGAGAAGGCTGATCGGCCCGGTAGTACTCTGCATCAAAGCCAACTTCATATCCACCACCATTGGGGCCAGGGGGGCCGGGGGGACCAGGAGGACCAGGAGGACCCTGAAGTTTTCAAAGGCAGCAGACAAAAAGCAAAGTTAGAGATATGGTGCTTTTAATGAAATGCTTCCATGCATGCATAGTCCTGGTTAACTCCTGACACCCTCAGCTCTAATAGGAGGCAGCACACGTGGATTGCCCTGTGGTGACTGCTATGGGTTGAAGCAGTGGAAGATGCACAGTGCAGGACTACCACACTTCCTTTGTGTATTTTCCCTCTGGCCATAAGGAGTGAACAAAGCCTTTTAGCTTTGTTAATGTTTAATGTCTATTAAACATTTCCCTAATATTAAATACCTTTTTTTTCAGAAATAAAACCAGGTGCATTATTAAACTGCTAAGATTCTGAAGTGATGTAATAACTAGGTTTATAGTGTAACATGAATGTGTTAGATCAACAACAAAAAAAGGCTATACTCACAGCAGGACCTTGGCTACCATGAGAGCCACGCACACCAGCAGGGCCAATAGGTCCAGGGAGACCATTGCGACCATCTTTACCAGGAGGACCAGAAGGACCAGGTGGACCCTAAAAGGAAATTCAAACAGTTTAAATGGCAGTAAAAATGCTAAAAACAGGGTTTCAGATGGATGGGAGCATATATATAGATTGCACAAAGAGAGTGGGAGTTATTTGAATATATTCTGAAATCCACATACCCTTGGGCCAGCAGGGCCAGTGTTACCAGGAGGACCTTGATCACCATGTTGGCCCTATTGGGAAAGATACACAGTCATCAAAAAAAGAGCAGTGGAACATGTTTGTGTTTGCTTGATTCGAGAGGGAACTGTATGTAATGTGTGTTTGGGCTCAGAGAATGGGAATCTAGGGCTAGTGACATTTATTAGTGGAGTTAGGGTATAAAATACTTGTTCTGGGAAGAGAGAAGAGAGGGCATCAATATACATTTAAGAAGAAAACTTATAAAATTCTTTATATTACATATATACATATAAAATAAAATTCTTTATATTGTTTCTTCTGATCTTCAGAGAAGGCTTTAAAATAAAAGTCAGAATTTCTAAAGTTGGTACCCTAATTTAAAGGGAAGAAAAACCACAAATTACTTTGGCCTTTCTGAGATCAAAGTTTTACAATTTCTGGCCAAAATAAGGAATAATGCTAAAACAAAGGGATAAGAATTTTTAATTCTTTGCTAGCCAAATGCAATTGAGCTTCAATGGGATCAATGGTATGCCAATACCATTGGTAATGCCAATACCAGAATTTGCCATTTTGTACAAAAAAGGTGAATGTTAAAGAGACTGTTTATGACTTCAGTTAAAAAGTCCTGCAGAGTGGAGTAAGTGGTATTTACATGCTGTATTGTGCATATATAATTCCTTGCTAGTGTGACCTTATTTTGTTTTTTTTTTTTTTGCTCTTTATACTTATTTATTTATTTATTTATTTATTTATATGTATATAAATAAAACGCTGAAAATAATTTACTTACAGCAAGACCAGGAAGACCCTGCAATCCATTGTGTCCCTTCAAGCCAGGCAGACCTCTAGGACCCTTATCACCAGGTAGACCTTTCTCACCACGTGGACCTTGTGGGCCCTAGGAAGGGATATAGGTGTCAAAGAAATAAATTAGAAGGTTTCAAGAACATACTCCTGTCCAAGCAAGAATTAAGTGTAATATTCTACATTAAGCCATATCTCAATGTATATAATGGACATACCCTTAAATCACCCAGGAAGAGTGCCAATCTCAAAAGCTTCAGGATTGATCCCACAAAAGAGAATTCTGAGATTCTAAGTTCCTAAATATTTTCAGGTCCTTAAGCATTACTTTTTGGGCCCCTTGATCATAGTTATTGATAAAGCATGTTTTCTTTTCTTGCACAAACGTGATAATGTATTTAAAAATCAGACTTACAGCAAGACCTCTTGGACCAAAAGCACCAGCAGGACCAACAACACCAGCAGGGCCCTAAAACAGGAATAGACAATACATGTCACTGCTTTATATTGCTCTAATGAAGGTTCCATGCTCAACGCATCTCTGGAGAAAGTGAAGTAATTATCTATACATTGTAGAGGTGGGATGTACTTTGTATATATGTATATATGACAGACAAGTCTTAGTCCTTTTAGGCCTTAATCCAGAAGGCTAAGGTATATCATCATCTCATTGACTTACGGGTTCACCACGGTTTCCAGGCTTTCCAGAAGGACCAACTTGGCCATGAGGACCAGGAGCACCCAGAGCACCACTGGGACCAGGATTACCAGGAGCACCACGCTCACCCTGAGAACAAAGGAATGCAACAGGAGACACGTGGTATTATTACTGACTTATATATATTGGAATATTTCTTCCATAAAAATGAAGTAAAAGAAAAAAGAAACAAGTTACCTTGAAACCAGGAGCACCATCACGGCCTGGAGGACCATCATTTCCAGGATTGCCCTATGAAAATACCGTGAAAAAAGTTACTAAATTCCATCACCTTTCATCTCACACAGAACTGTGTCTCAGTCTAATTGCTTACAGTGAGAGTAAGAAGATATTGAGATAGGACAATATAAATTTTAAAGACAAAAAACCTCTTCCTTACACATGCCATTCTCAAATGCCTTAAATATACTAATGTTCTCAGAAATGGTCTTCAAATATATTAGGTTTTAAAAGTTAATAAGGGAAAAAATTACTGGGCTTTGCAACACTTCTCTAAATGAAAAGCCTAAGACAACAGTGGTCTTCAGTAGCTTGCACTCTTTTAAAACTGAGACTTTCTTTTTGGATGAAAAATGCCAGTGGAAGGAAAAGAACCTAAACAATAGCTACAACTATATTACTTTGTTGTGGTACATTACAAGGTTAAATGCTTTAATTTTTGAATGTTAATTTCACTTCAGCACTTATGCTGTGTCAAAAAACCCCTTTTCCTTCAGAAAATTCCAGTGAAAGAAAGTTTGGGATTTTTAAATTATTATTCTCTGTTCTCTTTGAAATCTTGCAAAGTCTCTGCAAGATTTTTATTAACAATGTATTAACTACACTTCAAGTTATCAAATAAGCTTCCCTGATAAGGCTGCAATTTTTATACTTTCATGAAAGATACATATGTTCCCCACTCCACCTTTCTTGGCATTTAAGTAAAAGTGAAAAGATTCTGGGAGTGACTTCAAGATGTATTTCAAACACAATTTGTGCTGTAAAAACTCTGTCACCTAGTTGGGCATAGGAATCTGTGTCTACAAAAATCCTGATACAATTTTCTCTGAAGACATTGTACAAGTTTGCTAGCAGAACAGCCTCCAGTTCCATCCACTTTTCCCAAGTATTTGTATTTGGATCAGAATAAAGGAAAAGCAACCTGAAGAGGATAAAAGACAGCTTACATCACGTCCAGCTTCACCAGGAGCACCATTTGGACCAGGAGAACCCACAGGACCAGAGGGACCACGGGCACCAGGAGGACCAGAAACACCCAGGGGACCAGGTTCACCCTAATACAGGAACAGTTGTAAGAAAATGTGACATTATAATACAACACAAACCAGTCTTACAGAACTTTTAGCCTTATCTAAGAGCAACATTTCTCTGCAATGAGTTTAGGAATGAAAAAAAGAATCAGGACACCAGAAACATACCTATCTATATCAAATGTTATCTTCATTCTAAATGTTACTATTAGAAACCTCTTAATATTTCTGACATTTCTGACATTCAGAAATTTGCTCACTTTCAGACAATTCTGGTTTGTCTGCAACAAGCCATAATTTCTTCCATTGATCTAGGTCTGGTAGGCTCATATCCTCTGTTTCCATCAGCAATAGGAAGAGCATAATCTGAATCTCCCTGGCTTCCCAGAAGATGGGACCTCATGGGTATGGGGTTTTTTTAAATTTTTTATTACATGCTATCTGTTTAAAGCAGTTAACTAATCATATACTCACTGTTGCTCCAGAGATGCCTGGAAGACCACGTTCTCCCCGAGAGCCAGGCAGACCAAGGATACCAGGAGCACCAAGAATACCCTGAGGACCTGGGGCACCAGGAGGACCCTATGACATGAAGAGAAAAATATTTATATTAATAGACAAAAATAGGTGTAACATACATACCAAAAAATGACACTGAAATTTCATTCTCAGTTGCAATTTCTGCAGACCACAGAAGAATTTTCTATAATTTTTTGTTGAGTAACAATTGTAGTATTTCACACAAGTGCTTACTTCAATAAGATAGAAACATGTATGATTTTTTTAAAAAAGCCAGTAATTCTGGATGTGAAAGCTTAAAGGTACTTAAAGGTAATTAATTTATTTGCATAATTGTAAGTCAAGCTGTGAACAGACAACTTTAACCTTGTAATTCCCACAAATCAGAGTTTTTGATGCAGCTATGAATTGAGATTGTTCTACATGGACATTCACAGGTTTCTTCTTTTTCTATCCATGAGGATCAATTTCAGAGCAGAAGATGTGCTTCCTTTTCTCAGACTAAATATCAATTTCTTCTGTAGTTAAAGATACAACTTACCACAAGAGAAAAAAATAAATAAAACCCTGACCCAGGGATCAGGTTCACTTTTTACGGCATGTTTGTCAAGCATGCCTATAAACAATTGCCTGTGTCTCAGTGAACTTCTACTTAAAGGCTTTGCTAAATTTGTGGATGAAGTAGAAAAGCCTTTCACAAACACCGAAAGTATTTCAGAAGCCATAACATTTACATGAAGAGAAAAATATTTAATGAGATGTGATACTCAGTAACTTACAGCAGCACCAGCCTCTCCAGATGGACCTTTCTCACCAGCAAAACCAGGTGGGCCAGCAATACCTTGTTCACCAGTGCGGCCAACTGGTCCAACATCACCACGTAGACCTCGAGGACCATCTTTGCCAGCTGGGCCAGGAGGACCAGGGGGACCAGTGATGCCCTAGGATTGAGTATGAATATGATATTGTTACAATACAGACCTGGGGATAACATAGATAAATTTCATTTTAAGTCCATGTGAAAAAACAGTCCATTGCAACGAGCAGGTCATCACCTGCTCCAAAGCAGCAACTTCTATTGCTTTGTTAGCAGTGGAAAGCTGGAAGCAGTAGAATTTTTTGACTGCTTTTTTTTTCTTAACTCTGGGGCAGGTGAAAGTGGCAAAATTTGGTGGGAAAATATAGATCTCTCTCTTGTTGGAGACATTAATTGCAACTATAAAATCCATGAGAAAAAAAAACAAACAGTATCTTCCAATTCAAGAGGATTATTTGCTTTGGATACCAGGAGTTAAAATTTATTTAAATCTAGAGTATCTAAGAAAAGAAATGCCTTTTGGTAAAGATTGGAAACACCTTTGAAAAGAAAAAAGACTACCATGTCAATCTCGAATAAGAATTTATTGCTGAAAAATAAAAAAATATTCACATTCCAAAACAGTGTGCTTGCCCTGCTCAAGACAGGGGCTAGAATTGCAGGTACTTTAGAAAATGTAGACATAGGATAACCTTAACATTCTTCTGAAGATTGGACATGACCTTCTTATTCCACTCCATCGGGGGTAATTGCATAGCCATTGATTTGAACAAAAGCAAATAAACACAGATTTTTTGGAAATGGCTGGGTACTTCAAGACTTCCAACTTCAAGGGTTGGGTACTATGCCTAGTGATGCTTGATGGATTATGAAAACTCACAAATTAAATACATAGGTTGTACTCTGGGAGTTTGAACAATTAGATTTTTTTCTCATCCAATTCTATAAGGGTCTGAGGTTATTCCAGTGCAATTACGATTCACATCAATGAAACAAAAGTTAGGATTATCCCTAAGAAATGTCTGACTTATCTCTCATTAGAATTCTTCATTAGTTACTTACCGCAGGGCCAGGAGGACCAACTCTTCCAGCAGCACCAGGGAAACCAGTCATGCCCTAAAAACAAATTTGAAAATGAAGATTAGGTTTAATCTTTTCATGAAAAGCAACAATATCAGTACATAAAAGCCTGAAGACTTACAGGAGGACCAGCATCACCACGGGGGCCAGCAGGACCAGCAGCACCAGCGGGGCCCTAAGTAGAAAGGATTGAAAAAGAGATGGATCAAGCAAAGACAATTAATGCTCCCTAATTAGAATAAGGGCTCAGTCTCACTATTGTGAAAGCTAAGGGTAATTTTTACACCAGCAGGAGGAAGACTGGGCCCAAAACCATGCTGCCTATCCTGATAATAGGGTATTAAATTTTCACAGACATTTTAAATTGGTATCATAAGGCCTGAGAAAAGTTGCATAAGGCATTTTTGAATCAGATTAATTTCCTTGCAAATGTTACACACATCTAAACAGATCTGGAAGTCAAAATGTGAAAGCAGGGCAAAATCATCAATTCCATCAATCACTGTGTGACCAATACAGCCACATAGTGAAAGATCCTCGTATTGTTCTATTAAAATTATACAGTAAGTAACCCAAGCCACATTATCCTGCAACACTTTGGGGTATTTGAAGTATGTGAGTCTGACTTTCTGCATCATTTCAACCAGTTCCCCAGGTGTCAGCACATGAAAAGCCTATGTGTAAATGGGTGCATGGACAAATTTGCACACATGCTTCTGGATGACTGAGTCTACAAATCAGACGGTGACAGCACATCCCATCTTTGAGATAAAAGTGCCAGTGTCCTCAGCTCGAACTTACCCACAATCACACCCTGAATGGTCCAAGATAGAGTGATTTTGCTGATCTTCAGAGCAAGTTGAAAATTAGCTATTATTTTTCTCTTCATTTCAGTTCCAGACTCATGATCTGAGCCCACATAAATAGATTGATAAAATTTACATAATGTGTGAAAATCAGAATGGTAACTTTTCTCACAGCCTAGTTTGAAGTTTTGCTTCTTTCTTTAATTACCTTTTCAGAATTCAAGGCTTTCAGGCTATGTATTGCTTGCATGGCACAGTTGAGAACAATGCATTTCACAAAGACAATTCACTTACTGGTGGCCCAGAAGCACCAATTGGGCCAATGGCACCTGTTGGTCCAGTTTCTCCCTTAGGTCCTTTGGGCCCACGCTCGCCTTTAGCGCCAGGCTGACCAGCTGCACCCTGTGGGCAGAAAAACAGACAAAATGAGGAACTGAAAACCTTGCAGAGGAAACAGAGGAAGGTTATGGCATCAATATGAGAAAAGTGCAAACAAAACTCACAGGGGGTCCAGCAAATCCACTGGGACCTACAGGACCAGGTTCACCACGTTCACCCTAGAGAGAGGACAAAGAAGAGATGACTGGTTAGAATGGTCTTTAAAAGGCCAGTTTTCTGAACATCATGTCTTTGACACAGGAATAATTGCAGAAATTGCTACTTACAGGGATACCACGGGCACCAGCAGGACCAGCAGGACCAGCAGGACCTCCTTCTCCCTAAAAGACAGCCCAAAACATTTTGACACTGGGAAACAGTCTTACTGCAGCCAGAACAGGATTGCTCCTATGGTACAGATATATAGAGTGAGTCTCCTTGAGTCTCTAGTGCAGAGAATGTTACTGAAAATGTTTCTGGTTTAGGGGTACCTATAGGGTCTGCCCTATATTAATAATTTCTAATGATTCTCAGACAGCATAAAATATAATTCTGAGCTAACATGTGGTTATTCATCATTGTATCAAAACATCCTCTCACAGTGCAAGTAGGATTGTGGATTTTAACCTCAGCTGGGAAAAATTCAGCCCAAGGCTGAACCAGAATCCTCTTCAGATATAACCCACTGCTGTGGAGATGTGCATCCTCCTTCCTGCCCTTTTAGAAAAAGGTTTGGGATCCTATGGCAAGCTTCACTGAATAGTCCCAACAGCTTCCTCAAACTGTATCATCAAGGCATTTTTTCATTCAAAGAGTAGACCAATACAATTACAGACTTACCCGATCACCAGCACCACCAGCAGGGCCAGGAGCACCAATGGCACCAGGGAGACCCTATAGGCCAAGAGACAGCACACGGTTTCAAACAAAATGTAAGTAGGACCAAACTACTTTAAATAAACTTTCTCCTTCCTCCTGGAGAAAGGTATGTAACTAACTTTCTTTCAGATGCTCTCATTATAAAGGATACATGATTTTATAAAACAAAATCTATTCAGTTACTTTCCTTCCTAAAGTATGAATTCTAAGAAAGGCACCTGAAATCTCAAATTAAGGATAGTCTTGTGTAACTTTGCAGGCTGCCTTTATAACTAGCTGTCTGGGCTTAGCCCATTAAATTAAAGAGGACACTGTCACACTGAACAGCTGTGCTATGTCTGTGCAATGCTCTGCTCATGTAATTTCTCTGCTTGGATGCATGAGAAATGATCACTTTTCTCTCTCTCTCCCCCTGAATTCAATCATCCTTGGACAAGAGGCAAAAAAACTACATTGATTTGTATCAAAAATGAGCAGATATAAGCAGTAATGCAATACAGTGAGAAATGCAAGCTCTGAACATCCTTCTCAGTTATTTAAGTTCTGAGGTGTAGCAAGGTTAAGTCAAGTAGAACCAGAAGATACTTACACGAGCACCATCTCTTCCTGTTGCACCTGTATCACCTCTCAGACCTGGGGCACCCTGGAATACACAGTGGGAAAAATTGTATTGGTAGTGAACTCAATAGTTTGTATGAAAGAAGTCTTGAGCTGCTTGCTGAGTATCTGTACATTACTTAGACATCATACAAAAAGCTTATCATGCTAGGTTTTCTGGAGAAATGAGCATTGATTATTATTTCATTCTTATTGATGAGTAGGTACTGACTTGTAAAATGAATGTCTGGATGTTTTGGCATGCTTTTCAGAATCAACCTTCTGTCATGGGAAACCTTCTTGGTTTCTCCCAGGTCCCAAGAATTTTGAATGGAATTAGAAACTGAAAATCTAGCTCACTGAAAATGTCCATGCATATTACAAATGATGCATATAAATCCCCCTCAAAAAATCTCTTTTATTTTGGTCAATAGATGTCCATTTGTAAAAATTCTTCTAGATTTTCATGTTATACTTTCTATATGAAGCAAGAAAACAGCTATTAAAAACAATGATGTCATATGGACAGACACATAAAATGCCACGTTTCATATAACAAAAAGTTATTTTCAGGCCATCACTGGAATCAAGAAATCAGATCAGCACTCTGCTCTCTCTCTTTTTTTCTTAATACAGCCTAGTGTTCTGCATTAATCTGCATGTTGATACATAGGGTTTTTAAAAAGTTTTAGGATAGCACCTTATAAAAGACAGTCAGTCTGTCAGACCAACAAAACCTTTACTTGCTGACTATTGAGTAATACAGTTTTACTGTAAATAAAAGTCACATTGTGATAACCTGCAGGTTTTTCCAAGTTAATGAAATTTAGGCATCTCAAACCCGTGCATACAGTAACAAGCCAGTTGTCCATCTTACCTTTTCACCCTTGCCTCCTGGAACACCAGCAACACCCCTCTCTCCTGGGATTCCACCAGGGCCAGCAGGACCAGGAGCACCAGCAGCACCAACATTGCCAGGCTCACCCTAGCAGCAAGAGCATATCATGTAAGTCAGGGTCAAGTCACTCACATAATGGGGAACAAAATCATCATTACTATTCTGCCCACCATTCTACTTGGTTGCAAACAGCGTGAGTAGTAACATTTTTGTCTTAAGCTATTGTATGTGTCTTACTTTTCCAGCTAGTGAAGATGATAGATGTGAACAGTCTCTCTCCTATTCTGTGGGATCCTGAGGTTTTAGGTCCCTTTTCCAAATTAAACTTCTGTAGAATGACTAGCCATGGAAATCCAGAAAACCAAGACCCAGATTCACTCAGCACCAAGCCAGCATCACATTTGCTAGGGGATCACTTATTATTTCACTTTTATTTGGGGGAAAATATTGCTTACTAGACACAAGAGCTTCCTGTGTACAAGTTGGGTGTGGGTATAAATAGAAGTCAGCATGAATTTTGGTCAGAATCTAAGATCCTATGTCCAAAAAGAATAACAGCATACCCAGCTGACAACCTGTATTCAAACTGACTTCCCCTCCCATCATCTGCAGTACTAAACATAAACCCATTTAACATTAGTGTGGACTAGCTGGGATGGAACTTCACCACTTGGAGAGAGGTTTTGGATTGCATTCATCAGGAATTCAAGAGCAAGGCACTGGCAGCTGGAAAAGGCATACCTTGTTACCATCAGGGCCTGGTGGGCCAGAGGGACCACGGCTTCCAATGGGACCAGCAGGACCAACAGCACCGCTCTCTCCAGGAGGACCACGTTCACCCTACAGGAGACAGCCTGATCTGAGAGCTTCCTTGAATTGTTCTGTAGCTGAAAGCACTGGCTAGGCACCATGACAATGTGACACATTTTGATCTGAACAAACTAATCAGAGTTGTGCAGCTATTAACTAAATTGGTCACAAGAACTGGCTCTAGCTTTTGACACAAAAATATCAAAATTAAGTAATAAAGTCTTGCATCATGACAACAGATGACAACTAAACTATTAATACTTCTTGAATATGGATTTTGGCTACTGTGCTTGTTCTGTTAACAGTGTCTGGCATTCTACTGCCAAATGGAGATTCTGTTTTAGAACAAATAATGGATTCTAGTGAAATTAAAGGGTTAGTAATTGGCAAACAATTATTTTTACAGTGGCAGATGCCTGGTGGCAGGGGAATACAGGTAACACCTCAAGCCTACTAATGTGACCTGTACATTGTAACAGGTAGAAGGATAAATTCTGAATCATAGATCTGGAGACATAGAAATAGCCAGAAACTCGATTTAAATGCACAACAGATCTATCAAAGATAGAAACACTAGTTTTACTAAAGATATCTCAAATTATCTCAGTGTGATCAAGCTGGATATCAGTGAATAATCTGATAAGGCATAATAGAGTTTTTAGTTATGCTGGACAATTTGGAATTTGTGTAAAAACTACAATGTGATCAAAGAACTGTCTTAAGGGGAGATAGCACACCAGTAGAAAGCACCAGTGATGCAACAAATTAATTTATATTGTAGAGATGTTCCTAAATTATTTTTTTTCCCCCACATTTTGTTAATTACAGAGAGGGAGAAAAAGAAGAAATATGCAGAAATCACAAAGGTGGAAGCATTTGTCAACAGGACAAAGGACTGGCAGACTACACAGGAAGAAGTGAATAACCTGATAGATGGCTGTAACAGCAAAGGGATAAAATTCAAGAGTGCAAGTACCAGACCATTTATTTAGGTACCAAAACTGAATTCTGCTGTAAATGGAGGTTTCAATGGAGAAAATGACTGAAAGGGAAAGGTAATAGGCTAGAATATGTCACAGACGTATAAAAGGAAAATGTGATCTGGCACAAGCAGTGGGGTATTTTTAGGAAGTGTTAGTTTTGTGTATAAAGCATCAGTAAGACCTATTTTGAAATACACTGAGGGCTGGATATGTGATGCTTAGGGCAATCTAGAGCAGAGGAAAAAACTGCTACTGCTATGACAAAGGGAACTAGGCTTGGATGCACAGGCAAAATGAGAGTTTAGAGCAAGACATGGTTTCTGATACAGACTCAGGGCACTAAAACATAGGGAGCAAAGGTCCTGTTTAAACTGGTTGAAATAACTTATAAGAGAGAATGGGAATACTTGTCACTGGATACATTTAATCTGGAATTCAAAAGAAAAGAAGAAGCAACAAAAGTAGGTTAAACATCAGTCTCTTTAGAGGCAGATTTGGAAAGCAAATAATTAATTGAGCCCTTTATAAACTACTACTTGCTCTACATAAATGGAATCTTCCTGTCATGCAGGAAGGTGTCCACACAAAGCTCTTTGAGGATGTTCACTGACACTTCAGAATTAAAGGAGAAGCAATACCTTCTAATGACTATTCCAGTTTCTGAATTCAGCTTACTATTTATTCAAAGTCAGTACTGAGGAGCTACGAGCTGCCTAGCAAGGGATAGTAAAACTGAAATGGTCAGGCTAGGAAGGTCTGTGCACAGGCACTGCAGATGAAAACTCTCATATTTGTCAGGCCCCAGTCCTTTATCATCCATAGTCTCATTGTAAGGTTAATACAGGATATCATCATTTGGGTAATATTCATACTTATACAGAAGTTTACAAAGACTGGCAACTATGTTAACTCTAACTCAAATACCCTAACACCTGCAAAGAGCAGAGAATATTATCCTTCATTCCTGGGAGTCTGCTGCAATACGATATTCTGTAACAGAGAAGAGCTTTCTGCCTTGAGGAGCATGGAAATGTATATAGTTGCTATTATTATGGAACACTTCATTAAGTGTGTTTATAACACATTATTAAGACAGTCTGTACCAGATTTCAAATGAGTTACTCACTCTTGGGCCAGCAGGACCAGGGACACCAAATTCACCATGAAGACCCTAGAAGAGAGTAGATAGAGTGGTAAAGTTTATTTTACTTGCTTAAACTGTACTTTGTTTCTTAGCAACAAATGGAAATTCTCAAATTACAGAAGCATATTGAAAAGTTTCAGACAAATTTTAAGACAGTCTATTACATACATGGAAATAAGCCCTTTTCCTCCAGCTGCACAGTATTTCAGGGTACACATTAGATAATATTTTTTCATCTGAAGAGTTAGTTATTAAATGACAAACTTTTTTCAGGTAATGTAAATGTAAATGCAATGTAAATGGTAATGTAAATGTAAATGTAATGTAAATGCAATGTAAACTCTTTTACAGGGACACAGATGTAACTATAAATGTCAAAAGTGATTATGATGCAGAGAATGCACAGTTTGCAGACTACATCTCCCACTAACTATGCAGCAGCTAGAGCATGAATCACAAATGAACCACCGCAGTTGGATGCCATTGTACATTCCCTGAAATCAGCTGAGGTACAAAAACATAATTGGAGTAGTACAGGTTAGATTGAACCTTGAAGATTTTGAAAGAAATGTGAAGAAAAATATTTTTCATGTACTGTCTCTTCTGGGGGAAGAAGCATATTTAATTGCTACTCAAGGCCCAAAAAGCAAAGGACTATCTTTGGTCTGTTTCATACCAAAACTTTGAGAAAGGAAGTATGATGCAAGCTCCAACGCAAAAGGGACTATTAAAGTTTGCATGTTACCCTGATTGCTTTGTTTTGGCAAATAGATTCAACAGGCTCTTGCTTATTTGAGGTTAACAATAATAGGTTAAAAACCCTGAAATTTTTAACCCTGCCATTGCAAACAGAGCCCTCATGCAATGCCTGCCCCATCCATCGAATGCTGCGTCTGTCACTCACCCTCTCGCCTGGTTTACCAGCCTCTCCAGCAGGACCCGAGGGACCTGGCAGACCCTGAGTGTAAAGAAACAAGAATACAAATATAGTTAAGGCAGAAGCTCCTCATGCTTTTGGAAATGTAGATAAGATTGAACAGAGCACACAGTTCCTTACCTGGAAGCCAGGAGGGCCAGCAGGACCTGTTTCACCTTTTCCACCTTGGTTGCCCTGGATGGAATGAAAAACAAATTATTAACTTGGAAGAAGGAACACAGGGAAGTGGACTTAAAACTGGGAAGTCCCATTAATGAAAAGTAAATCACAAATTGGATTTGTGTGGAGGCTGTTACTTACAGTGACACCAGGAGGACCTTGAGCACCGTTGTTTCCCTCTGGACCAGGAGCACCCTATATATGTTCAAGTAGAAAGCTATTATCAAAGTTTTGATTTGATATGAGCAATATCTCCAAACAATTATGTGCCAGTTATTGCAGCACATTCATACCTAAGAAAACTTATTTTGGAATTACAGAATATAGAAACCTTGCTGATAGCATTTTTCCCACAGCAGACTGGGTTTTGGGTCCCTTAAAGGGAAGAATTAGTAAGTTTCAACTATCAGTAAAAAGTTGGAAATTTACAGGATGAAGTAGAAACCATATACCATGGTCTAAGAATTAAGGACAGGGAGTGCTATATTTTCTTTTCCATAGGATAATAGCCCATGATTAATTACCCAACTAATACCCAAGAAGGGGAGTTTCCATTTATCCATTAAGTAATAGCTCCCACTGACATGAGGCTAAAAAGAATGCATTCCCAAGGGCTTTTCTAATTTCATCATCTATTCATACTTGCACAAGCCAATGTAATCTTATTACAGAGGTTTGGAAAATCTACTTTTTTTTCTCTCTGCAAGGTGATAAAGAAAATATATCTACATACCCGTGGGCCAGCAAGACCAACATTGCCTTTTTCACCAGGTTTGCCAGGTTCACCCTGAAGTTGAAAGAAAAAGATATAAAAGTTAACCAACACTTCATATTAGATGCAGCTTAAACGACTAAGCAGAGACTTATACTCTCACTGCCAGAAGATTTACTGTAATATTTCTTTAACCCAAATTAAAACACACACAACCTCCATCTGTCTTTTTGGATCACTTAGATTAGCTCAAAAATAATGAGCTAAAAAGAAAAGTCTTTTCAAAACTCGATGCCTTTGTGTTTTGTGTAATTGATGGCACTCCTCATAGTATCCTATGCAATACACTACATTTTTGCACATGTTTGTATGTACATCAACACCCAAGCCCAGGACATGTAAAGAACTCCACTGAAGTCACTGGTAGCTTTTATCCTAAGATGAGTGAGCTTTGTGTAGTGCTCTATAAATAACAATACTCTGGAACTGGTTTAATAGTCAAACTTGACAGAACTTTTACAGATGTGAATATACAGACGTGATAAAATGGACATGCTGAAATCATAAAATATACATATATTATTCTAATCACTTCAATGTCAAAATATCCCTCAGCTAATTAAACTGCTTTTTCCTTTCTTTAATCAGATTTTAGGTAACTGGAAAATAATTTTAAACAAAACTCTTGAATGTAAGCAGATGTAAGCCATCTGATGAGCAGCAGAGGAGAATACAGGGAGATGTGTTAGATTAATGATAGAGTTGAGAACCTACAGATTAGTCTGGAAATACTTTCATAGTAATAAAAAGTTTCTGTACTGTACTTACAGTGGGGCCTTTTGGTCCAGGGAATCCAATGTTGCCAGGCTCACCTCTATTACCAGCTGGACCAATTGGCCCAACTCTACCATCTGCTCCAGGGAAACCCTAGAAAAAGAAATCATACTATTAAATGGCTGAGGTAGTTTAATTAGAGCTCAGCTTTAGGAGAAATATGTACTGACAGGGAGCAAATGTCATTTAACTTTTCACCATTGTTGATACATTGCATGCTCATGCATCCCTCCCTTTTTCTCCTTTTTGTAAAACTCTGTATTGATTTTTCCCCTTCCAGGACACAGGCCTGATCTGAGACCCACAGAAATTAATGGAAAACTTAACACTGATCTTCTGAGTAATACAATAGAAAATCTTCCTGTTTTCACACAGCTGTGTTAGAGCTCAGTGCTCAGATGTCTGCTTTATACAGTTGTACTTCATTCTTTCCCATGCAATGAGGGAATAAAAAGCAAGGTACTTACAACAGGACCTTCCTTGCCAGCAGGGCCTGGGCTTCCAGGCTGACCTGGGAGACCCTGAGAAAGGAAAAGTTTCATGTTTTTAGAAGGAAACCTACTCACCCAACACATAACCACCATTTTTTCTAATGCATACACACACACACACAGGGGTGCTAAGTTATCAATGTACACTTTTTAAACAGGACTGTAGGTGCTATCACATTTCCACCTGAACCATACTGACTGTTGATCTGGTGGTGCGTGCTCCCATGCCAGATGAAAATCAGTATATGGAAGTACCTAAATTATTTTAGACAAACTAATTTAGGCTCTGCTTTAGAGGATAGTGTGTTTCAATGTTTGCATATGCCTAATACTCATATGTGCACTGCAAACTTTTCACTTCACAGGGTAGGGTAGGAAGAGAAAGAATAAGGAGTATAAATATAATGAGATGAACATAATCTGACTGCAGCCAACACTACTAAAAGTGAATGGCTGGTTTCAGTGAAATAATTTGCAAAATAAAAAAGAAATAATTGAGATCAGCAATTTCACATCATTTTAGTAGGGTCTCCTTTCCCTTGAGTTCTTTAAAGAGAATACATACACCTCCATTGTGATCATAATGATCACACTCTGTAAATAATCACAAGTGAAAACCCCTTACAGAAGTCAATGCAGTATCCAGTACAAGAGTACAGTGCTCCATCCCAAGGCAATCAAATGCTTCCCTAACAAAAGTAACTCCTTTCAACAAACATTTTGATGCTTCTTAATCATTCCTAGTGGAGTTTTTCCAATTGAGTGGTAGAAGTGCCCTAACTGTGGTTAACACATGTTGAATTTATGCAGTTGGATTTCCAAATAATTTTGTCCTTTAAGTTATTATCTTTCTATGTAGTTCAAACTTAATCCACAGAGTTCAAACTTACTCTTGGACCCATAAGACCAGGCTCACCAGGACGGCCAGCATCACCATTAGGACCCTTAGCACCAACAGGACCACTAGCACCACGGTTACCAGCAGGTCCCTACCAAAAGAAATAAAAATAAAATTAGGCAGAAGTAGCAAAAAGCATTGCACATCTGTATATAAAAGGTGGTTCAGAAATAGTGACCCAGAGAAAAGTCTTACCATGACACCAGCTCTGCCATCAGCTCCAGGGAGCCCACGAGATCCAGGTACACCCTGCAAGTCAACACAAAACAAATCAGAAAAGAAGGGAAAGAAATAAATCTGTTCTTGTGAGGTGTATAGTGCCTACTAGATTTCAGCCTTCCAAGCAGGTCTGCTGAATTTGAGGTAAGCACAGCTTAAGTACACAGTGTAAACAGGTATTGTGAAAGGATCTCTCCATTTCCTGTAGATTTGCTTAAATTCTAATCTGTTTGTATTATTTTCAGTGTTCATTATTACTAATAGTGGCTCTAGCCAGCAGCTAGGAACCCACAACCTGTCCCACACCGTTCCACATTCCCTGTAGAGAGATACCGACTCTGAATTCTTTATCTCTGCCAAAAAGCAATATGGGGAAAGCACTGCCATTTTTCTTATTATTTTCCTGTGAATTCTTTTCCTTCACAAAAGCTACATGCCTCCTGAAGTTCATGAAGTGGCTTTCTCAGCTAGTGAGAAGTTTAGTAGCCATCCTTGAAGGGACTGAATTGAAAGCTTTTTCCCTCCGTTATGTGTGAGCCTATTATCTGTTTTAAGCAGTTAGATCCCATCACAAACTTTTAAGAGTAATAAGATAATTCACTAAATATTACACAGTGGGTAAATCAAAGCAATCTCTGAATACTTCAGGGATAAGTAAGCATTAATGCAAAGCAAAAATGGGTTTGGTCCCAACTAATCAAAAGGCTAAGGATTGAAAATTATCACTGCTTAGCAGCATTAATGTAAATTTAATTACTCATAATTATTTTATTTGCCTGTGGGACTCTAAATTGATTACCACTTTTCTTTTTACTTCTGGAACATGAAAAGAAAACCTACTCTCAGACCAGCAGGGCCTGGGGGACCAGCAGAGCCAGGTTCACCAGGGCTGCCTCTCTTGCCTTCCTCACCACTAGGGCCAGGAGGGCCAGCAGGTCCAGCAGCACCCTATTTTGGACAAACAGAGAAAAAGAAAATATCAGATGTGGTGTTGCAGATATTATCAGGCCTTGGACTGAAAAAGCCTTCATATTTTGCCATACTTACAGGCTCACCCTTCATACCACTTTCTCCCTTGGCACCAGCGGGACCTGGTTCACCCTGGAGTCCGAAACAAAAAGAATTAGGCAGCATTCCAAAAATCTCTCCTCTACCTGGAGAGCTTACTCATGAAACAAAAAAAATATTTTATCATCTAATGGCATGCTTCCCTCTACTGTGAAAATGGTCAATGAACACAACTGTATTTTTGACTTAAATGGCACAAAACCAAACATGTTAAAGATACTTAGGAATGACAGTAGTGAACAATGACACATTTAGGTAGGGCTGGTTCCTCTACTGAGGATACCCACTGAGGGCTTAGTTGTGAGACTGCTGCCACATCTCTCAATGCTATCAACATGGACAGAACTTCACAGTCATATAATATTATACTTTGTTGGAAGGGACCCACAAGGATCATTAAGTCCAACTACTCCTTGCACTCATAGGGAGCGCAAAGTGAACCTTTTCAGTCTCAGCATCTAAAGCAAGTAATGAGATACAAAAATTAACTAAAATGTTCAATTATAGTGCATCAAGAAAAAATGTCTGCACTATAACATAAATATATCCAGAGGAGATCTTTTACAACTGTGGACACTGCGTCTGGTTTCCAAATACATGCAATTTAAGAGGTCACTTACAACAAGTCCTCTAGCACCACTAGGACCAGCAGGGCCAGGAGGACCAAGAATACCACGGGGACCAGGCAGACCAGGAGCACCAGCAACACCAGGAAGACCCTGTCCAACAGAGGGGGAAAAAGGTATTGTGAACCCATCGTCTTTTCTGCTGCATTAACTGAATTGGGTTTTTTTTAGAGCAAATACGTGTGAGCGCAGTTGTACTTACAGCTGCACCTTTAGCCCCTGGAAGACCATTAGCGCCGGGGTTGCCCTGTTAAAAAAGGTAACAATACCAGTTAGTTCAGAATCAAAAGTGCACACATCTGACCATAGATAAAATCTGGCAAGTTACTCACTGGAGGGCCAACAGGACCACTAGAACCAGGAAGTCCAATCTCTCCTCTTGGGCCAGCAGGACCACTAGGACCAACATTACCAGCAGGTCCAATTTCACCCTGTTGGAGAGAAGGGCAGAACCCCCTATCAGCGTACACAGTGTTATGGCAACAGTGAAGCAATCTTGTATCAACCTGGCATGAAGATAATCATATTTGTGTATTCCCACTTCAGAGGGCAGGAAACCGAGCAGCTGAGAGCTTTTAATGGATTTTAAAGGCACTCAAGTTGGGATGTCTATTTAGGCTCCTTCTAAGGTAATGGCTAAGACAGGAAAAACAGGTGCTTACCCAGAAGGTTGACCAAAAAAATCAGAATTCCAGTCTCATTTACACCCATGTGCCTCCAGAACTGGCCTGAAGTGCCACAGGACATGAGACCTAACTGACCATTATTTTGCACTTTCAGACTGCTGTGGAATAGTGTTCACAGTGGAGTAATTGACAGAAAAATGGTTCTTGCTTTTATTTTCTGACAGTTGTATTACCTAATTTGACTACAAGAACCTGAATATAGTGACAAGTTTTCTTCAGCAGTTCAGTCAGAGTTCATCCAGGATAGGTAGACAGCCTCCTCTTGGAACTACATGATAT
Source organism: Pseudopodoces humilis (assembly GCF_049639895.1). Lineage (NCBI taxonomy): Eukaryota > Metazoa > Chordata > Aves > Passeriformes > Paridae > Pseudopodoces > Pseudopodoces humilis. The sequence continues at coordinate 127,946,187 of NC_142200.1, forward strand.
ACCCACACTTACATCTGCGTTAGAGAAGACTTAAAGGCTTTCATAAAGCTTGCCTTTTGAAAAGAATAATCAGAATGGGATCTCAATTTTTTTCTCATTTTCCCTGAAGTTAAAATTAAAGGGTCTAGAAAATAGTACTTCTTTTTCTTTTAAAAGTTGATTAAGTTTTGTCTGATACACAGAATGACATGGATTTTATGGCAAATGGTCAGCAGAATTTTTACATTAAATATATGCAACACTTTCCTCAAATGTTCTGTCCCTCCTTGGACACCAAAAATATTGAGGCTCTTACCAGATAAAAAAAGCTATGATTTGAGCTATAGGGTGAATGATTTAAATTATAGTCTGCAAGAGCAAAATGGTAGCACCCTAAACCTGAAAAATTTTAATGCAATTTCTGCATTGTAATTTCAAGGACTTAGATTGGAAGCAGCCCCATAATCAAACTCAGCTTCTTCATCCCCCACTATTTCTGTAAACTGCTGTTAACTGCTGCTTTGCTTGTTTATCATGATTTATGCCATCCTTGGAAAGGGTATGTAAGTGCACCACATAGGAAGCAGTAAAAGGGTTATGTGTCTTCCTGAACCTGCCTAGCATCCATCTCCAGCTGTGAAGTAAGGGCTATATTTTAAATTAGCACTCATATCTGATGTTCTCCAAATACAGATCAGGATGAGGATGAAATCCAAGAGTAACTAATAAGAAAGAACTCTTAGCTCATGGAGGGTGGGGGCTTTTTTTCTGCCTAGAAACTCTGGTTAGTACATTTCAGCTTCACTATCAAATGTACCACCATGAAGAGGATGTTCATACCTTAGCACCAGGAGCACCTGGGAAGCCTGGAGGACCAGCAGCACCAATAGGGCCCTGGGAGATGAAAGGGAGGCAGTTGTGTAAAGTTATTCAGTGACAATAGAAACATCTTGCTTGTTGAAGAAAACAGATTAAAAAAATGCACATTTACTTATTCCACATATTACCACCTCTGCATATTAGCTGCCTTTTGCAGTTCCAAACTGACAGATTTGGTTCACTACAAACAGTAAAGAGCCAGGTCAATGCTTAAAGAACATATGCAGTACAAATTAAGCAAGAATTGGTAAAACCCTGCCTTGAGGCCAAACACCTGAGAAAGAACAAAGGATGAGCAGAGGCAGGATGACTGATTCTACAAAGTTCATCTATTGCTGTGAGATTTATAATTACATTGGGACAAAGTTCCAACATACCAGACACTACAAGAAAAGATACACTGGTGGATTCACAGCCTTAATTTTTTAATGCATACAAAGGGTTAGTTTTTCTTCAATTATTAATTAAAAATACAACTCAATAATTAATATTCTGCATCAATATCTACTTTTTTCTTAGCTAAGATCTTCCAATTAGAAATATTTATAATAAAACCGTTTCACAAATCCAAGGTATAAAATGTGTCAGCCTGTATGACAAAGAGGAATTGGCTTCAGATGTTCTATAACCTACTGTGTTAGAGTGGGAGTACCTGGAATTGTCACTAGTTTTGCATAATCAAAAAAAAAAGACCAAATGCCCTTTAGGATATGTTTGAAAGCATAAACTTCCAGAATTTTCACTGCAATAACTTTTTTACATTTTAAATTTCAAGTGGAAAGAAGGATAAAACTTTTTTTCCTGTTTTAGTTTTAAAAAACGAGTGTTAATAACTGTTTTGCAGAGAATTAAGGCATCATGACCTAAGTATGTGATAAACTACTTCAGCCTGGGACAGACACTGGGACATCATGGAGCACTGTGCCCATTGTGAATAACAACCTATGCAATTAGCAGCTTCAGAACATTTTTCCTACAGCAACGCAACTGCCTTCATTCAAAACGTCTTCAGCTAAAATGTTTGGGTTCTCCTACATAAGATCTTAGCTGTAAGATTTTTATTTGCCTGCAATTTAACTGCCCAATCACAGATTTCTTAAATACTCCCCATGGAAGAACTTAAGAGAAATTCACAGCCATGCTTACATGCTCAGTTAAAGCACAACAGGTATCTGAAGTAACAAGGGGTATTAAAATCAACTTTGGCAAAGCAGAATCAAGTACAACTTCATCATAGACTCAGTTTTTGAAGATAGGAAGAAAAAAAACTATTAGCTGTTATTACTATTGTTCCCGTGTATTCCAGATTTGTTTTACAATTTCAAAACTATATCCTTGCACTCATATTTGTGTGACTGAGATAAATGAGGTTTACTGAAGTCAGGGGTAAATTATGGCAATGCTAACTCCTTTTAAAAAGGGAAAATCTGCATTGTATTAGCTTTTATTAGAATAGTTATTGTTTACCAGTCAGGTCAGAAGAGTTGGATCTTGCTGGCCTTTCACACTAGTTCACATCTCAGGTAAAAGTGGTGAATGAAAAAGGTCAGTGCCTGTTAGGCTGATAGGACAGTGCTGCAGGTACAAAGCACATATATCCTGTTTTGCAGGTATAATTTACAGGATGTATATAACCATCTGTAACATGTGCATGGTATGGATCTGTCAAAAAGTAGAAAGTCTCTTTAGCTTTGGGATGAGAATTATTCTGTTAGACGGTTGGAAGTGAGAATTCTGTGCAGTGAGTATTTCCCAGTGAGACGTGCTGGAAAACCTTCTCATTAAATCACCAGTGCAAACAAGAGAATATTTGGTTCCTTTGATATGGATGTGTTTAATATAAATCCCAAGGCTCTCATGATACAGTTGCGAAAGATTTGTTTCACTAATTCTCTTTGGGATGGTCTAATAAGCAACAAAGAACCATGTTAAACACATCAACACAATCAACTTCTTAAAAGCCCAAGAAATCCTCTAAAAACAGGAAGAGAAGCACAAAGCCTAATGGAACCAGGCTATCAAAAAGCAAGACTGAAACTTACAGCAGGTCCAGTGGGGCCAGCACTGCCATCACTTCCACGAGCACCCTGTGAGGAGAGAACATGATAGTTTGAAAAGAGAACTGAATATCTGAGGAAGCCACAGTAAGTGGCTGGTTCATGACAACAGACACATGGGAAGCCACTTACAGCTGGTCCAGGGGCACCTACTCTTCCTCTCTCACCAGGGAGACCACGAGCACCCTTGAAAGAAAAATTGAATGAACTTATACCTCTTCATTGAACATAGATATATAGAGATTTTTTTCCTCTGCTAAGTCATATTACTATTACATTAGAATATCTGGGTATCTGGAGTGTCAATAATGACAAATATTGAAGAAAATGCTGGCTGATGGAAATCTTTAAGATTATAATTTCCCACAGCAGCAGTGAATACTTACAGGCTGTCCTGGGGTACCGTTTTCACCAGGGGCACCAGGCTCTCCCTATGAAGAAGAAAGTTTGGAGGCTTAAGTTACTTAAGGATGCTTTAGACAGATAGTCAAACACTATGAGAGAGATTTTCAGCTACTAGATCCCACTGTCTTCTGTAGCATTTTATAACACATGTTTCTGTATCACACTATTCAATAACAGCACATCAAGTCCTGAGGGTGCAGAGACTGCAATTGTCCCTGCATACACTGGAACACAGACAGATGGAATCCTTTTAGAAGGGGAGGGCCAGAGAAAGTTGTGCCACTTGCTCAGCTTTCCTCACCCCCTTTCTTTATGCTGACATTTACTGTGTAGTACACATTTAAGAGACTGGATCTGGATAGTGAACTACAAATCCAGATCAATCAGCAACTGTTTTTTAGCTAGAACAGAAGCAGAACAATGCTTTTTTTTGCCTTAATGTAAGTTGACAAAGTCCTCTCAAATGGCTTAAAATAAGGATCTGCCTTAAATACCTTAATAAAAAGGTATTATTATTACCTTAAAAAGGTATTTGTAACTTAAGACCAATAATATTGAGTATTTGAGTAACAGCCATTAATACATGGCTCCTCTCCCTTCAGGACTGTAGTCTCAACAGCCTTCTCAACAGGCCTAGGCTGAGCTACAGTGACAAGATTTGTCTTAGAGCACTTGTATCCTGAATACACCTGAATGCACCTAGTCTTAAATGCTGCAAAGACAACAATTTTTTATCTTCATTGCTGCTTTCAGCACAGTTATATAATAAACAACCTTGATTTAATATGCTGGTGTTTTCTAGTACTCTTACTAGTAACTGTTCCATCCTTATGTGCTTTCTGCTTTAAATCTCCATTGTCTGGGCAGACTTTGCCATCTAAACTTTTTCTGAAGGTTAACAACTTGCAGTGATATTGAAGAACGCTATGTTACAATTAAAGACCCTATAACCAAGTAGTGCTAAGCTCTTAGAAACAAGAAAGATGGATAATTAGTATTTGACTTTTTCATTGTTATATTAGAAGTCTGTGAATACAAATCTCCTGAGAATCAGTCAGGATTTCTAGTAACACAATGATGCAACAGTAAATTTTTCAAGAACACTGATATTAGGCACTGAATTTGAATGGGAGAAGAAAAAATTAAAAGACAAGGAGTTTACCATAGATGTTTCTAGACTGTATTTCAGAATATATTTTTAAGGTTTTTTTTTTTAAGGCTAGTGTTCAAATGTGCACTAATATGAAGATGGTAACAAAAAAAATGACTGTGAGGATCAAATATCCTTAACTCAGAAAAGCACTACATCTATCCAGTTCTTTAGCAGGAAGCTTTACACTGAACACGTTTCTCACACATTTGTGTTTTGAGTTTTGTAGAAAAATGAGATGTTGTCATTTTAGAATGCTTTAGAAAAGCCTACCTAAATGTAGAATACAATGCAGAGAAGAGCAGAGATAGCAAAAGCAGTCTGAAGCGCTGCTGAATAGTCAATCATCAAGAGCCCAATTCTGCAGCCTTTATTCACTGGAAGCACTACCTTGCTTACAACTTGATTGAGGGCTCAAGACTAAGGCCCCAGGAATGTTTTCTCATTACAAGATGCACGTATTTGTTCTACATGGATCCACTGACTTCTAGATTACTGCAGCTGGGCAATGTTTAATGGCAACATGGAAGACTGATTGGATGGGACTTCACATGTGTTTTGCTAGGAAGAGCTACAAATGCATCCTACGTTTTCAGATTTTGTCTTTACCTTGTTACCAGGAGTACCAGGTTGTCCCTTTTGACCGTCCAGACCATTGTGTCCCTATATTGAGTAGAAAAATAAATATTGATACATATTTTCTCTCAAATGGCTATATGCAAATTCTTAGTCTTATAAAACCTTCCTCCCACACAAAATTATTTCCTAATACAGG